>NC_045030.1:66555241-66569509 GCF_008632895.1 Mastomys coucha | reverse complement strand
AATATGCACTTATTAGTGAGCACATAACATGCATGTTCTTTTGGGTTTGAGTTACCTCAATCAGGATGATATTTGCTAGTTCCATCCATTTGCCTGCAAAACTCAGGATGTTCTCATTCTTAATAGCTGAGTGGTATTCTATTGTGTAAATGAACCACATTTTCTGTATCCATTCTTCTGTTGTAGGAAATTTGGGTTGTTTTCAGCTTCTGGCTATCAAAAATAAGGATGCTATGAACATGTGCCCCTGTGGCATTTTTGGGGTATACTCCCAAGAGTGGTATTGCTGGATCTTCAGGTAGATCTATTTCCAATATTCTGAGGAATCCTCAGATTAATTTCCAGAGTGGTTGTACCAGTTTGCAATCCCACCAGCAAAGGAGGAGTGTTCCTCTTTCTCTACATCCTCTCCAACATGTGTTGTCACCTAAAGTTTGATCTTATCCATTCAGATTTGTGTAAGGTGGAATCTCAAGGATGTTTTGATTTGCATTTCTCTGATCACTACAGACTTTGAACATTCCTTTAGGTGCTTCTCAGTCATCCAAGATTCCTCTGTTGTGAATTCTCAGTTTAGTTCAATACCTAATTTTTTATTAGGTTTTTGTTTTTTGGTAGCTAGCTTCTTGAGTTCTTTATATATTTTGAATATTAGCCCTCTATTGGATGTGGGCTTAGTGAAGATATTTTCCCAATCTATAGGTTGCTGATTTGTCTTATTGACTATGTCCTTTGCCTTACAGAAGCTTTCCAGTTTCATTATGTCCCATTTAATAATTCTTGATCTTAGAGCCTGAGCCTAAGATAGAGTCTGTACTGTTTTATGGATTTCTATAACACTTTTAAATTACAAGTTCATGGGGAGTATCTCACACTTGACACTGTGCTTTTGATTTGGAAACATGGTTTCTAGAGTGACCTTTATCTCCTGTGTTGGGTAACTGTAACTAAACTATTATATATGGCTCTCACTCTATCTCTGACTCCTTTTCTCTGTCTCACTCTGTGTATCTCTCTGTGTCACACTATCACAGTCACTGTCTTTCTCTTGGTATGTGTGTGTGTGTATGAATTCTGGGCAGCAAATAGAAGAATACTATTATTGATATTTCAATTCTTTCTTATCTAGACTTACTATCCATGTTCCCTTCTTTGTGCCTCTTTTCTTGGTGCTTGGTTACAATTTGATGAGTGGTGGTTTAAACCAAAAGACAGACTAATCATTTAAATGAGTTGAAGCCAATACTCCTCAAACTATTAGGTGTGATATTATGACTAGTTTTGATACTGTGGTTGGCATTATTTTGAGAAAGGGCAGACAAGTTTGTTTGACTGGCCAAGTTTCTGACTATCACTTAATTCCTCCATCCTAAGGACACTGATGTCTGACTGATGAACTCCTATCTGAATCTTTTACATAAAATTCATATGAAAAAATGTTTTCTGTGACAAATTTTCTTCTGTACCTTGTCAGAACACACCCTTTAATGCTTTATATCTTTAGTATGGAAATGTTAAAATTTTTCTACTATGTTATTAATGTGATCACAATTAGTAAATGAGATATAATTATACAGTCATGCTTTCATATATCCAAAGAATGGTGACAATGACCCAGATCAGTTTTACTTATAAATTTGTGCATTATTTATTTATTCATTAAGGAACAGTTAGATTTTATTAACAATAGGCTTTCTTGTAGATTTAATTATAGTCATTAAGAAAAATAGGCAGAGACCTATAAGAGATAGCACTAGCAATTGAGTTCATACTGGCTTCTCAAGATTGTCACTACAAAATAGGCTTAAATCAACTATGAATTTGATCCAGCTATTCACTTGGTCTCTAATATCCTCTCCACCTCTGCTCAAGTGATATTTATTAATTCTTTTTAAGGTGATGTTATATAGACTGCCCTTCAAGAAGGGACTCATTTTCCTGTGGAGACCTAGTTCTATTTCTTCAAATCCCAGAGAATGTTTTCTGAAAATTTATTACCACATGTACAATTTCTGCTTTGGGATTGAACACATTATATGTCTCTGAATTCCTGGTTAGATGTCAAGGTCCAAGATATGAAGGTTAGTAACTTAATATTAATATTTATATTTTCTTTTCTTTTTTTCTTTTTTTTTTCTATACAGGGTTTCTCAGTATATCCCTGGCTGTCCTGGAACTCACTCGGTAGACCAGGCTGACCTTGAACTCAGAAATCCATCTGATTCTAATATTTATATTTTCAAAAGTATTTTTGCATATAAAACTGTAAATGTTTTCCCATGAATAAAATCATTTTAATATATTTGGTGTTCCTAAGTTAGCTTATTTATATTTGAAATATGATCACATCAATTTTTGTTTGTTTGTTTTTGCTTTGTTTTTGTTTTTGCTCTTTTTTTTTTTTTGAGACAGGGTTTCTCTGTATAGCCCTGGCTGTTCTGGAACTCACTCTGTAGACCAGGTTAACCTAAAACTCAGAAATCCACCTGCCTCTGCCTCCCAAGTGCTGGGACTAAAGACGTGCACCACCACACATTGATTATTTTTTATTTTTTAAAAATAATATAAGATATTCCTAAATGCTTTCCACTAAAGCTCTGTATTTGTTAAATAAACAAGTCAAGAAAAATCAAATTAAATTATGGTATAAAGAGAAATAAAAGGCATAGTTGCTACATGGTTCATCACAGATATTGGAATTAAGTGGGTCAATATTATAATATGAATCTGCTTTGTACTTGCTGTGTCACTTAGATAATGTCACTAAATTCCTCTGCATTTTATTCAGAAAATGTAGGTACAAATCCCTACTTCAACTTGACTTTGTGAATAAAGTGTATCTTTGTATGTATTAATAAAACTCAGTAATTATTGTTTACCAGAAACTTTGATATTAATATATTTTACCCCAAGCCTTTGACACAAGGAATACAAAGAGATTTTTACCTCCTCATTTTTCTACAGATAAAGGGAATTCCACATAACAAAGAAAAACACAAAAGTAAGCAAGTAGAATGATTTAATTTTATGATGAATTTATTCTATAGCCCCAGAAATGATGCAAGCCCTGCTATCTATCTTAGCATGGTCTGTATAAGTCCCTGAAACCCTGTGTACTGAGGAACTAGTCCCTAGTATAACCCACTGTAGGGAACTAATGTTGGCTGGATACAAATAGACAGTCAAACCTATAAAATCACAATAGTTGATAGCAAGCCAGCACCCATCCCAATGTGGAGATGGAGGACAACACAAAGTCCTAACTCTACTCCTCATATTATTGATAAATTATAGTTACCAGGGGAGAGAAAGTTAAGAGGCTTTAAGTGTATGAATACTCATAAGACTGACATGCTCAGTGTATAGCCACACATCCTGTAGTTCACATATGGGAGTTATACTAGTGTGGTAGGATGTATTTTTTACAGAAACTTGAACTTGCATGTGTAGTGAATACAAGTGGATCTTGAAAAGGATAACTATGATAAAACTTCCAAATAATAAAAAATACTTAAAATAAAAAACTTCAATCCACATAATAGATATTGTTTATAATGTCTCTAAGTTTAGAAGTTTTTCAGAATATTGTATGAACATATATATATATATATATATATGTATATATATAAATATATATATTGTATGGACACATATATATATAAATATATATTATATTCATTTCTGTTTATTAGTTTGTATGAACTTCTTTTAAGTGTGCAACAAATTTTCTGTAAGTACAATTAGTATTCTTTGTCTTCTCTGAGAAACATTTCAGATACATTATCAGTTTATAAGCTGTGAAGATAAAATGAAGATGTATCATGACTCTGTAGCTGATATCAGATTGATTCACAAAATATAGAAGGAGCTCAACTCAGAATAGAGAAGACACATATCATGGTTTTAAAATGGTTAAAGCATCCAAACAGGTCTTTCTCAAAGGAAGATACAAAAATAGCCAAATAAATAGATGAAAAAGTTTATCACAATAACTATGTTTCTAGGATAATAATATCAAAATCATTAGGATCCATCAGTGTACATATCAAGCCCCATCATTGTCTCCATTCTCTGTGAGCTCCATGAGCTGTCTCTTTTGTCTGGTCTTGGACCCCTTTCTTCCTACTTGGTTTCCTTACCCCTCCTTGATATGAGAGTTTGTACCTAGTCATATTTGTAACTTGTTATGCCATGTTTTGTTGTTATCCCTGAGAGGACTGCACTTTTCTGAAGGGAAATAGAGGAACAGTGGATCTTGTGAAAAATGAGAGGGTTGTTGGAAGGTATAAAGGGAGGGGAATCTGCAATCAGGATATAATATAGTAAGGAAGAATACATTTTAAAATATATAAAAAAGAAAACAATATAAGATGACAATGTCAGTTATAGTGTTAAGAAATGGAAATCTTTGGATGGCCTTTCCTTCAGTCTCTGCTCCACAATTTGTCCGCATATTTCCTTTAGACAGAAGCCCTTCAGGCTAAGAATTTGGAGATAAGTGGGTGGACCCATCCCACAACTGGTGGCCTTGCCTAACTACTGCATATAGTCTCTTTGGGTTCTCCCTCCACTTTGTTGACCATTTCAGCTCATCTCGTCCCTGTTGTGCCCTAGGAGCCTCTTGCTTTCCTGACATCTTGGACTTGCTGGTGGCTATGCCCAGTTCCCCTTCCCCAATTGCTACACAACTCTGTTCAAATTCCTGACCCTCTGTATATCATCCCCATCTCCTCTCATACCTGATACTGCCCCTCTTTTCCCCCCTCCCTCCTCTCTTCCTCCATATTCCCTCCCACCCTCTACCTCCCATGAGTCACCTGGTGATTCATCCCATATAAAGAAACCAAATGCAGAAACTATTGTGGATGCCAAGAAGTGCTTGCTGACAGGAGCCTGTCATACCTGTCTCCTGAGTAGCTCCGTCAGAGCCTTACAAGTACAGAGGTAGATGCTTACAAACAACCATTGGACTTAGCACAAGGTCCACAATGGTGGAGTTATATAAAGAACTGAAGGAGCTGAAGGGGTTTGCTTCCATAGGAAGAATAACAATATCAACAAACTAGCCCCCCCCCCCGATATCTCAGGGATTAAACCACCAACCAAAGACTACACATGGAGGGACCCATGGCTCCAGCTGCATATGAAGCAGAGGATGGCATTGTCTGGCATCAATAGGAAGAGAAGCCCTTGGTCCTGTGAAGGCTTGATGTCCCAGTGTAGGGGAATGCCAGGGTGGTGAGGTGGGAGTGGGTGGGTGTGTAGGAGGAGCATCCTCATAGAACCAGGGATGGGACATAAGAGGGGAAGTATCCCAAAGGGAAACCAGAAAAAGGAATAATATTTAAAATATAAACTCATAAAATATCCAGTAAAAAAAAAGACTTAAACAAAAGAAATGGAAATCTTTGTACATGTACTACTCATATATTGGTATAATAAACTGGCAATTGCAGCATTTGTAAGTCATAGAAAATAGTATGGAGTTTTGTCAGAAGATTAAAGGCAGAACTAACACCTAAGTTAAAATATTATATATATATATATATATATATATATTCTGTATAATTTGGACTTTAGAATAATATATATTATATATTCTGCATATATATATGCATATATACATATATATATATGAGAATTACAAGCAGCATCCTTCCATGTCCTCTGTATTAGTTACTCCCTCCAGGTTCCTGCACTATTTGAATTTCTGTCCTGATTTCCTGCAATGATAGACCATGTTCTGGATATATAATCCAAATAAACCCTTTCCTAAAAAACTTGTATTTGGTCATGGTGTTTGTTACTGTTTGTTACAAAACTAAGACAACTTGTATAAAGAAATAAAAAGGAAAATGGGCTGTTATTCGTGATAATATAAATGGTTTTGAAAAGCATCATAATATATAAAATAAGGCAGACAAATATATTATCACATTTACATTACAGAAGCAATAAATTGAGCTTATAATTTAGAGATTGTGGGAAAAGTGGAGAATAGGAGACATGCTTATCAAAGTGTAAGACAAGAAAATAGGTTTGTAGGACTATTGCACAGAAGAGTAAACAAATAAAAAGTATGAAGTTCATAATAATCTTAAATTTATAATGTTATCATGAAATAGAAGTAAAATGATGGATAATGTGTTAAAAAGTTGCATACATTAAAATATCACATTTTAAATCATACTTATAAATAATCATTGTGAATCTGTAAATGTTAGCTTTTATAATGAAGCTTCATTTTTTTTCTATAATTTTTCACATCCTTATCCAAACTTTCTCAAAAAACATACAAAAACATAATTTTAGTTATTCAAATTCTGTGTTAGAGCCACTTGTACTTTGAAATTCCAATGAGACATTATAAGATAGTCTGGATAAGGTCTGCCTTTTAGAAGGACTGATTTCATGAGTGAGCATTAGTCATTGGAATGATGCATGATGTATATAGAACATACTGCTTCTGGTTCACAGGCTTTCAAAGAAATACAACTTGAACATCAAGAAAAAAAAAAACTAATGTCAGGGATTGATGGGCATCTTGGAACCCTACATCAAATTTCGGCATGAAAAGCAAGCATGTTTCCTTTTTAGTATTTGAGTATCTCTAGAGAGATACTTTCCAATTCCCATGTTCTCGGTTTCCTACTCTGATGATTGTGGAATAATTTGGACTTCTCAGCAGAATCTGTTGGATGAGATAGTACATGGAAAATCATCTGATACATAATACAGAACTTTTTCTTTATTTTTCACTATTGTCGATAGACACTCAGGAACACAATATTATTGCAAGCAAACTTTACTGGCAGAGCAGATGTGCGTGTGTGTATGCTTTCTGGCTCTAGAAATAAGTATTAGGAAAATTCACAGAGTGAAACTGTCAAAATTTTAGAATCTGAATGTGCTTTTCATGTTCCAACAACTATAAGTGCTACCTTGTCTTAGCAAGTTGCCTTCATAAAAGCAGACTCAAGATGATCTGTAATTAGCTAAATTATTCAGCAGATATTAAGAATATATAATTTAAGCCTAAATTTAGCACTTGGACCTACTTTGATATGTAAATTCTAAGTAGCAAATTAGCCATTGTTAAGGGCTAGGTAGAAATGTATATTATTTAGTATATAACCCTACTGTATCATGTTTTATAACAAGGAACTTAACAACATACTAGAAATAAAGGTAAAGAAGAGAAAATTACATTCATATATTCCCAGGAAATCTTTAACTTGAAACCATGAAATCCTACAATGATTTAGTGGAACAAAATGAGGAAATCATGAGAATCCTTGAGCTTGAAACACATTTGACACCAAAAAGTAAAGACCAGATACAAAACCTACTAGCAACAGCAACATCCTATGGAAAAGAAACTGGAATATGTATTAAACATCTCACTTTTTAAATATGTATTTTATTTTTAATTATATATACATTTGTATGTTGTTATGTGTATATGAGTGTAGTGCCAGTAGTGGAATAAAAATGATGTCAAATCTTGTGGATCTGGAGTGACAGTCAGCTGTGAGCTACTTATGTGCTTGCTGGGTACTAAACTCTTAGTCCTCTACAAGAATAATACATGATTTTTACACCTGCAGAATGTCTCTAGCTCCAGTGCTCTCAATTGTTATGACATGTGATCAAACAATTCAATGTCTAGGAAAGCACACTGATATTAAAAGCAGAAATATGTAGAATTTTTTTAAAAAATCACATATATAGTATCAAATTTACCTATAACAAATATTAAACAGCAGAACTGATAAACTATGATAGCCAAATATTTCATAAACATCACAAGTTTACATATTGACCCGATGTTATACAGAAAGTATTTCCAGATACATGAAAAATCCTCACAATATTGTAATGTACCCCATAAAGCAGATATAACATTTTAATAAAATGTATATTATCTGTATTACATAGGTATATATTTTTTAATATTACAAATGAAACCTTAAATACATTTTATAGTTCAAGAGTTACCTCTTATTGATAACTATACATATACTTTCCTATTTTACAATTAATATCTACTATATTTATGATTTGGAGAAACACAATTACAAATTCAATATTATAATTATAATAATACTTTATGAAGTTCTACTTCATTCTTTAACCATGTATGGGAGATATCAGCTTATAAAAAATAAAAAGAAATAATTATTTATGGAAATCCAATTGAATGTACCTTGCAGTTATTTGCTGGTAGTATGTATAACATCAGAGCAAAATTTCATTCTGGTTAAATATGCTTTGGTCTGGAGAAATTCAATAATTCTTTTTATCCTTTCTGCAAGCTAATGTGCTCCTTCTTGACACCTAGCTCTGTGGCTTTCATGCTTTTAGGACTCCAGTACAAGCACTAACATTTTATAAGCCTACATCATGACCTAAAAGAAAACATTGAAAAAACATAAAACAAGTGCATCATCATAAGAAAGCATTCTTATTTTGAATGTAATAACTTAAATTAATCTCACTATAGCTCAAATCACCTTTTCAAAATAAAGAACAAAACAAAACAAAAAGAATAACAAAAGATTTTAGAAATAGTAGTAGTTTGTCCATGCTTCAGAGAAACCCAGTAGGAGTCTAGAAATGAAGATTTTATTGCTTCCACACCTAAACCATGTATTTTGATAAATTAATATACATGTATAATATATATATTAGTATATTAATGTATCCCTTTTGTTTCACTTTAATTTGTTTTAGATAATAAATGCAAATATATTTTTTCATATTTCTGAGTTACAATATGATGTTTCTCTTCATTTATATATTTCTATGTATTTTCATCAAGGGAACAGATCATTTAAAACATTGATAACTTTATTTTGGTGAAACCACAGAAAACACTTTCTTCTAGCCTTTTTGTTTTCTTTTTCTTTTTCTTTTTCCCAAGGTAGAGTTTCTCTGTATAGCCCTGGCTATCCTGGAACTCACTCTGTAGACCAGGCTGGCCTAAACTCAGAAATTTGCATTCCTCTGTCTTCCAAGTGCTAGGATTAAAGACATGCACCATCACTGCCTGGCTTCTTCTAGCCTTTTGAAATATAGAGAATATAGTCATATAATGTCACCCTTCTCTGTGATAGTATTTGAAAATAATGCTTTTCTTTGAGCTGTTTTTACTGTCTAGAAAATACAAATTGATGACCATAATTGATAATTACTTCTTTTTCTTAGCTATGCTCTAGCCTAGATAATATTTTAAGGATCAGAAATTTGAGATTAGGGATCAAATATTTCCTGTGTCATAAAAGGATCATAAATGAAAATGTTCATTTAATATTAAAAAACAAACTGATTACTCTAAATCAAGGATCAAAATGAGATGTGAACAAAGAGTTTGACTCAGGGCCCTTATCTAAATGCAAGATAAGCTTCAAAATGTCAATAGCTAATTTTCATAAATTAATCAAGAAATATATTCATAGTCATCCATGTATGCCTTTTGAAGCTGATTGTATTTTTTTGGTGTTCCTAAAAGACAAGATTATTGCACACTGGTGAAACCTGCATGGTTTTCCTTGGGTCTAAATACACACATTTTGCATACCAACCATGTGGACTTAGTTGTCTAAAAAAAAAAAGTCTTTGATTTAAAAGGATAATTTCTCTCCTAAAAGAAGTATCTGTATACATAGATTTGCTTATCACATTTGTTTTTCAGTATTGACTACTGATTTTTAAGACAAAGAAAAATATGTTGAGGTAAAGACAAGGTAAGGTTCCCTCCTCAGTATGAATAAAACTAGGCTGTTTTCATAGTACCTTACATATTATATAGGAAGAAACAAAGATAAAGCCTTATTTCTACTTGTTATTGCTTGATAGTTTCATACATTTATACATTTAATTTTATTTCTCTTTCCACCGTGGCCATCCTTCTTCTGTTGTATCCTTCTCCACAACTTTTTAGCATCTCTTGATTTGATTGCAAAGAAAGATACTGATATAATGAAACCAAATTATAAATAACAAGGATAAATGAAAATGTTGATTGCAATTATTCCATGAACATATAAATACCTTCATAGGATAGATGAACTCTACATATATCTTTTAGGAAAAACTGTGGCATAATAACTTACAAAAGGACATGCTAGTTATTCATCAAAATTCTACCTGATATATGATTGCCTCCATAATCTGTTATAACCTATAAACTATTTGTATTCTGTAGTAATAACTCACTGTATATGGTCTAGAATTAAAATTTATTTCTATTTGTCATCACTTGAAAATATTAGCAAAATTAATAAGACTGTCTTTGAAAATGTGCCTAATCTACTGACCATTAAACATTACCTACACTGTACACTATCTGTAACGCTCCTCTTATTTGTGTGGCTCTTGGTTGACTCTTGATTGCTGCCACCTCACAGAAGTAGTAGAAATGAAAAAGTACTGCATACCGCTAGTCTAGAAGATCTGAATGCAAAGGATAATTTTTTATGAGTGCTTGAGTTCTTACTGTACAAGCCTAAATCTTTATCTATGTGTATTCAGAACTACCACTCCATCTGTCTCACTGCAATAGTTCCTATTAGATTAACCCATCAGGAGTATAAAATTATAGTGCCAAGTTAAGCAGCAGTTGTTCAGAAATATCTAGAAAATCCTTGCTGACTGGCTAAAGAGCTGAGAATAATTTACTGCTGAGGAAACATCTCAGTAGTTGGGGCAAGTATCCTAAAATTGGAGCAAGGTGGTATAGCACCACTGCTACCACCAGGGGATACCAGGCCAGCCAAAACCAAAGACAAACAGATGGCTAAATGCCAATGAAAGAACACAATCAACAAAAGGTGATGCAATATGACCCAATTAGAACCCAGCTCTCCTACTACAGCAAACCCTAGATATCCTAACACATCTGAAGAACAAGACAATGACCATAAATCTAATGGTATGAAGATAACGGAGACCTTTACAGAGGAAAATTTTAAAAACCCCTAAAGAAAAACAGTAAAAATACAAAAAGGTGGAAGCCTTTAAAAAGTAAATAAGTACAAATAAAAATAGAAAAATACAATCAAAAAGATGAAGAAAAGGAATAAAACTGTTCAGGACCTTAAAATTGAAATAGAATCAATAAAGAAAGCAGAAACAGAGGCAACTCTAGAGATTTAAAACCTGGGAAATAAAACAGGAATTCTAGAAGCAATAATCAACACCAGAATACAAGCAATGGGAGAGAGAATCACAAGAATAGAAGATACAATAGAAGAAATTGGTATATAGGTCAAAGACAATACCAAATCTAAAAAAAGTTTCTAACGCAAAATATCCAGAAAATTTTGGACATTATAAAAAGACCAAACTAAGAATAATAGGAATAGGAGAAAAAGGAGATAAGCAACTCTAAGACCCAGAAAATACCTTCTACAAAATCAGGGACAAAAACATTCCTGACCTAAATAAAGGGATGACTATAAATATACAAGAAGCTTAAAGAGCAGCACATACATTGAACCAGAAAAGAAAATCCTCTCATCACATAATATTCAAATATGCGTAACAAAGAAATAATATTAAAAGCTACATGAAATAAAGAGGAAAAGGTCAAGTAATATATAAAGGCAGACCAATCAGAATTATACCTGACTTCTCAAGAGACTTGAAAAGCCAGAAGGGCTGGACAGATGTATTTCAGACCCTAAGAGACCACAGATGTCAGACCAGATTACTATACCTGCCAAATCTTGCAATCATCTGATGGAGAGACCAATATATTCCATGACAAAACAAAATTTAAACAATATCTTTCCACTAACGAAGCCCTACAGAGAATACTAGAAGGAAAACTCTAAAACATGGAAAGTAACTACATCTAAGAAAACAAAAGAAATTAAATTCACTGCAACACAAATAAAAGAGAAACTCATACACACACACACACACACAAACACACAAACACAATCAACATTAAAATAACAGGAAATAACAATCATTGGTCATTAATATCTCTCAACATCAATGGGCTTAATTCATCAATAAAATGACACAGGCTAACACAGTGGATACACAAACAAGTATTCTGCTGCATACAAGAAACACACATCAACAAACAGATAGACACCAGCTAAGAATAATGAGATAGTGAAAGGTTTTCTAAGCAAACAGATCCAAGAAACAAGGTTGAGTAACCATTTTAATTTCAATTAAAATAGATTTTTAACTGAAAGTAATCAAAAAAGATGCCCAAATTCTCAACATTTATGTCCCCCCAAACAAGGGCACTGACATTTGTAAAAGAAACATTACTAATGGTCAAATCACACATCTAACCCCACATATTAATAGTGAGCAATTTCAAAACTCCATCCACTCTCACAAATGGAGAGGTCATTGAACTGAAACTCAACAGAACAATAATTAAATTAACAGTTGTTATGGAAAAATTAGCTTATCACATATCTACATAGTACTTCACTAAAGCATCAAATAGACTTTCTGATAGAATTCAATGAAAATGAAGGTAAAACATACCCAAACCCATGAGGGACAATGAAAGCAGAACTAAGAGGAACATTCAAGGTACTAAGTCTCTTCATTAATAAATTGGAGAGATCTCATACTAACATCTTGCAGCACACCTGAAAACTCTAGAACACAAAGAAGCAAACACACACAAGAGGAGTAGATGGCAGGAAATAATTAATCTCAAGCCTGAAAACTTTTAGTTAGAAACAATAAAAGAAAAAATAAACAAAAGAAAACAAAACCAACAACTGGTTCTTTTAGAAAATCAGTCAGACAGACAAGGACTTAGCCAAACTAACTGAAATATGGAATATCCAGATTAATAACATCAGAAATGAAAAGGCAGACAAAACAATAGACATTGATTGAGGAAATTTCAAAAATAATTAGGCTTCATTTCAAAAGCCTGTACTTCACCAAACTGGAAGATCTAAACAAAATGGATGATTTTCTAGACATATACAACAGATACCACTTACCAAATTTAAACCAAGTTCCAGTAAACTATTTAAATAGTCCCATAACCCCTTAGCAAATAGAAACAGTCATTAAATGTCTCCCAACCAAAACCAAAGCAAAAACCAAAAAACAAACCAAAACCAAAACAAGCAAACAAGCAAACAGAACTGCATAGGACCAGATAATCTTAGAGCAGAATTCCACTCAACATTCAAAGATGGACTAATTCTATTATTCCTCGAACAATTCCACAAAATAGAAAGAGAAAGAACATTACCAAATTTATGTTTTGAGGCCACAGTCACGCTGTCACACAAACCACACTGTTGTGGAAAATATTAATCTGGAACTTCTATCTTACCATTGATAATTTAGTTCCCAGATAAAAGACCCAAAACTTTTATATTTATAATAAGCTTTAATAGCACTGGAACTGTACTGATATTCATCCTGTTTGTTATTTTGTCTACTTCCTTATCAATTAAACTAAGATATAACTTGCCATGTTCCTTCTGGGCTGCTCTTAATCTGATTGGCTAGCCCTCATGACCAGTTCTCCATGATCCTTTGCTGCATGGTGTCTTCTCCATTTCACCCTCTTCTTCCTTCTCCTACCTTCCTTCTTCTCACCCTCCTTCCTCCACCCCTTTCTCTTTCTCTCTCAATGTGCCTACTCAGCCTCCAAGCCACAGAACCCAGAGGCTCACTTCTGCCCAAATATATGCTGTAGACATCTTTATACAACTAATACTTTTAAATTAAGGATCAAGGTTTACATTGCATTATTTGGTGTACATGAGGATTTCCTTGTCCCTAAGGCAACCAAATCTTGGGGGCCAGTATTTAATATTACAATACATAGAGGCAGATCAAAACTCAACACCACAGAAAGCATCAACAAAGGAAGATAGTTTCAGAACACTCTCTCTTATGAACACTGATGCCAAAATTCTCAATAAAATGCTCTAAAACTGAATTCAAGAATGCATAGAAACATCATACACTATGATCAAGTCAGCTGCATTTCAGGGATGCAAGATGGTTCAATATATGAAAATCCATCAATGTAATCCACCATATAAACAAACTGAAAGAAAACACACACAGAATCATCATATAAGTCTTTTAAAAAGCCTTCGACTAAGTCCAACATTCACTGATGTTAAAAGTCTCAGAGAGATCAGGGATACAAGGCACATATGTAAAATACTCAAAGCAATATACAGCAAGTCAATAACTAGCATCAAGTTTAAAAAGCCACCCTGATAGATGCTCGGGAGTCTTCCCTCTCCCAGGACT
>NC_045030.1:66548967-66555231 GCF_008632895.1 Mastomys coucha | reverse complement strand
CTCAACCCACATTCCCCACACCTGATTTCCATCCCAGTTGTTGCCCTCTCCACCTCTTTCTCTCCTGCCCAGTTCCATCCCTCCCTTCCTCCACCACCATTATTTTATTTACCCTGCTGAGTGAGATTCAAGCATATACTCTCTTGGGAACTTCTTGTTACTTAGCGTATTTGGGTCTGAAGACTATAGCATGGTTATCCTCTACTTTATGGCTAATATCCATTAAAAAGTAAGTGCATACTATGAGTGTCTTGCTGGATCTGTGTTACTTCACTCAAGACATTTCCAGAGTCAACTTACCTAGGACCATGAGGGCTCACAGAGAATGAACCAAAAAGCATGTGCCAGGAACCATGGCCTTAGCCAAGGCCTTATGGAAAATTATTAGCTTACACATACAGGCCTGAAAGAACATGTGTAGTCTAACAGTAAGAATATTTGTGGGTGTGGAGGACACTCTGACCTCTAGTTCCGGAAACTTAAGATTGCCACCTGGCATTCAGAAAGCTCCCAGGCTTTTCCTCCCTCCCTTGTAGCTTTCTCCTGCTTGTTTTATATTGCCATCCCTGAAATAAAGTTTTCAGAGCTTGATCAGACAATTGTCTTTCTCTCATTCTTCATGTCTCTTGACACTCTCAGTCTTTCTCCCCCAGCCCTAGGTCCCTGCTGAATATCCCGGGGGTCTGGGCAACTGGCACCCAGTGTGGGGCCCCTGGGTCTGAGGTCCAAGAAGACTACCACTCCCCCAAGAGGACATCCTCCCCCAGTAGGATCGCCACTTCTTCAAGAAGTGAGTGAAGATCTGAATAGAGTTCACTTCAGGTCACCTGCCTATGAGTTTGATCCAAGAAAGGTAAGAAGAGTGGTTCAACTATGGGACATGCATTAAATTAGCACGAATTGTTTTTAAGGGGTCTGAAAGAGTCCCTCAAGACACAAGGAACACGGGTTAAGAAAAAAGGATCTTAGACTTTTTTTTTGAAAGTTTGTAAACATTGGCCAAGAAGTAGTTAAAGAGAGAAAGAACAGGTTTTAGAAATGGAGTGGTCCCCTGTCCGGGTCATTTTAGCAAAAGAGAAGGAAAATGGATATAAGTTATTTCAGAGCTCTACTAGGGACAGGAGGAAATCAGGAGATGTCCTGCTTTCTCTCTGGCTCCTACTGGAGATACACTTAGTTCTGGTTAGGATATCTGTGTCCCTTTGAGACATCAAGTTCTCTTCCCTCTCTGTCTATTGTCTGTCCTTGGTGCACCAATCTATCCATGTCTGTCAATTTATGTTTGTTTTTTTTGTTTGTTTGTTTGTTTGAATGATTGTTGTTCTGTGCTTCATGTTGGAAAAATATGGTTAAAACTTTATCTGCTGGCTGTACATCTTTTGATTTAGTTAAACTTGTTTAAAAGGCAGTCTCAATTTACACAGCAGAAAGTGATAAACCACTGCACTGTGGTCAGGAGTCAAGCACAGCTGAAATAGCCCTGCTAGAGGCTGATTGTCTGCACAAGCCACTCTTAAAGGGGACAACAGCTTTTTGCTTGTAACATTGACAACAGAAAGTTAGCGTAAAATTGGTAATTCAAGGTTGGAATCATTCTAAACAACAACACGTAGTATGAGCCAACCCAGGAAAACAGGTCTTTAAAGGTACTTCTAGCCGGGCAGTGGTGGTGCACACCTTTAATCCCAGCACTTGGGAGGCAGAGGCAGGCCTGGTCGACAGAGTGAGTTCCAGGACAGCAAGTCAACATAGAGAAACTCTGTCTTGGGGAAAAAAAAAAGGTACTTCTAATTTGGGATAATATTTTACACAATTCTTTTCCCAGAAACTAGACTTATAAGGGATAAGATTTAAAACAGTGCCTCTTTAATGAAGCATTAAAAGTTGCACTGTCATGCATTCATATGTAAGAATTGGCAGCCTAACTTTGTAACGTGATAGTAATGCTTGAGTATTTATTTTAAAGAGACTAGATTGTTTAAAATTGGGTTTTGCTTTCCAAAAATTATGGTTATGCCTTAATATTACAAAAGAAACTTAAAAAGTATGATAAAATTGCCAGTGTTCCATTGGCTGCAGTTTGCAGTTTGATCGCAAGCTCAGGATTCTCAAATCACCCATATGTTGTAATTAGGATGATTGCAAGAGTAATAATATTTGAAAACAACTGTGGCCTGTATGGGCCCAATGCTCCTTTTGCATAAGCATTATTGGATACAGTGGTAAAAGCAAAATTTAACCCACCAACGTTGGTAAGGATATCTTAGTGAGAATTTATTTGGCATCAAACAGGCCACTGATAAACTGTCTCAAGGAGTTTGTACTGCTAAAAACAGCTAGAAGAATTTTCGGAGACCCTCAAAAAGGGGTTCCTTTTGTTACACAATTGTCTTAGGAGAATGCTAACGGATCTCTGTGTAACCATACAAAGTAAAGTCTTATCTGGATATATTCATCTTTGTGTAAAAATTAGACCCTCATACAATCAGAGTTTAGCTATGTTTGCTGCCTGGCAGGGAGCTATAGTAAGTACAAGCAATGCTTTCACCGCACTGATAAAGAATGCTTTAAGTATAAATCATCTTAGGAAAGACTGTCCAAAAATTAGGGGCATAGACAGACAGTAGAATTGCTCCCAGGAATCTGCCCTCACTGCAGGAGGTGTTATCTTTGAGCAAGGACTCAGGCAGAATACTCAGATTAAGAAATATTTACATTTGAGTTAATGCAAAGCTCAGAGCAGCCTCAGGGAGGTTTGTGAGGCATTTCTTTTGTTTCACAAACCCTGCCTAGGAAAGGTTTGTGTCCTGCCTGTCCTTGCCTCCAGGGAATTGTTTTTTAATACAAAACAGCTTTATCATAGATCTATCCAGGTGTTATTCAAAACAAATTTAAATTTAAGGTTTATGAAAGTTCAATGAGGCTGTAGAACTTATAAAGATATTACAATCTGGCCTGTCTACTTCATATAAAATTATTATGTATTTAGAAGGTTAGGTTTTTTGCTCTGCATCCTGGTAATTATAAAGAGTTTGCTTCTAGTGAGTTTGTAAACATTACAAAGTTTTGACTTTAGGAATGGCTAATAGCCTTACATCATGTAAGAAAAAAAAGTCTCTGCTTCAGTACAAGAAGTTATGCCTTGAATTTTTCAGTGTATGTTGTTTATTATCTAATCTCTCTAAAAAGTAATTTTACTACCACGAGCTTTAAAAGTTTGGAGTAATTGTTTCTCCAGAAATTTTTCAGAGGCAATATCCTTTTCAATATTTGGGGCATCAGTTATATCCTAGAAAGTGTTGTGGTACAGAAAATTCAAGAAAGAAAAGATGATTTGCTTACTTCAAATTATTTTCAAATGCTTCCAGGAGTTGTTTATTGGCTAAGACCTCACCTTAAGCTTACCACAATAGGACATAAGCCTTCCTTATATGTTGTCTAGGGGAATGCATATTAACTGGTGAGAGACAAAGAGCTTTTGCAGAAAGTAGAGGAAGCTCCTGTAATCAATTGTTATCAATTGTAATCAATTGCAGTCAAATGTTAGTTATTGTTACTCAATGTGCCCAAAGCAATTCTTTGGAAAAAGAGAGCATTAATGTAGATTCATCTTTTTTCATCTCCAAGTAAAATTTTAACATCCTGTTATGTAGCTGTTGTGGTATGAATAAAGAATTGTAGGGGAACAGACCTTGGGCACAAACTCCGCAGCTACTCCCACAATACCCAGAGGTGGCTCCCCTCCCAGGCACTCTGATACACCCAGGATCAGAGGATTGGAGGTGAGGAGGACACATCTGTCCCAACAACTGGAGCAGCTGGGACCTGTGGGAGCCAGGCACACAGGAACTCCACCAGCACAATGGCTCCCATTGCTGCTGATCTGTCTGGGCCAATGCTCAGAACAGACCTGGAGCACAAACATTGAAACCAGTATCACAACACCCAGAAGAAGCTCCACTCCCAGGCACTCTAATACACCCAGGATCAGAGGTGAGGAAGACCCAACAACCAGAGTAACTGGGACCAGCAGGACTCAGGCACACAAGAATTCTGCCAGCCCAGTGGCACTGGTTCTTTCTGGTCTGTCTGGGCTGTTGCCCTGAGCAGACCTTGGGCACAAACTCCACACCAGAAAGAAATACAGGAGAACACAGGTAAAGAGCTAGGAGTCCTTAAAGAGGACATACAAAAATCCCTTAAAAACTATAGGAAAACACAATCAAACAGGTGAAGAAAATGATCAAAACCATCCAGAATCTAAAAATGAAAATAGAAACAATAAAGAAATCAGAAAGAGAGACAACCCTGGAGATAGAAAACATAGGATAGAAATTGAAAAGGAAAATAAAAAATTCAGCACAAACTTGCCCACGTAAGCCTGGGATTGAAAGAGTTAAATTTGAGACCAGGGTTAGAGAGGATTACTGAAAACCACCGGGGCCGGGCCTATGAATACAGATCAAAGTAAACTGTTAGGAGGACAGCCAGGCCAGGGAAAAGCTGTTAGCAGAGCCCAGACCAGGGGAGTATAAATCTCAGATATAAGAAAAATTGCAAGGAGGTGCCCAGAGCAGAGGCGCCTGAGACACACCTGGCCAGACATTGAGTGATAGACCCTGGGCCATCTGGTTTTCTTAGGTATTAGCTAAGGGTCAATTAGGAACCTTGAATAAGCATTCCTTTTTCACTCCCCATTTTGGAATTCTCAACTCTGATCTGCACGAACTACATTTAAAATAACCAATCATGTATAGCCACCCCTGATTCCTTTGTTTCCCCAGACCTTTTTCCTATAAAAATTCCTAACCCCTGGGCCTCGTGTTTGGATTCCCTAGACTCTTGTGTGAGTTGGATTGGGAAATGAACCAAGGCCCCGAAGAATAAACTACCTCTGCATTTGCATCAAGATGGTTTTTTGTGTTTCTTGGGTGCATGTCTCCTAGGACTTGAGTGGGAACTCCAGGCGGAGTCTTTCAAAATCAAGAGTCATAGATGCAAGAATCACCAACAGAATACAAGAGATAGAAGAGAGAATCTGAGGGGCAGAAGACACCACAGAAAACATTGACACAACAATCAAAGAAAATGAAAAATACAAAAACATTCTAACCCAAAACATCCAGCAAATCCAGGACGCACTAAGAAGACCAAACTTAAGGATAATAGGTATAGAAGAGAGTGAAGACTCCCAATGTAATGGGCCAATAAATATCTTCAACAAAATTATAGAAGAAAACTTCCCTAACCTAAAGAAAGACATGCCCATGAACATACAAGAAGCCTACAGAACTCCAAATAGACTGGACCAGAAAAGAAATTCCTCCTGTCACATAATAGTCAAAACACCAAATGCACTAAACAAAGAATGAATTTTAAAAGCAGTAAGAGAGAAAGGTCAAGTAACATATAAAGGCAGGCCTATCAGAATTATATCAGACTTCTCACCAGAGTCTATGAAAGCTATAAGATCCTGGGCAGTTATTATATAGACCCTGCAAGAACACAAATGCCAGCCCAGGCTGCTACACCCAGCAAGACTCTCAATTACCATAGATGGAGAAAACAAGATATTCCATGAAAATTACAAAATATCTTTACACAAATCCAGCCCTACAAAGGATAACAGGAGCAAACTACCATCATAAGGAGCAAAACTACACCCTAGAAGAAGCAACAAAGTAATCTTTCAACAAACCCACACAAACCTAATTCTACCTCTTACAACAAAAACAACAGGAAGTAACAATTACTTTTTCTTAATATCTTAATATAAAATTAATATTACCAAAATATCCTAATCAAATGAAATGCAAAAATATGAGGAATTAGAAATTTGTTGACTGTCATTCAGCGGTCTCTCTAATTGGGTAAATTGAGAAATAGGTCCGATATTGTACAATTCATATACACTTTCTACTTAGTTTGTACTTGACAGTGTCTTACTGTGTATCACATAATGGTCTTAAAATCATGCCTCTCCTATCTCAGCCTCTGTATTAGTGGTATTATTTATTTCATGTTTTTACACTATACTATGGTTTTCAGAACAACTTACATATTTCAAAAGTATTTATACAGCCAAAAGAAATGAAGACAATTAATTTGGGAGGTGGCATGTAAGAGAACAACAAAAAGTGAGACTGAATGCTTTGCTTGATGTTTTTAACTTTTGTATCAAGTTTGAAGAAGAGGACTTTATAAGTTACTCTTTTTCTAAGATGAATGCTTTTCCAAATTATCACAGCCAATGAACCAGATTCT
>NC_045030.1:66543221-66546972 GCF_008632895.1 Mastomys coucha | reverse complement strand
GTTAACAAATTCAGACAAATTGAAATCATGCATCTTTTCTCATCATAATGCAATAAAACTTGAATCAATTAAAAAAAGAATTGTAGGATAGAATAATGAAAGTGTTTTGAGAAGAATGTCTTAAAAAACTGATGAGACATCCATTCCTTGTTCCAAACAGCAATTAAATTGGTTATTGAAGAATATTGATTGATATTTGACATATTACATAGCAAACTTCTTAGACAAAATTGATAATATATTTCTTGTATATTTATGTATGCAACCAATAAAGAATACATCTACACCCCTTTTATGGGAGAAAAGTAAATGTGATTACATCACGTTTATTCTCGTGTGTTTTGCTCTACTTCAGCACAAATAATTGAACTACATGTTGTAGTCACTGTTTTTAAAGTGCAACAATCAAGCTTTTAATTTGTGTATTAAACACCATTATGTGTGTGTGTGTGTGTGTGTGTGTGTGTGTGTGTATGTGTATCAGGGTTTATAATTGTTTAAAATTGTTCCTTTTTTAGACACTGCTAATTCTCAAATTTTGCAATCATTTATGCATATACAACTCAAGAGAAAGTACTTTTCCTTTAAAGGACTGTCTTTGGACATTTAAGAACTCATCCTAGACTACCTGGACAAGAGCCCTTAAGGCACTGCCACAGCAGATTTGTATCCCAGGCAGATTATAGGCCTTACACAAGAACAATTGGCCATACAATCTTATTCTTTACATCATCAAGATAGTAATGGCTTGAGATAATAATTTGGTAATTTTAGAGAATGTGCATGTCAAATTGTAAAGACTTGTTCTCAGTGTCCTCAGTTTCTACCAGTACCATATAATGATGTTAATTCTCAAGGACTTATACTTAATCAATTATTACAAATGGATACTTATATTTCTGATTTAAAAAATAAAAATAAAATACACACATGTGACTATTGATACCTTTTCAGGCTTTCTAATTGCAATTGCCTTAACAAGAAAAGCAACTAAAAATGTAATTTGTCTTTGCTTATATTATTTTCCTATGCTTGGTGTTCCTATTCAGATTAAAACAGATAATGGAACTGACTATACAGTCAAGCATTTGAGATGTTTTGTCAACAATTTAATGTTACCCATATTACTGTGATTCCTTATAGTTCTCAGGGACAAGAAATTGTTAAACGTGTACATGCACTCTGAAAAACTGGCTTTTAAAAAATAGAATGGAGGGAATTATATCCCCACGCACATTATTTAAATCACACATTTTATTTTTAAAAGTTTAAAATTTGAATGCCAAGGAATTCTTTGCTGAGTATCTATAGAATCCTACAACTAGGCATACTCATATCTAGGTGAAATGGAAGGATCCACTTATTGCATACTTATGATCAGGTGTTTAATATGGGGAAGTGTAACTGCCAGTGGCTACATGTATGAATGGGTTTTCTGGAATGGGGTCAAGGTCCTGAAAAATAAATTTGGGGTACTGGAACCGTGGAAAGGGTTTGTAAAAATTAGACTAACACATGATGTGTTTTCAGTCTGCCATCTTTCATTCAATTCACTTTGTTACAAGCCAAGAGGTGGAATAGGTAAGGCAAAACCCCTCCCCCAAGTTCATCACCAACTTGGCCCAATCAGCAACTTCTTATTTAGTCTCTGGAGGCAGGACTTCAGGTGTAACTGGAACTTTGAGAGAGGCGTGGTAATTAGCAGGAGGTGAGCAGAAAGGCGTGGTTATCTGTGGCAGGCGAGGTCTGAAGAATCAGCCCTCAGCTGTAGGAGAGTCACAGGGAAGTGGGCATGTTTGTGCTTTTTCCACAGAATGCTACATGAGCTTACTAGCTGCCAGAGTTATTGGTGTGAGCTTGCTGAGTGCCCTGACAATGATGATAGAGAAGCTGTATTGTGCCTACATCCCTGATCCACCCCTTTTTACATCCAACAGTATGGGAAGACCTAGAAGTTGTGGTAATGTTAAACAACACTAAGTTGATGGATATGCCTGCTGGAGGAAATATCACTATTAATAGAGAAATTAATTACCAAGGATTGGAAACTAGTATCTACATAGACCTTAGTGTGGGAGGTGCAGCTATAGGTGCCTCTGCCCTAGTTTTGCACCGACTGAAAATCTTTCCAAAAACATAAATAAAGAATTGCTGTTTTCCCATGACCCTAGTTCCTCAGTTGACCTAGCTAACTCCCGACCAGTATTTGAGTAGGAATAGCCCCCAAGAGATTAGAATGAAGTGAGCTGTTTTCCTACCTTTAGTGGCTGGTACCTCCTTGGTAACCTCTGTTGTGGCTGCCGGTTTGGCCTGAAGAAGCTTTAGCTCATTCTCTTCTCACCACTGCCAAATTATCCCAACAATGTGTGTTGGCAGTGGAAGCCTCCACTGAAACATTAACTTCTTTAAAAAGACAAATAACTTCTCTCACCCAAGTTGCCTTCCAGAATTGACAAACACTTGATTTGCTGATCTCTGAGAAGGGTGACACCTGTTTCTGAAAGAGTAATGCTGTTTTTTATATAAATGAGGCTGGCCTAGTGGAGACTCAGGTCCAACTGTTTTCAAACTTAATTTGGAGCCCCAGAGAAAACATTTTTCAGCTGCTAACAATAATTGGTGGAAGTCCAACATGTTCACCCTGTTGATGCCCCTCCTTGGACCTTTAATAAGAATTTTATTATTAGTAACTTTGGGGCCTTTCATTTTTAACTAAATTACTGATTTTCTAAAACAGCAGATTGACTATATCACATCAAGATGCTTACAAATTCATTATCATATACTTGATTTGGCTGATAGAGGGCTTGCCAAACCTGAGGTTGATAATTCTCTTTTAGGAGTTGCGTAGGATTCAAACCTGTGCGTACTGGTTCTGGAAAAAATTAATCTATTATGAACACCAAAATTGGCTGTGGGGCTAAGCACCGCAGGAGAAGGTCCCATGCAGGTTGTCTCTGGATTCCCCGTGAGACAAAATGGTTTTGCAAGGAAGTTAGTATCTGTTCTTTAACCTTATCTTAAAGATTTTCTAAGGCTCTGCCTCCCCTCACCAAAAGATACCATGAACTATGACTGTGGGATATAATGGTAATCTGACCCACGGGAGGAATCAGGTCGATGCTTCCCCCACCACCACCTGGTTAATGCTCATTCATACAAGGGTGAGGCAACTATATGATCACCTCAGTTCCTTAAGGCATCAATTAAGGATAATAAAGAGGGAGAAGATGCCAGGAGCCAGGGCCTTAACCATGGCCTTGTGCAAAATTACTAGCTTACACATGCTCAGAGAGAACATGTAGAACATGTGTAGTCTAACAGTAAGAATATTTGTGGGTGTGGAGGACACTCGGACCACTGGTTCCAGAAAGTGAAGATTGCCACCTGGCATTCAGAAAGCGCCCAAGCTGTTGTTATGTCTCCTTTTTCATTTCTGATCTTGTTAATTAGGATAGTGTCTCTGTGCCCTCTAGTTAGTCTGGCTAAGGGTTTATCTATTTTGTTGACTTTCTCCAAGAACCAGCTCCTGGGTTGGTTTATTCTTTGTGTAGTTCCTTTTGTTTCTATTTGGTTGATTTCAGCCCTGAGTTTGATTATTTCCTGCTTTCTACTCCTCTTGGGTGAATTTGCTTCTTTTTTGTTCTAGAGCTTTCAGATGTGCTGTAAAAGTGCTGGTATAAGCTCTCTCCAGTTTCTTTTTGGAGGCACCTAAAGCTATTAGTTTTCCTCTTAGGACTGCTTTCATTGT
>NC_045030.1:66540277-66542827 GCF_008632895.1 Mastomys coucha | reverse complement strand
CTCTTGGTAGATCACACCTTTGATGAATATGAAATGTCCTTCCTTATCTTTTTGATCATTTTAGGGTGAAAGTCAATTTTATTTAATATTAAAATGGCTACTCCAGCTTTTTCTTGGGATCATTGGCTTGGAAAATTGTTTTCCAGGCTTTTATTCTGAGGCAGTGTCTGTCTTTGTCACTGAGGTGGGTTTCCTGTATGCAGCAAAATGTTGTCTTGTTTATGTACTCAGTCTGATAGTCTTTGTCTTTTTATTGAGGAACTGAGTCCATTGATATTAATAGATATTAAGGAAAGGTAATTGCTGCTTCATGTTATTTTTGTTGTTAGAGTTGGAATTCTTTTCATGTGCCTATCTTCTTTTAGTTTTGTTGGAAAATTACTTTTTTGCTTTTTCTAGGATGTAATTTCCCTCCTTGTGTTGAAATTTTCCATTTATTACTCTTTGAAGGGCTGGATTTGTGGAAATATATTGTGTAAAATTGGTTTTGTCATGGAATACTTTGGTTTCTCCATCTATTGTAATTGAGAGTTTTGCTGGGTATAGTAGTCTGGGCTGGCATTTGTGTGTTCTTAAGGTCGGTATTACATCTACCCAGGATATTCTGGCTTTCATAGTCTCTGGTGAGAAGTCTGGTATAATTCTGGTATAAGCCTTTATATGTTACTTGAACTTTTTCCCTCATTGCTTTTAATATTCTTTCTTTGTTTTGTGCATTTGTTGTTTTGACTATTATGTGGTGGGAGGAATTTCTTTTCTGGTCCAGTTTATTTGGAGTACTATAGACTTCTTGTATGTTCATGGGCATCTCTTTCTTTAGGTCAGGGAAGTTTCCTTCTATAATTTTGTTGAAGATATTTACATTGGGAGTCTTCACTCTCTTCTATACCTATTATCCTTAGGTTTGGTCTTCTCATTGTGTCCTGGAATTTCTGGATGCTTTGGGTTAGAATGTTTTTGTATTTTTCATTTTCTTTGATTGTTGTGTCAATGTTTTCTGTGGTATCTTCTGCCCCTGAGATCCTCTCTTCTATCTCTTGTATTCTGTTGCTGATGGTTGCATCTATGGTTCCTGACTTCTTTCCTAAGATTTCTATCTCCACAGTTGTCTCTCTTTGTGATTTCTGAACTGCTTCTACTTCCATCTTTAGGTCTTGGATGGTTTTGTTCAATTCCTTCACCTCTTTGTTTGTGCTTTCCTATAATTCTTTAAGGGATTTTTTGTTTCCTCTTTAAGTGCTTGAACCTGTTTACCTGTGTTCTCCTGTATTTCTTTAAGGGGGTTATTCATGCTCTTCTTAAATTCCTCTATCACCATCGTGAGATATGATTTCAGATCCAAAACTTGCTTTTCTGGTGTTTTTGGATATCCAGGACTTGCTGTGGTGGGAGTACTAGGCTCTGATGAAGCCAAGTCATCTTGGTTTCTGTTGGTAAGATTCTTGTTTTTGCCTTTTGCCATCTGTTGGTTTCTGGTGTTAGATATTCTTGCTGTCTCTGGCTGTAGCTTGTTCCTCCTGTGGGTCTATAAGCCTGTGATAGCACTTCTGGGTGATAAGGCTCGTGTGTGCAGTGGGCTGTGGATCAGTCCTTCCTCCTGAGTACTGAGTCCCTAGGTTGGAGCACTTCCTGAAGGCAAGCTCTGTGCTTGAAGGGAAGGGGAAGAGAGGGCTGTGGATCCGCGGGTCCCCGCAATTGAAGAGGGAGGTAGAAAGGATCCTGGGCTAGCTGCCCTGCTACTTCTGAGGCCTGTGCCTCCTGTCTGGTCCCACCTTAGATGGTCACTGGAGAGAAAATTGAGATCTCACCCGAGTCACTGGGTTGGAGCACTCCCCAAAGGCAAGCTCTCTGCTTGATGTGAAGGGGCAAAGAGGGCTGTGGATCTGCAGTTTCCACCCCCCCCCCAGGTGAAGAGGGAGGTAGAAAGCATCCTTTACCAGCTGCCCTGCCACTTCTGAGGCCTGTGAAACTGTTGTTTTTCACTGTGAGCTTTTTGTTTACTTCTGAGTTATTTCAAGTTTAAATTAATTTTTCTAAATATCTGCATCTCTAGAATTAGTGTGATTTTAATTTTTACATTTTTTAAAATGTAAAAGCTATTTGATTTGCTTTTTGCAATTATGTAAAGAAAAATTAAAGAAATTTTTCACCTTATGTTCTCCTTGTATAATGTATTACTTAGTGTTCAAAATTACTCCTAAATAGATATTCTTGAGCACAAGTATTGCTTTCAGAGGTCATTTCATTTCAAAATTCAAGCTAGAAACAATTTAAGTTACTTAGCTTCTATGTAATTACTGTTAGTAACCTACACCTGTTTTCTATCAAAGTAACAAAAATATTCATTAGTCTATATATCTTTAAGAAAAAGTATTGATATGTAGGTAGATATTTAAGTCAGTTGAGAAACAAGATAAAGAAAATAAGAAAGAATAATGATTTCCCAAAGCCTTCCTTAGAGAGATGTCTTTTGTTTGCTCATTTCTATTGATTCTTTTTTTTTTCTTTTTCTTTTTAAATTAATGTATGATCTTTATTGCAATGCTACTT
>NC_045030.1:66538885-66539729 GCF_008632895.1 Mastomys coucha | reverse complement strand
CCCCCCCCCCATGTGTACTCTTTGGTTGGTGTTGCCTCCTTCCCCTGCCACAGTTCCACCAAGGACTCTGACAGCCTGCACCTGGAGGCGGCCACCTGCGGGACTAAACAATGGTTCACTACAGACCGAAAGTTTGCCTTTGAAGAGGAGTGGCCTGGAAGTCACACCAAACTGCCTGAGGACTTAGAGTTTCTGGAGACTCTGGTGTCTAATGTCTGCTGAAGTGTTTATGTTATGTATATATCTAGTACCTGGAGATTTGGTACCTGGAGATTTGTGCCTATAAATGCTCAAAATATTCCTAAGTAAATTGAAGCCTTGATATAATACTTGGCCTCCGTTTCCTTTGTTTCTAGACTCCTCTTATTTTCCAGGTCCTTTCAAACCTCTGCCTGATAGAACCCAGGTCCATAGAGCTGCAGGTTGGCTCCTCTCAGTTTGGAGTTTTAGTCCCTGGGAGCTCTGAGGGTATTAGTTAGACCCAGCTATAGCACTCCTGGGCATATACCCAGAAGATGCTCCAACATATAACAAGGACACATGCTCCACTATGTTCATAGCAGCCTTATTTATAATAGCCAGAAACTGGAAACAACCCAATTGTCCCTCAACAGAGGAATGGATACAAAAATGTGGTATATCTACACAATGGAGTACTACTCAACTATTAAAAACTATGAATTTATGAAATTCTTGGGGAAATGGATGGACCTGGAGAATACCATCCTGAGTGAGGTAACCCAATCACAAAAGAACACATAAGGTATGCATTCTCTAACCCAGATGTCCCTCAACAGAGGAATGGATACAGAAATTGTGGTAAATCTACACAATGGAGTACTAC
>NC_045030.1:66535635-66538573 GCF_008632895.1 Mastomys coucha | reverse complement strand
CGCGACCACCCAATGACTCACGATAGACCGAACTTGCTGCAATCACATGAGGAAGTTTTTATTACAAGTAAGAGCTCAGGCCAGCATGCTGGGGTCTAGACTCATACACAGCACAGGGAATAGAGGAGTCCGACGACCCCGGCCTGGGATTTTACAAGGCTTATAAAGGCATAAACCACAAACCGGGGGAGAGGAAACGGGGTAAATCCCAAACTATAGATTCATCACCTAGCAAAGAGTCATGTATAGGTTTTTTCCGGGCAACCTCCTAAGCCATTGTCACACTCCAGCCAGGGCGTTGTGACATTCCACAGAGGGCGTTAGAGCACCCTGTGGTCATTCCAGGAAAGGCATTCTGTGGTTATCCCAGGACAGGAAAGGTGTTTTTTCAAGTTCCTGGCACAGTCACTCAGCCTAAGGGCGTGAAGTTCATATCAGTCAAAGATTTCTCTGCTCTATAGGAGCATGCTTGACTCCATTTTGGGACTAGGTTAAGAATTGTTATTCTACAGTATGCATTCTCTGATAAGTGGCTATTAGCCCAGAAGATCAGAATACACAAAGTACAATCCACAAACCATAAGAAACTCAAGAAGGAAGACCAAAATGTGAATACTTCATTCCTTCTTAAAAGGTGGAACAAAATAACCATGGAAGGAGTTGTAAAGACTAACAATGGAGCAGAGACTAAAGGAATGACAATTCAGAGACTGCTCTACCTGGGAATCCTTCCCATATTCAGTCATCAAACCCAGACACAAGTGTGGATGTCAACAAGTGCTGGCTGACAAAAACCTGATATAGTTGTCTCCTGATGAAAGACCCTTCAAAAAGGGACCCTCACTCAAGTCCCAGGAGACACGCACCTAGTGAAACATGAGAGGTGACCTTGATGCAGGAGACAAGGAATCACGCCGAGTTGAAGGGTTTAGGGTTTTTTTATAGGGAAAAAGGTCTGGGGGAACAAAGGAATCAGGGTGGCTATACATGATTGGTTATTTTAAATGTAGTTCGTGAAGGTTAGGGTTGAGAATTCCTAAATAAGTGAGTGAAATTCCTAGAAAAGGGGAGGGGAAAAAGAGTGCTATTCAAAGTTCATAATGACCCTTAGCTAACACTTAAGAAAACCAAATGGCCCACGATTCATCACTCAATGTCCGCCTGAACACGTCCCAGGCACCTGGATTCTGAACACATCCCTTATCTTCGTAGTTTATGATCCATTGACCTGGGTTACTGGGCATCTCCTATCTCCTCTCTGTGCCTTGCACTTCCCTGGTCTGGGTTCCTCTCTAATAGCTTTTCCCTGACCAGCTGCCCTCCTAACAGTTTTCTTTGTATTTACATCTGTATACACAGGCCTGGTTCCTGTGGTTTTCAATAATTCTCTCTGGCTGGTCTCAAATTTAACTCTTTCAATCCCAAGCTTACGTGGGCAAGTTTCCTGCTGGAGTTTTTTATTTTTCTTTTCACTGAGAGGCTCTAACAGTACCTGACTCATACAGAAGTAGAGGTTCACAGCCATCCATTGGACTGAGTGCAGGGTCCCCTAATGAAGGATCTAGAGAAAGGACCCACGGAGCTGAAGAGTTTGCAGCCCCTTAGGACAAACAACAATATGAACTAACTATTGATTCTTTAGAACAATTGTATTGATTCTTTAGAACTATTGTATTCCTTAGGTGATAAATTGTGCCATTTCATTACATCTTAAAAGGTAACTCTGTAATCTGGAAAAGTATACATAAACATCCTTAGGTGGACAAAGAAGAATCATAACTAAAGATATTGTTGTTTCCCATTCCTTGTGTATGCTATGTTCATGGTCATACATATATATTTCCAGCAGAAAATGGAGTTGAATTCCTTAGTTTATAGTGGATTTAATACCTAGTAAAATAAGTAATGATATTATATTCATGATATGTCCTACCCAGAGAGACTACCTGAATTTCACACATATATATCAAATAGCAACATAGGTAAGCCCTGCCACAGTTGATGTGGAATCAAAATTTGCCTATAAATATTTGTCTTCTTCTCTCAAAATATCTTAGGTACCCATAGTTCTTTGTCTATTGGGAGCCTATGAGATTTTCCCTCTCCATGTTAGTATATCTAGTGTCATTATATTTCTTCAGGTTTCATTTAGGCAGCCAGATTCTTGAGTTATCATGGGTGAGCCCCTTAATTGGCTATGCAATGTCAAGTAGTTAGCCTGAAAATCATATTCATACAAATAATAGTAATTAGATGGAACAAATTGTATTTATATATTTAGACACATGCTTATATGTATATTTCAGACCTATCTATCTATCTATCTATCTATCTATCTATCTATCTACCTACCTACCTATCTATCTATCTATCTATCTATCTATCTATCTATCTAGGTATATACACAATCAGTAGAACATAACTAACATACTTCATTCAAGTTTCACACTTAGACTGTGTAATATTTAAACTCTAATCTTGCTTTACATTTGATGTATCCATATTTTTATCAACTTAAAAAAATGACATTTTCATTCAGTATGCCTCATAAGTAGGCTCACAAATCTCCAACCCTTGTACTCAAACTTTCAAGAATCAGATTTTCCTTAGTATGATATGTATGTTTTGTTTATAACAAGTGGGGCATGGACAAAAGATGAAAGGATGTTGTCTTGATGACACTAACATATTACATACTTGTTTACTTAGTACCCCAAATAAATTCTCCTTGCAGAAAGATATTTGAGGAAAGACACTCTATGCAGCCTCTTATGTAGGGGTTCTGAATCTTCCTAATGCTCTGCCAACCTTTAATATAGTTCCTCATTGCGGACTGGGATTTCTTACGGGGTCCCTTGTTCCGCGGGACAAGGGGTTCTGGCCAGGTGGGCACGGGATTCGGCTTTTGACAAACAGACTACACACGAGTGGTGTAAGA
>NC_045030.1:66524329-66534993 GCF_008632895.1 Mastomys coucha | reverse complement strand
GGCAGGAGACTGACTTTCCTTGAAGTTTATGCCTCAGATACCGCCTTCACGCAAAGTGTGCGTGGCACCTCATGTTGTGATAACATCTCAAATAGAGCCTAAAGCTGAAGGCAGGAACCAATTCAGAATCTACAAAAGGGTACTGCCTATTGGCTTGCTACTCAAGGCTTGTTCTGCTTGATTCTCTTTATTGGTTATTTTTATTTATTTACATTCAAATGTTGTCCTCCTTCCTGGTCTCCCCTTCATAAATTCCCCATCCTATCCTCCACTTTGTCTCTAAAAGGGTGGTCCTCCATCCACCCACCCACTCCTGCCTCACTGCTCTAGCATCCCCCTATCCTGGAGCATCAGGCCTCCACAGGATAAAGTGCCTCCCCTCCCATAGATGCCAAATAAGGCCATCCTCTACTACATATGTAGCTGGAGTCATAGATTCTGCCATGTATACTCTGGTTGATGGTTTCATTCCTGGGAGCTCTGGGATATCTGGTTAGTTGATACTGTTGTTCTTCCTATGAGTTGTAATCCCCTTCAGCTCATTTAATCCTTCCCCTAACTCTTCCACTGGGGTAATGGCTCAGTCTGAGAGTTGGCTCTAAGTATCCACACCTGTAGTTAGTCAGGTGCTGGCAGAGCCTCTCAGGGGGCAACTATACCAGGTTTCTGTCAGCAAGCACTGCTTGATATCAGCAAGAGTAGAGCATATATCCTTGTTATATGTTAGAGAATCTTTTGGGTATATGCCCAGGAGTGTTATAGCTGGGGCTTCCAATTTTCAGTTTTCTGAGGAACCACCAGATTGTTTTCCAAAGTGGTTGTACCAGCTTGTAATCTCACCAGTAATGGAGGAGTGTTCCTCCTTCTCCACATCCTCTCCAGCATCTGCTGTTGCCTGAGATTTTTTTAATTGGATATTTTATGTATTTACATTTCAAATGTTATCTTTTTTTCCTGGTTTCCCCCCTGGAACCCCCCAATGCCATCCCCCTACCCCTGTTTCTATGAGGGTGCTGTCCCTCCCACACACCCACTCCCAATTCACTGCCCTGGCATTCCCCTACACTGGGGCATGAGTCTTCATAGGTCCAAGGGGTTCTCTCCTCCCATTGATGCCAGACAAGGCCATCCTCTTCCACATGTGTAGCTGGATCCATGGGACCCTCCATATGTACACTTTGGTTGGTGGTTTAGTCTCTGGGAGCTCTGGTTAGTTGGTATTATTGTTCTTCCTATGGGGTTGCAAACCTCTTCAGCTCTTTCAGTCCTTTCTCTAACTATTCAATGTTACCTGAGTTTGTTATCTTGTGCATTCTAATTGGTGTGAGGTAGAATCACAGGGTCGTTTTAATTTACATTTCCTTGTCCAAGACCACTAACCCAGAGATGGCACCATTGGGCCGGTCCCTTGGCCATCCTTCGCTAATTAAATATTTGCTTTCTAGTCAGATCTTATGGAGGCAATTTCTAATTTGAGGTTCTCTACTTTCAGATGATCCTAGCTTGTGCCAGGTTGCCATAAAACTATCCAGTACACAAGGCACTGGCTTCATAAACTTTTAATGTCCACAGCCATCTGGAAAGAAAATCCATTGATCTGGATTCATTTATACAGAGCCCATGTTGTGTCTTCCCAAACATGGATCTGTGGGTGACATATTACAATAATTAGAACAGTAACCCTTCTTTTATTGTAAGTATGGGATGTTCCTAAAGCAGCCAGTTGTTGTCAGTGAACAAAATAACTTTAGCTTGAAGGTTGAAATATTCTTATTTGACTCTTGGGTTTCATTCTCTGTCATTTGATGACTTTATCCATAGTTTTGACAGCTATTTTGATTTTTTTCAGTATTGTATCTAAGGCACAGTAATGATTTTAAAACAAGTTAAATATGTATTAAGGCCCTTGTTAGAGGGTATTTTAGGATTAGAATATGTGAATATAAATCTTTAAAAAAAATCAAAAGGTAGATTTTCCAGTTTTTTATTACTCATGAATATACCATTGCTGTACCAAATTTTAGTACAGGGGGAAAACAATTAGATGAGCATATTAGCTAATAAATAACTCCATGGTAGAAATTTCTATAAGAAGTAATATAATAAACTTATTAAACTGCATAGAAACTCCTTAAATTTTGGTGCACAGTAAAAAAATTAATTTTAGCTGCTTCTCAGCATCACAACTGACAGGTTCCATTTTAATGTGCCTTAATCTAAAGTAGTTTTGTGAATTGAACTTAAATGTTGCTACTAGGTTGGTAATACACTATATATTTTAAAACACAAGTTCTGCTGTTTGTATCATTCAAGTTTTACTTGTACAGAAGATGGAGTAGTTCTGTTAGCTTTAGATTTATTTGTGGTTGTGAGGGCTACCAAGCAACACAGCTGACAACATTTAGTCTGTCACAGAAGTAATCATGAAGATTTCCATTTGAATCTTATTTTTAAAATCTGGTTGCACTTAATTGTACTAAATTGCCTATCAAATGATCCTTTTCCACTTGGCTTTCTTTCTTACCTTGAAATAATTACTAAGAACCCATCTACTTTTTTATTGAAGATATATTTTCCTATATAATATATCCTGATTATATTTTCCATTCCCTCAATTCTTGGTTCCTCCTCACATCCCTCTCCCCATCCTCATCTACTCCCTTTCTGTCTCTTTTTAGAAAAGAATAAGCCTCTAAAAATTAAATTCCATACATGTTGAAATAAAATAAAATAAGATGAAACAAATTTTTTGATATCATAATGGACACAGCAACTAACAGAAGGGAAAGAATCCCAAGATCAGGCAATTTCATCAGAGACCAGCACGTTCTTGTAGTCAGGAGTCCAATAAAGTAATAAGCTCACATCTGCCATATATAAGCAGAGGACCTGATGCAGACCTATGTAGGCTCTGTTCTTTCTGCTTCCATCTATATGATCTCAGATTCTCCTTGATTAGTTGATTCAAAGGGCTATGTTCTCCTGGTATCTCTAATTCCTTCTTGCTTTTAAAATCTTTCAGCATAGTCTTCTGATAGATTCCCCTGAGCTCTCAGGGGAGGGATTTGATGGAATAATCCAATTTGGAGTCTCTCTGCATAATGTCTGGCTATGGGTCTCTCGGCATCTGTTTTCATTTCCTGTCTGAGGAAGTCTTGCTGATGAAAAATGGATAAGGCATTGATCTATGAGTATAGCAGATTATCATTTGCAATCATTTTATTGTTTTTCTTTTTTTGCTTTTACCAGATGTGTTTGGTTTTACCCTAGATATTTGGCTATCTACTTTCTGGTTTGTAGTTATGAAAACAGTACTGGGAATAGGTTCATTTCTCATGTAATGGACCTTAAGTGAAATCAACATTGGTTGGCTACTCCTACAACTTTTGTGACACCAATGTCCTAGCATATTTTGCAGAAGGCTTGTAGGTGAAGAGCTTTGTGGCTCTGTTGTAATCCACATTTCTCTCTCTTTAGCTTGGAAAGTACTTTCTCTCACTGAAGAGACTAGAACAAAAAGTTGAAGGCTCCATGTAGGCATGAGCACAATTTCTCCACTTTCAATGAGTTGTGTGGATTTTAGCCTTGGCAGTGGGGTCCCACTGTCAGTTTGTGGAGAGTAAAACATTGTCTTAGTATCAGCTGGATTGTTTTAGGAATTCCATAGTATCCCCATGGCTAACAACTCAATTAAGTTCAATCCATATTTGTCTACAGCAACTTTGTCTGGATATAAGAGATGGGCAATCTAGACCCCATATTCCCCATTACTAGGAGGCCTTAGTAGGATCACCTCATAGGTCCCAGGAAGTTTCTTCTGAACTAGGATTCCACACTGCCCTTCAAAAGCCCTCCAATTCTAGCCATCCCTCTCAGTATTCTCTCCCTCCATCTTTCCTACCTTCCAAACTGATGCCCATTCTTCCTGCCCTCTATCCCCAGTCTATCTGTAAATCTATTCTATTTCCTCTTCCCAGGTAGATCTATGCATAGACCAGTCATGTTTCCTAATCTTTCTGGGACAGTTGACTTTCACATGACCATCATTTACTTAGCAACTAATATCCACTTATAGGTGAATACATACCATAGTTTTCTTTCAGCATTTGGATTACCTTATTCAGGATAATTTGTTTTTTCTAATTTCATCCATTTGCCTGTGAATTTCATAATGTAATAATATCATTATTTTTAACAGCTGAGTAATACTCCATTGTGCAATGGATGAGTTTTGCTTATTAAAATCCATTCCTTGGTTGAGGGAGATTTAAGTTGTTTCGATTTTCTGGCTATCATGACCAAAGCCACAATGAATAACATTGAACAAGTAATTGTTCTTGTGGTAATATGGAGCATCCTTTGGCTATATACCCAAGAGTAATATAGCTAGGTCTAGAGGTAAATTGATATTCAAAGAAACCAACATATTGATTTCCATAGCATCTGTAGAAGTTTATTCTCCCAGAAACAGTGGAAGAGTTGTTGCCCTTGCTCCACATCCTTTCCAGTAAAAACTGTCACTTGTATTATTTTTCTTAGTCATTCTGGTCTAAGATGAAATGTCAATGTATTTTGGATCTGTAGTTATCTGATGGCAAAGAATGTTGAAAATTTCTTTAAATGTTTCTTAGCCATTTGAGGTACCTACATTGAGAATTCTGTGTATACATCTGTACCATATTTTAAATGGATTATTAGACCTTTGATATCTACTTTCTTGAATTATATATTTTTAATATTACCATTATATAAGCTGTGGATTTGATGAAAAATAAAATAAAATAAAATATCTTCCTACTGTGTAGGCTGTAACTTTGTCTGACTGATTGTGTCCTTTGCCATACAAAAGCTTTTCCATTTCATGAGATACCATTTATCATTTGTGTATCTTAGTGCTTGACACTGAGAAAATACGAAAAATCATAAGAATATATTTTAAAAGCTTGTACTCAGTTATGACATTGAAGGTTTTTTGTGAAAACCTTTCACAACACTACCATAAAAAGGAAAGAAACAGTTCATATAAGATGCTATTTAAGAGAATACTTAAAATTGTAATAAATTTGAAGCGTAGTTTGTCACAGTTGGTGGCTTCAGGCAAGAGGGCAGAGAAAGACTGAATTTTCTTTAAGGGGCTGACCAATAAGAGTTTAGGTATGTTCCAGTGAGGATACAGGCAACATATAATAGAACTGGTCTATTTTTTTTCTTTGGGCTAGGGGAAAACAAGGATGGCAGGGTAGACCTGGGAGGAATAAGAAGCAACTGTAATCATTGTACATTGTACAAAGTATCCAAGTAATTAAGAAAGATATAATGTTGGGGGAAATTCATTTAAAAAAACTTTATTCTACCAAATTAGAAAATCTATAAAAAATAGAAAATTTTCACACTAGGCACCACTTCCCATAGTAAAATCAAAATCAGATAAACAACTTAACTTAAACTCTCTATAATTTTTATCTTCTTCCTATTACTGTTTTCAATAATAGAATGTTCTCGGTAAGTAGAATGCCTTATGGTCAGATGCACCTAGGTTCTTTAAAACTGGAAGATTCATTGTTTCTATTTTATAAAATTTTTCACATTTTAATTATTCCTTTAAAATTCTTTCTCTTGTTGAACTCATATCTATGTAACAGAAAGTAAGATGAGACATAAAAACGAATAAAATAAGTTACACAACATGTTTAATGGTAGCAAGTCTAAATGAATTGAAGACAAATGGTAATGATAACAATGGATTATTTTGAGAGGCAAGTATTCAGGAAAGACTCGAGAGACAAGCTTTTGTATGGCAAAGGACACAATCAGTCAGACAAAGTTGCAGCCTACACAGTAGGAAGTGATGTAAAGACTCGAGATGTAAGTGAATCATACACAAGTCACATAAATAGTTAGGCTAAGATAAAGTCAAGGCATATCATCAAGAGTCTGGTCAAGTCATTGGTGAGAAGAGTTAAGGTACAATGAGTTATATGAGACTGAAGCAGTATTACAAGAAGAAAAAGACGTAGTGTTCAGAGACAAGGCAGACATAAAGCAAACAAACAAAAAAAAGATGTAAATCAAGGCTAGTGAAAGCATTTCTAGGTATAGATGTAGTTGACAAGAGGAATTTTCAGGCAGAGTAATTAGCTAACTTAAGTTCCCATACTGATCTAAGTAATTCATCTTTTCCATTTTTTATGGTACAGAGCTGCAGACTTCATTAGTGCTTTGGTATTAAATCAGAAATAGGAAATGATGTAACCCTCTGATGATAGAATTAATCCAAAGATGGCATTGTATTAGTAGACAAACAGAAATGAAACTTCTTATTGTTACATTGCTACCAGTAGAAAAAAAAGTTCACCAGAACTTCAAATGATTTTCAAGAGAAGTAGGGAAAGAAAAGTGAGAAATGGGGAGTCACTATAATCTAAATATTTCTACAAAAGTGGCATAATGAAACCTATTGTTTACAGTGAAAACATACAATATTTTCTTTTACATATAAAGTAATAGACTTTGTAAAAGATAATTGTTCTTATATCTTAGATAACAGTTTAAGATATTCATTGTCCAAAAGCCATGTCAACCAAATTAAGTTATACCAGATCAGTGACTTGAAAACTGTTTCCTAGAGAAGCTACTTCTAGTGTTCTGCAGGAGTTAGAGCGTTGAAGGGAAAGGGAGACAATACCTTTGCTAAGCACATCTACTACTCAGTGCAGCTGTTCCTTGTAAGGTTTACTTAAAGGGAGCTTTCCAGCCTGGAAATCATATAGAAATTATTGTATCAAAATAGCGTTAATCAAACACTATGAGATATTAACTAAATGAAACAATATTTGAAAAAATAATCCTTTAAAATATTCTCTATGGACTCTAGCTGCAGCAGGATCACAGAGTATCAAAAAAGCAGGCTTCAAACTGCCATTCTAACTGCATGGATGTTCACTAGCATGTATAGAGTTTGAAACTGCTACTTTAATCTAGCCAGGTGATGGTTTTATCTGTGAGTTTGTTTTTTATTATATTTAATAAAATGTATTATTTTATTGAAATTATTTTACCAAAATATCTTTGTCATGCATATAAAATGAATGCATAAATTTTCACTGTGCATTTAAATGTGAACAAGGGGCATAAGCATATTTCAAAAAGTAAATTGTAATTGAATAAAGTATTGCACTATCCTTTTTGATGTATGAAATATCTCAATTTTTAAAAAGTTGGATCCACTCCACTATCCATTAAAATTACATGAATAATAATGTTAAAACTGTCAAATATTTAGCATTGTCCCTTCTTGACTTATAACTCATAAAGCCTTTCCCTGTAGGATTTCGTATTCATGCAACATATTTCATTCTTAAGTTCTATATTAAGCATCAAATTTTATTTATTTCATAGAAACATAATTTACAGTGGAATATATTACATGTGTATTTAAAATTTTTCAGTATATATAATTTGTTTTTAGATAAAAATATTTATGGTTGAGTTCTGTTTTACACTTATTCAAGAGGATACAGTTGGTTTTATAAAACTAATTATACATTTGAATAAAATATACAACAAAATTAATTCCTACAAAATGCATTTTAGTGAATTAGAAATAAATACGTTTTTGAATGAGTCTAGATTTCCTTAAGAAAATATTAGTTTTGCTAGAACTAAGTTCATTAGTCATTCAGGTTCTTAATTCTGGGTTTACATGTGCACTTTGGATAATTTCTTTGATTTCATTTGTGCATTATAAAATTGAATAGCTATTTTTTAGTAATACCTTTCACTCTTTTAATCTATTCCTTAGATATTATAAAGGTTTATTATTAGTTATATGACTTAGGGTTCCATTCAATGTGATAAAGCTGAAAGTACAGAAGACTCAAGCATTACAAGGAACATATAACCTAATGAAAATCTGATTTGCATTATCAACAGTTACAAATATCATTTTAGTTACTAATATTTTGTACCTGTCGTTAGTGCTTTAGCTATTTTCTGTGCCCAAAGGACAACCCTGTGCTGTGATGTGAGTGGAAATTGAAAACAGAGCCTTTATTTTGTAATAAGAAAAATTCAAGTGTTAAAAATGAGATGAGAAAAAGGAATCAGCCTAGAGCTTATACTAAAGGAATATCCAATTTTAAAAAGATGATACTTAGAAGGAGATAAACTAGAAATAGATTTTCTTGGTATAAAGCCACCCAGTACCACAAGTCTTCATGGATATCTATACTGTGACTGCACAACTGTACTGGAGGATATCCCATATGTCTTCTCATTTTATGGCCCCAAGGCAGTTATGGGTTATTACCTTTATAGATCCAAACCATAAAATGAATTTGGAATGGCAACCATGAAAAAAGACAAGTGGTTTCCCCCTTGGATCTGGATCATATTAAATATTGGTAACTATTGGCATTCCTTAAATCAGTTATCCTTCTTACCACGTGAATCTGATTGAAAACTCAACTTGAAAATTGAGTTTTCCAGTTTACTTGTAAGTAGATCCAAAGCAATCAACCCTGTTTCATGCCTCTTGCCTCCTGATAAATTGAATTGACTTGAGGAGAAATACACTAAAATGTTACATGAGAAGAATATAGGAAGACAGGAGAAGTGGCGTGATAATTGCCATAGAGACATTGTATTGACCCTGCTGTTAGTTTTCATGTTACTAGGAAAACTGAGAGGCAAGCTCATTAGAGTAAACACAAAGACTTATCTTATATTATAATTCCACTGCTAGAATGTAGAAGAGAAGCATGACACTGCTATATGGATTCTGTGTAGGGCTCTTTAGGTAATTAACTCCAACTGTGACATTATCTTGAGATAACAAGGACACACAATTTTCATCATAGGGCTCAAAACATGTGGGTTCTTTGATTCACAGAGTGTAGATTACTTAATCCATGAATGTATTTGGGCACTTTTACTTCCCCTTTTCTGATCTTTCAAGCAGAATGAAGGCTCTTTCACTCTCCATGTAACTATAGAGTAGCAAAATAATGTGAGGAGATAACTAGCTTCTGCAAGTGTGCACTCTGAATGTCTGCCTCAAATTCAGGAGTTCTGATAAGTGTGTTATGAAATTTTAATGAAATAAAGACTAGAATAGAGAAATAAAGAAGAAAGAAGGAGCTTTGCAGCCTTGGCAGCCATCTTCCAGTAACTTGCCAAAACTGACCAACACAAAATGAAAGAGGAGGGGCACTCTAGATCTTTTAGGAAACAGAGTTGTTCCTTTGGCCATATACATGTAAATTTATAACAAGGGTGATACTATAGACATCAAGGGAATGGGCACTTTTCAAAAAGGAATGCCCCATAAGTGTTACCTCAGCAAAACAGGAAGAGTCTACAATGATACCCAGCATGTCATTGGCATCATTGTAAACAAGTAAGTTAAAGGCAAGATTCTGGCAAGAGTATCAATGTGTGGATTGAGCAGATCAAGCACTTGAAGAGCAGAGACAGCATCCTAAAGCCAGAGAAGGAAACCAGTCAGAATAAAATTGAAGCCAAAGAGAAGGGCATCTGGGTTCAGCTGAAGTGCCAGCCTGTGCCAGCCAGAGAAGAACACTTTGTGAGGACTAATAATAGGAGCCTAAGTTGCTGGGTGTTCTCCATATGAATTCATGATCTAATGTACCAAAAGAAATAAAGGACCTGGACTGCAAAGTGTTTAAAAAAGGGAGAGAAAGAAAGAAAGGACTGTACTACATCTGTATATGTATGTATATTATACACATGTTAATAAAAAATATAAAAAAATCTGAAATGACAAAAAGGAAAAAAGCATATATTTTCACATTTCAACAAACACACCCTGATGATTTTATATAAGATGGCAGTGACTTGAGATGATTCATACAAATAATCTGAGCCTAATTCTAATAACCCATACCATCTTACAACAGATAGTCAGTTTTAAGAAGACTATTAGTTCTTTATATTTTATTATTTAATGTAGTGAGATACCTGCTTATATATACAGATATCAACTTCACACAATGGCATATGAAGAGAACAAGTAACTTCAATTTATCTGTTATTTAAGTAATATCCATCTATCTCAGGAAGTGAATCTCTTAGAACATACCTGCTGTGTCTCTCTTTTTTTCTTTAATTTCTGTATCTATTTTGATCAGGTAAGCATTTTTATATCCATTCCTTTGGACTGTAAGCTGCATTTCTATGATGACAATATATGGATATGTTTACAGAGGGAAATGCAGGGCCTGTACATATACATGTAAATGAATTTATTACTATGTAGATACAAACAATTAATAATCATTTACAAAAGTATAATGCTGAAGCAACAATCATGTACTTTTGCATGCATGCACATATATACATATAAAATATATGCATGTGTGCATAATATACACAATGAGAAATAAAGGTCTTAGAATAATAATCTGTTTTTACTTGAAGCCTTAACTTATTATAATTAGGTCTAAGGCTATGCCTGATTAAGAATACAATAAAAATATAATAATTACAAAGACATATAAAACCAAGCCAAGAAAGCAAGTGGAAAAAAATGTAGAGGCAGAAACATACCATTCATTTATATGAGTGTACACACCAGCTTTGTGTTTTCAACTTCATCACTTACTTCATTGATATCTTGGGCAATGTAGTTAAACTCTTTTCTTTTC
>NC_045030.1:66518959-66524319 GCF_008632895.1 Mastomys coucha | reverse complement strand
CTGGGATTAAAGGCGTGTGCCACCACTGCCAGGCTTTGTATTGTTGTTTTTATAACAGAATCCCAATAATTCAGTTTTACCAAATGAAGACTCAAGAGCTAGACGCTAAGGTAAAAATCTACTAGCTCAGACAGTCAGGGAAAGTACCCAGTGGATATTCCTCCTCACCTGATTACCCAGGAGGAAGAAGTGCATTCTCATTGTCTTAAAAATCCTTTCAAACTGAATACCCCTCCTTTCTACTTCCAGTGCTTCTCTCTATTCTTCTTTCTGACTTACTCCAACTCTCTAAGTTTTTTCCTATGCTCACTCCCTATTGACTCTTTGTTTGCTTTGCCTCTTGTTGACTTTATTTAATCTTGTTTATAATAAACAGAAAGCTCTAGGATTAAAGGTGTGTACTAGGGCTAAGCCATATCACAACTTAAAACAGGTTTTTCCAGTACACAATGTCACAATGTGATCAAATATTCTGCAATGTTCTTGAATTAAAGGTGTGTACTAGGGCTGAGCCATACCACAAGTAAAGACATGTTTATCCAGTATGATCAGGATTCATAGTATGATCAGATATCCTGCAACACTCTACATAAAAGTGTTCTTCTATAAGATCTCTCTCTCTCTCTCTCTCTCTCTCTCTCTCTCTCTCTCTCTCTCTCTGTGTGTGTGTGTGTATGTGTGCATGTGTATGTGTGTGTGTGTATGTGTGCATGTGTGTGTGTGTATGTGTGTGTGTGTGGTAAAAGTTACATGGCACTACAGGACATTCATAGAATCTTGCACATGGCTTTATGGTTGTGAGCATACATGTCAATGCTCACTCAATTCATTTCTGATAGGAACTATGGAAGAAAGAGATTGTTCATTTGTTTGGTTTTCATGAAAATAAAGATAGCCCAGATCCTGGTGAGGATAGATTGAAACTGTTTTTCTGAATGTAGTCCATAGAAACTATGTAACTCTGAAACAATACATTAATTTTTGAGATTCATAGATACTGTCTTGTAAAGTAGAATATAACAAAATTCTTAACATATTTTAGTATAATAGTTTATCAGGCATTGTTTACACATATTTGCATTTTTAACCCCAATATGAAACTTATATTTTTGCTTATTTAAAATGTATTATTTATTTTTTCCTCTCTATTTCTTCTGATTTCACCATAAGGAGATGAACTTCAGAGAAAACAAATGAATGTTATGATATGTTCATCTTCTTTTTACATTTCAAAAGACTTATTTTTAACCATCTTTATAGGTATATATTTTGCATATATGTGTGCAGATATCCTTGGAGTCCATGAAAAGCCATCAATATCTAGAACTTGAGTTACAGACAATTGTGACCTGCCTCACATGGGGGCTAGGTTAAAAAAAGGAGTTCTCTGCAGAACCTCTGCATGTAATCTTAATTTCTGAGCCATCTCTATGGAAAATTGGCATTTGTAAAAATGCAAATAATCATATTGTATCTGGGATTAGGTTAGTGACTAATAAAAATCAAAACTTTTAAGTTGATAATGATATTTTGAATGGAATCTTGACTTTCTAGTAACACTTCTACAAAACGAGCTTCTGAGTACAAGGTACACTCATCAATTTAGTAGCTGATAAGCACACTGGCTGTTTTGAATGGACTTTGTGACATCCACTGCAGTCTGCTGCCAAGTAGAGAAATGGAACAATTTGAAATCTGTGGATGATGTACTGAAAATTACCCTAGAAACTGGCTGCTTGAATTTCATGTCTTGGGATCTCATTCCATAAGCTTCTTCTGTGTACTCTTCTCTCTCCTTCCTCCTTCTCTTGAATGTGTATATGTGTATCAATAAAGTGGTATATTATTAGTATTCTTACAACCACATGAATTATGAAAATTCCCAAGTTTTATTGACATTTATTGATATGAATAAGATCACATTTCCCCTTATTCATTTCTTCAATAAATTATTATTCAGTTATTACTGTATTTAAAGCACATTCATAGGTTCTGAATACCTATTAAGAAATAAGAGAGACCTAATACTAAGATGGTCATGATTTTTTTCTCACTGAGCACAAATTCTTATTATGGAGGGAGATACATGTAGGTAAATACAAGGGTGAAGGTTAATTATTAATTATAGAAGTCAAGAAAAAATGAGAAATTATGAGTAACCACTCATTTCCAACTGGGTGCTTAAACTGATAATGTTCCAATATACTGGGATATCCTGGAGTTTTATAAGTCTTAGCTTTTTCTTGCTTTTGGGATTCTTCTGTCTTGACACAAGTGATGTATTTCATTTTAAGTGAGTTGAGCTTTAGGGGTTTGTGCTACATCTCATAGTGATATGTCTTCATCGGAAGTTTAACATACAGGTCTACATCTGTTCTGTGTCAGAATACCATGCTATCTCCTCCAGGACCTTTTTCTATTATTTATCTATCCAACTCTGATAAGGTTATTTTTCTTTTTACAATTATACCTTTATTTTGCAAACTTAACAAATCAGAGGAGATATTCCTGTCCTTTCTTGGTATGTCTTTTGATATATTGTATATATTTTATTATTATACCATTCAATTAGTTAGTAAAGGCATCTTAATAATTTTGCAGATTACTAGAGTTAAAAAATGGTAAATGAGATCAACACCACCCCCGTTTTAATAGTGTGTTTACATAATCTGAACAAAGCCTGTTGAGGTAGTGCATGCCTGTAAGAGATGCAGAAGGGAGGTAGGATGATCATGAAGTTGAGGCCCACCTGAACACAACTCACATAAATTACTTGTATGTCATATGTTAGAATACAAAGACAAACAAACAGGGAACTTATGTATAATACAGAGTGGATTGTCACAAGGGTGACAAATTATCCTGTGCTAAATATGGGTAAATTATAGTACATCAAATGTTGCTTCATTCATCAGGAAGATTATAGTATACTGGATGAGGTTTCAGTAAGAGTTCAGACAAATAGAAAATTTTATTAATTTAAATGAAATGAGAATCAGCTCCATAACTGTTCAAATATGATGAGATAAGAAAAAAATTCTAGTGCCATATTGAGATTGTAATTGTTTCTTTGGTTTGTTTTTTGTTTGATTGATTGTTTTTTTGGTTGGTTTGATATTAAAAACCTTAGTAGATAGTAGTCCAGCTCACTAAAATGAAGAACACATGAGAAGGAATTGTTTTCAGGTTACTGGTATAAAGCAGATTCAGACATTTTAAGTGTAAGGTATTCTTGAAACACTCCAACAGAGATTCAGTAGAGAAATAAACATATTAAATTAAGGGCAATCAGATTTGTCATGCCTGAGCATGGGCAATGATTTCAATCTGATTGTGTAAAGTACTTTGTGATGCTAACAATAACTAATTTGGTCTTTTATAATTGTCAAATATAAGTAAGGACAATCAATTACAGTAACAAAAAATTCTTCTTTTCCTATTCCCAGTAATTTTTTGACTCACCATTATATTTGAGTAGTGATGGTAGTTTAGAAGCTTAAAAATATGACATAGAGGTACTCACTTAGAAATCATTGTTATAAGGATGGCAGAAAAAAATCAAAGGACCCAGATGGATTGTTTAGTGTTACTCAACATTGAAAGAAGCAAACAAAAGAGGCAGGCCCTTAAACATGATAGAATTTAAGGAGATGGTATAAGATTATAAACTTTAAAAGAAACTATAGAGTATTGTTCTAAACTATAGAAAAATTATCAGAACTTAAATATACTATGGAAACAGAAGAAAAAGTATTTCAAGAAATATCTAGTAGACAAATGTCAAGTACAGAGAGGTTGGGAAACGTATCCTCTTTTTATTAAATGTTAATTAAGTACTCAGCATCTGCTAAGAAAACAATAAAGAATAAAATGGAGTTCTGATCCCTGACAATATTATGGGCAAGCGACTAAAATAGAATTATATTTAGTTATAAAGCAATATAACAGTCACTAGGAGAAAAGGCATGTAAAAAATATTTCTGGAGACACTACATTGAAAACAAATGACATAAGGTGGTCAAGGACAGTTTTGAAGAAAGCTATATATAAAAATGAATATTAATGGAGAACAATTATATTTAACATAGAATTGAGTACTTGAGACAAACATGATATTTTATTTAAAAAAGGCAAATATTAAGGAAAAATGTGCTATTCGAGTAAAATATGACAGAGGACACAGTATCTTTTAAATTTTACTTTATTTTTACAATTACACACACATATGTGTTTATATGTATCTTGCCTGCATTTATGTAAGTCCACTTTGTGAAGTGCTCAAGGAGTCCAAAAAGGTCTGTCAAATGACTCCTGAAATAGAAATTTTTAAGGACTGTGAGTCATCATATGAGTGCTAAAACCCTGTCCTCTGAATGAATACCAATTGCTTTTGACTGTTGATTTATCTCGCCAGTCAGAAAATATTATTTTTAATGTATACTAATACAATATTTGATATCTAACACACACATACACACTCATTAAAAAAATAAATGAATTGTTTTCAGTTCATAGTTATGAAACTAGCTAGTAGTTTGGCTGATCCTAAAGGGGATATTTGAATGTTATATTTAATTGGTAGAAATAAAATAAAAGTATCTGTATATCTTCATATGAATATTCTGTTAATTTAAAAATAAATTCTGTTTAACAAAACTTCAAATTTTCTCCTTGCAATTTTCCATTAAATATCAAATAAAGAACAAATAATTCTCATTGAAGCCTGAGTTCAATTGTTATATCTGCTACTATAAGAGTATTACTGATTCAAAAACATGATGAACTCAAAGAAGCCCCATTGTAGTTTTATTATCCAATTGTGTGTCATGATGTAACAATCATTTCCATGGAAACTAAAGTACCTTGGGGGCAAAAAAAGATAAAATCTTATGAAAAGAAACCAAAACCCAGAGAAAAGATACATGTATCATATGATAATTCTCTGGAGAACTTTATGTCAGTCATAATAGGATGGCCACCTACATGGGACAATAAGATAATTTTCAAAATCCTTTTCTGCCAAACAAAATACTTCTAGGTAGTAGGGACTATAGAAATCTAGTGAATCCTTACGAGTATGGGAAAATTGTTTCTTGTGAAAGGTTTTTTGCGTCTTACTTGAGAAGATTTACTTTAGATTTGGACTTTCCTTTCCTGTATGTAATTCTTCTACTGTTGCCACCCAGCAGCAACATTAAAGAGTGAGGGTTATTCTGGAAAATGGAATTAGAAAGAAGAGCAGCAGTAAGAGAGAGTTAGGGAGAAGACAGGGTGGCCACAGGTATACCTGTCCATGTGGTTGGTTTACAAAATTAGATGGGAGTCGTGAACGCTCAGCCATCTTCCATTTTTTATGTTTT
>NC_045030.1:66512985-66518949 GCF_008632895.1 Mastomys coucha | reverse complement strand
CCCTGTTTGTTACCAGCCAACAGTTAGAATAGGTGAGGTAAAACCCTTCCCACAAGTTCGTCAGCATGCCAGCCCAATCAGCGACTTCTTTTGATCTGCGGAGGTGGGACTTCCGATGTAACTGGAACCAGGAATGAGGCGTGGCAAATATCAGGAGGCGGGCAGAGAGGTGTGGTTATGAGAGGCAGGCCTCAAACCAGGAGGGTTACATTCTACTGAACCAATCATCCCATCTGTGGAATTATATCATATCTTAGACACCAATCAGATTATTCAATCATGGTATCCATTCAGTTTCCTGGTTAGATGCAATGCTGACTAGATACTGAGATGTTGTCTTTAACTTTTTATCATGAGTAAGGTCAGCTATGAGATGTGAATTATTCCTTCAGTATAATTTATATCCATACTCATGATACTAATATATGAAATTCCTCAAGGAAAGTGGCAGTATTTTTGGTTTATTATACTACTAGATAGAGATGTCTCTTACTGATATTACTTGGGACTTGCACTGTAAAACTGTTCTCTCAACAAGTCAGAAAGCTATTATCAACAGAATAAAAGAGATGGTAGAGAAAATTCTAGGCATAGAAGATACAATAGGAAAATCTAATATATTGTTCAAAGAAAATTTGAAATCTAAAATGTACATGACCCAAAACATCCAAGAAGTTTGGGACACTATGAAAAGACCGAACCTACAAATTATAGGAATAGTAGAAGTTGATCCCCAGCTCAAAGGCCCCCCAAAATGTCTTTAACCATATCACAGAAGGAGATTTCCCTAACTTAAAGAAAGAAATGTCTATAAAGATAAAAAAATTTATAGAACAGCAAACAGATTAGACCAGAAAAATAAATCCTTCTACCATATTATAATCAAAAACTAAATGTACAAAGATAGAATTTTAAAAGCAGGAAGGGATAAAAGTTCAAGTACCACATAAAGACAGACCTATGAGAATTATGCCTGACTTCCCAACAGAGACTTTAAAAGCTAAAATGGCTTGGAGAGGTGTCTTGTAGACACTAAGAGACCACAGTTATCAGCCCAGACTACTATGTCCAGCAAAATTTTCAATCACCTTAGATACAGAAACCACAATATTTAATGATAAAACAAACTAAAACAATATCTTTCTACTAACCCAGCCCTATAAAGATACTAGAAGGAAAACTCCTTCTATGCTATTATATTTAAGACTAATACTCAAAATATTTAACAGATAACAGAATTAAGGATTTTAAATACATATTATTTATAGGTGATTTATATATAATGTTGATTTTTTTCTCAGTATTAAGTAGCACTACTAAATTTGTCTCATATTAACTAGAAAGGTATTTAGAACATACCATAATCTCTTTCTATATTCATCTTGAGTAATGTCCACATGGATGTTCAGAATTACTTGCTACTGAAATTTGCTAGTCAAATACTAGTGCATTCCTACTGTCCATTTCTAAATTAAACTTTAAGAGATATTTTCAATGACACCAACTTTTTCTGGTTATTTTTTGTAACCATAGAAAGAAATTTCTGTGTGTGGTTCCTTAAAAAATATATCATTCAGGGAAAGACTGGGAGGAGTGACAGGAGGGGAAACCAGTTGGGATTTAATGTATGAGAGAAGAATAAAATATATTTTTTTTTAAAAAAAAACTATAATTACAACAAAGTAATAACAGAAAATACAAGATAGCATAAATCTGGCTTTGCTCTGGGCGGTCTGAGGTTGTTGCTACTGAAATGCACCTGAATAAACCTGTTCTCCATTGCTGCTTTGAAAAAAAAATATCATTCATTTTAAGCTTTTAGTGAAGAGACTAAAACAGCTTTTTCCTCATATAGTCACTATCAGTACTCAGTAATGGAAATTTAAATGTTTGTTTTTAAAATATATGCCTGATTTCTTTATCAATTCTGTGAAGGAGCTTATGTTTTGATCATTGAACACATTAAAAATTAGGGAACCTCAACTCTTAAAGTACATATATTTGATTTTTTTATAAAAGAGAAGAAAAGAACTATGATAATGTTGAATTGATCAACTTCTTTGGGCAATGAGTACTCCACTAACTACTTAACGATGAGTTAAGTGATCTTTCATTCCAATTTTGCAGAGTATGGAAGTAAAACTGGAACATTTGGGGATTCACTACAGGGCTTATCCCAGGATGTGCTGTCTAAGGTACTAACCTACATTGTCTGCTTTATTTCCTTAGTCAAGCAGGCTCTCAAAGTCTTGCTTCATCGGTTTTCAAGCACCCTCCCTACTCTTTTCAGAAACATTAATTGCCTGAACCCTAACAACCTAGAGTGTTTGAAAGGGATTTTGTTCCTACATGACCCTGCCTAATGTCATAGATACTCCCAGCAAGGTACTACTTTCTTTTGGAGCCTTAATTATGCTGGACTAGTTTGGAAAATTGGGCTCTGGTTACAGATTTATTCTGACTGTAGCTTGCCTTGCTGAAGTTCTAATTAACTCTTTTCACTACCCGCCTTTTAGCGTTTTGGTTTGTTTACAAACCTCTCTTGTTCAAAAAAAAAATGTTTTAAATGTTGAATCTTTTGTCCCTGACATAAGTCATATCCAGATTTGTGTTTGAGGGAGATAACTGATTCATGAGGATATTGGTGGATTAATGTATGATAAATTACAAATTTGATTATTGGAATATTGTGGAACTGTGGAAGATGTAGCGTGTTCAAAAGGAAGTTTCTCAAGCGTGCCATTATTATTATTATTATTATTATTATTATTATTATTATTATTATTATTATTATTATTTTCTGAGACAGGGTTTCTCTCTGTATAGCCCTGGCTGTCCTGGAACTCACTCTGTAGACCGGGCTGGCTGCGAGCTCAGAGATCCGCCTGCCTCTGCCTCCCAAGTGCTGGGATTAAAGGGATGTGCCACCACTGCCTGGCTCTTAGACATGTCTTGCCAGAATGTATCTACATCTTGCCCTGGCCTCACCCTGTTACTGCCCTCTCATTTTGTACTGCCATGAGATAAATAAATTTTTCCTCTACAAAGTCCTGCCAAGAGACTGTTTTTGTCTCACCTCAGGCTCACAATAGCAAAGTGAGTTTAACAAGGATTAAAACTTATGAAATATTTAGTGAAATTAAGTATCTCCTGTTGAGTATTTGGCACAGAGATAAAAGTTTGCCATGCCTAGATTCCATGTTATAACCTCTGTATCACTAATTGCTTCCTGAAAGATCTGATCCAAATAATATAATTCTACATCATTACACAATTTTTTCTTCATTTAGCATATTAACATTCTTATAGCAACCAGAAATGCACCCAGTTGTGTACTGTGGTAGTGTAGGAGAACTGAGGGCAGGGAGGTGGGAGTGGGTGGATGGGTGGAGGAACACCTTAATAGAAGGGTGTGGGGGGGGGTGATAGGGTGTTTCCAAGAAACTCGAAAGGGGATAGCATTTGAAATTTAAATAAACAAAATATCCAATTTAAAAAAAAAAGGCTATCCCACAGGCAAGAACCAATCCCTGAAACTATTAATTATACTCTGTTATGCTTGTAGACAGGACTCTAACATAATTGTCCTCTGAGAGGCAGCTGACTGAAACAGATACAAAGACCCACAGGCCAAACATTAGGTGGAGCTTGGGGTGTCTCTTGGAAAATTCAGAAGAAGTATTGAGGGGCCAAAAGAAGACAGGGACTCTATAGGAAGACCAACAGAGTCAACTAACCTGGACCCTTGAAGGCTCCTAGAGATTGAATTACCAGTCAAAAGGCAAACATAGACTGGACCTAGGCTCCCCTACACATATACAACAGATGTGCAGCTTAGTCTTCATGTGGATCCCCCAACAAATGAAGTGGGGTTTTCCCTGAATTTGTTGCCTTCATGTGGATCCCGTTCCTATAACTAGACCACCTTGTCTGGCCTCATTAGGAGAGGATGGTCCTAGTCCTGCAGTCATAGATGTGACTGCGTACGTGCACATGTGCATATGCACCCATGTGAGCGTGCATGTGTACCTCTCTCTGTCTCTCTCATTCTGTGTGTGTGTGTGTGTGTGTGTGTGTGTGTGTATGTGTGTACATGCATGTGTTGGAGTCCCGGGGGGGGGGCTTCCTTTCAGAGTAGAAGGGGAGAGGGAAATAATTAATTCTATATATAGAGAGAATTAAGCAGGTTAAGCAGGTTGTTAGAAGTGGTTAGGGAGCATCAATCAGAGGAAGTGACACTTTTAATGAGTTAAAGATTAAATACACGTTATTTCAATGAGCAAACTGGATGAAGGATATTTTAGATGAGATAAAGCAAACCTATTCAGGCCCCAAGCAGGGGAATTTGAGTATATTTACTTCAGTAATGTTGGAAGACAAAATATCAAGAATAGCTGGTGAGACAGGCACATACAAAGTTATAAGGAATCTTGTGCTTTAGTCTCAGGAGTTGTAACTTCACACACTCACACTATCAACTATTTTGTAACCTTATCATTGGTTCAGAAACACTGACTAGAAATCTTGACCTTAACATATATTTCTGGGGCAATCCTTCTAGTATCAATCCTCACTTATTCTCATTCCTTCATTTCACATCAAATTTGGATTGTTGGCTCTCCTCTTATGTACATTCATCATTGTTGCTGAGAACACTAAGTGGTACAGTACAAATTCACCTACCCTGAAAAAAAGTTAGACAATTTTCACAAGTTCTTAAAATTAGAAAATCCTCTCCATATTGCTTACATGAAAAATAAATGAAATAAATTTAAAAAGCCATATGCTCCAAAAAGTAATTTTAGCAAAATGAGTTGCAGAATTTCTAAACATTTTGTTTGTGTAAATGAATGTTTGAGTGTGTTGACTTTCTGAATGAAATGCAAAACATACAGGTTGTCCAAGTTTCAAATAAAATTGGCAACCTTTTCCAGTTGTGCTTGTTTAGGGATGTGAAATGGATGAAAGTCTGAAATTACACACACACATATCACAATGAACATAAGACGCAACTTATTCTTTGGACTTACCTCATCTCATTGATATTTCAGAGTAAATTTTGGTGCCATTGCACTTATAAGCTAATGACTGCTTGGTTGTCAAATTAAAGAATTGTAATTAAATAGAGTGGGTCAATTAAGTGATTAGAATTAATGAAACTTCATTTTATATCTGAAGCAACAATTCCTTGGTATTTTAGAGTAACAGGCATTGTAGAAAATACTGTATTAGAGAGAAGAAATATGGTAAGGGACTCTATCTGGCTATCATTTTTAATTTATTTTTTTTAATTATTCACTTTACATCCTGCTCACTGCCCCCTACCAGTCACTCCCTCCCACACTCCTTCTCTCATTCCCCCTTCCCTTCTTTGAGCATGTAGGGTCCCCTCAGTATCCCCATAACCCTGGCACTTCAAGTTTCTGTGAAGCTAAGTACTTCCTCTCCCAGTGAGAACAAATAATGTACCCCAGCTAGTAAAGCATATCCCATATATAGGCCCTAGCTCCAGTTGTTTGGGACCCACAGGAAGGTCCAGCTGCACATATGATACATATGTGTTGGGAGATCAAGGTCCAGCCCATGTATATTTTTTGGTTGGTGAGTCAGAGTCTGGGAATGAAAGGGGTTCAAGAGTTTCTAAGATCGGAGCAGCCAGCCAGGAGGCATGGGCCCCAGGAGTCCCAGGGGAGCTGCAGGGCGGCAGGGACAGGATCCTCTCAGCTTCCAAGTGACAGAGGTGGATCAGCATCCCTCTCTGCCCCTTCCCTGCAAGTAGAGGGCCTACCTCCAGGGAGCACCTTAACCCAGAGACTCTGGTGAGAGCCACCATTTTCTCTCCAGTGAGTTTCTAAGACCAGAGCAGCCAGCTGGGAGGCATAGGCCCCACTAGTCGCAGGGAACTTGCAGGGCGGCAGGGACAGGACAAGCTCTAGTCAGAGACACTAAGAACATCTAACACCA
>NC_045030.1:66511317-66512333 GCF_008632895.1 Mastomys coucha | reverse complement strand
TGTGTCAACTTGACACAGGCTGGAGTTATCACAGAAGAGAGCTTCAGTTGGGGAAGTGCCTCCATGGGATCCAGCTGTGGGGCATTTTCTCAGTTGCCCCTTGTGGGTGGTGCCATCCCTGGGCTGGAGGTCTTAGGCTCTATAAGACAGCAGGCTGAGCAAGCCAGGGGAAGCAAGACAGTAAAGAACACCCCTCCATGGCCTCTGCATCAGCTCCTGCTTCCTCACCTGCTTGAGTTCCAGTCCTGACTTCATCTGGTGATCAACAGCCATGTGGAAGTGTAAGATGAATAAACCCTTTCCTCCCCAACATACTTCTTGGTCATGATGTTGTACAGGAATAGAAACCCTGACTAATACAGACCCTAACCCAAAACATCCAGGAAATCCAGGACACAATGAGAAGACCAAATCTAAGGATAATAGGTATAGAAGAGAGTGAAGACCTCCAACTTAAAGGGCCAGTAAATATCTTCAACAAAATTATAGAAGAAATCTTCCCTAACCTAAAGAAAGAGATGCCCATGAACATATAAGAAGCTTATAGAACACCAATTAGACTGGACCAGAAAAGAAATTCCTCCTGTCACATAAATAGTCAAAACACCAAATGTATTAAACAAGAAAGAATTTTAAAAGCAGTAAGGGAAAAAAGGCAAGTAACATATAAAGGCAGGCCTATCAGAATTACACCAGACTTCTCACCAGAGACTATGAAAACTAGAAGATCCTGGGCAGATGTCATATAGTCCCTACAAGAACACAAATCCCAGCCCAGACTACTATACCCAGCAAAACACTCAATTACCATCGATGGAGAAAACAAGATATTCCATGACAAAACAAAATTCACACAATATATTTCCACAAATCCAGCCCTTCAAAGAGTAATAAATAGAAATCTCCAACACAAGAAGGGGAACTGCATCCCTGAAAAAGAAAAAAATATAATCTTCCAACAAAACTAAAAGAAGATAGACACATGAATGGAATACCAACTCTAACTACAAAAATAA
>NC_045030.1:66500345-66507691 GCF_008632895.1 Mastomys coucha | reverse complement strand
GTTTTTTGGAGGGGAAACTGGGAAAGGAGAAATTTACATGTAAATAATGAAAATATCTAATAAATAAAGAAATAAAAAAAATAAAAAAAAAGAAAGGGGTTCAAGTTAGTTTATTCTGTTGGTCTTCCTCTGGAGTTCTTATCCCCTTTGGGCCCTAAAATCAATCCTCTTATTCCATAAGAGACCCAAAGTTCCACCCACTGTTTGCTGTGGGTGTCTGTATCTGTCTGGGCCAACTGCTGGGTGGAGCCTCTCAGAGGATAACATGTTCCTGTCTGCAAGCATCACAGAGTATCATTAATAGTGTTAGGAGTTGTTGCTTGCCACATGGATTGGATCAAAATTGGGCCGGTTATTCGTTGGCCATTTTCTCAGTCTCTACTCCATCGTCCATGTTGACAGGGTGAATTTTGAGTTGAACATTTCGTGGTTGAGTTGTTGTCCCTATGGCTCTGCTGGAATTCCTGTCTGGTTACAGGAGGTGGCTTCTTCAGCTACTATATCCACAATGAACTGAGTTGTATCTAACATCACCCCCCATTGATTCTGGGGTTTCTCCTTTATCCCAGGTCTCACTGTGGAGATAATCCCCACATCCTCATCTCTGTTAATTACAGATTTCCATACATTTTCATGGCCACCTGGTCATCTCTCCTGTCCTTCCCCACACCTGATCCTGAAGTCCCCTATTCTCCTCCCCATTCTGTCTCAGTTCCCTCCCTCAATCTGCCTCTTTTGCCTATTTTATTCCCACTTCTTTTTTTTTAAAGATTTATTTATTTTATATGTATGAGTACACTGCAGCTGTACAGATGGCAGTGAGCTCTCATGTGTGTGGCTGTTGGGAATTGAACTCAGGCCCTCGGCTCGCTCCGGTTTAATTCACTGTAGTTGTCTTCAGACGCACAAGAAGAGGGTGTCAGATCTCATCACGGATGGTTGTGAGCCACCATGGTTGCTGGGATCTGAACTCAGGACCTTCGGAAGAGCAGTCAGTGCTCTTACCCGCTGAGCCATCTCGCCAGCCCTTATTCCCACTTCTAAATGAGATTCAATGTTCTTCACTTGGGCCTTTCTTCTTGTTTAGCTTCTTTAGGTCTGTGGAGTGTAACATGGTACCTGTATTTTATGGCTAATATCTACTTATAAGGAAGCACATACCATGCATTTCCTTTTGGGACTAGGTTACCTTACTCAGGATGATACTTTCATGTTTCACCCATTTCCCTGCAAAATGTTTGGTAACTTTGTCTTTAGTATCTGAATAATATTCCATGGTGTAAATGTATCACATCTTCTGTATCCATTCTATAGTTGAGTGACATTCTAAGTTGTTTCTAGTTTCTGGCTATTGTGAATAAAGCTGCTATGAACAGTGTTGAGCAAGTGTCTTTGTGGGATGGTGGAGCATCTTTTGACCAGAAGTGGTATAGCTGGGTCTTGGGGGTAGAACTATTCCCAGTTTTCTGAGAAACCACCAGATTAATTCCCAAAGGGACATTACAAGTTTATACTCCCATCAGAAATGTGGCTAGAAACAAAATTAACACAAAGAATGGACTCTCTTTAGATACTGTAGTTACACAACTCTCAAGTTTACTCTGTGGTAGTTTTATAGGCCATGTAATACATTTTAAAGAAATAACATTTATTATAACATTTGTTTAGTGGGAGAGATGTATATATTAAAACGATCACATAAAAGAGAACAATTTTCCTTGACAGAGTTGGTCCCAAGAGTCAAACTTATGTCATTATGCTTGGTAGAAAAAAGCCTTTACCTAGTATGACATTTAACTAGAACTACTATAATATTTCCAAGAGAAAAAACATCTCTTAAGTATTGATGCTATTTTTATACTCAGAAAACATTTGATTTCATAAACTGGAATTTAGCTCACATCTTAGAGAACTTGCCTACCTGTAGAAATGTGGTCATAAAAAGTGGATATAGGAAGACTGCTACCTTCAATAGAAGCTATAAAAAATAAACATACTTGCCATGTTTCTATCTTAGATGTGACAGAAGTATAATAAAAGCTGTAGTTGATGCTTGCTTTCCTTACACTAAGCCAAATTCCTTCTGCAATTGATTTATTGAAAAATGTTATGGTGAAAAGATATTGAAAGATATGAAATACATTAAAGTCAAATGATTTTCCACTCTACAGAAAGAGTATCAAGTATTTTATCCTTCGATTGTATTAGAATAGTTTGTCACATTTATTGATTTGTATATACCTTAGCATCCCTTTATCTGAGGAACAAATCCATTTTATCATACTAAGTTATCCTTTCTATATTTTGTTGAATCTGTATTGCTAGAAACAGGTGATTTTATTACAAACTATGTACATAAAGGTTATCAGGCTTTATTTGAATTTTCTTGGAATGTTCTTGTATGACTTTGCTTTCAGAATCATGCCAATCATCTTTATTTCTACTCGTTTGACATGTTCCATCTCTGCCTATATTCCCAATGTTCTCCATAACATAAGACAGAAGTAAACACACTACTTATTCCAGGCAATATTCGGGAAATGAAGGATTGTCATTGTTTTTGCTTAGAGAACAGCATAATCACAATCTGTCCCTCTTTATGTTCTAAAATACTTTCAGTAAGATAGTGCAGTCTCATTCTCAAGTTACATGAACTGTGTGTGTGTATGCGTGCATTGCTATGTGTTCAGATGAATGCTACTTTGACTTTTGTAAAAAGATAATGCTAAGGCTGGGTGGGTGCTATTCCACTTGTTCCTTGATACAGTACATATTAAATGATATGACTTCAAAATAGGAATATGAAGGAGAGAAAGATGGGCTGTCTCTCTATTACAATAAATTTTTGATGTGTGCTTTATGATTTCTCAAATGTCTCATTATTACAACAGTGTATATGGATGTAGGTCATTCTGTGCCTTTCCTTCATTGACTTGCTCAGTACAATTTGTATAACTTAGATGTAGATAACCCTGTTTCAAAGTATACTTATTAAAATTTAGAAAATATGTTAAAAATTTAAAAATTAAAAAAAAGTAGGTAAGGTATTTTGTATATTAGTACTTAGTGAATTGAAGATGTGTAACTAAAGACAATATTAAAATACCTTGGAAATAGTGAATTCGTATGTTACATAACCATATTCATGTTTTACTTAATGCTATGAAAAAGAAAATTTCATATTGATGTTTGTCTTTCATTGTTTTCAGCAGGAGAAGTTATTATTTGCATATATGTTACTCTTACATGTTATAAGCATTTATGCAGAAAAAATTAATACTGTTTTTTTTTCTCTAACAGATGTTGAACTCAGGACCATTTAATGCAAAGCAAATGGTCTATCACTGAGCTATTAACATATACCTAGTAAACATATAATGAAAATGAAACTGATTTTTAAATGAAAGCTTAAAATAGTGTTAAAATTAAAGAGGGGAAGTATAATGTGAAGCTAGGGTACTGTGAGATGAGGGTACTATTAAAAATAAGTGACCCAGATTAGTCTGAATGTTTATTTTTCTATTTCTGTATACCTGCCATTTTCCAGGACTTAATCCAGACCTGAGTGAAAAATTAAATAAGATAAATATGTGTTCTGTCATCTGAGAATGTGTATTCATAAATCGAGACAGAAATTAATTAAATAATCATGAAAATGTACATTTATAAAAAATAATATGAATTAACACAATTATGTAAATACATGTGATGACAAAATTACATTGCTTATTTTCAAAGCTATTAGTTTCTTAATTGCCCCGCATGTTTGATATTCGTTATTTGTCTCTCAGCTTTCTAGAGGCTAATACAAGAAAGAAGTATGAATGGCTACCTGGTTCATTCCCAAGGAAAGAATAAATGTCCTTTGTAGAACTGAAACAAATTTTATAAATGGCCTTGAAATGAGAAGACACAATACTATTAATGTTATCTCTATTGTAAATATGTCTATACATAATCACCTGCAATTGCATTCTTGTCTTGCCTTTCATTCATGATGTTACTTTCAAAAATGTTAGTCTCTAAGTGAGTGCTGTAAAAAACCTACTCTAATTTCCTTTTTTACTGGTTTTATACTCTCAACACAGTGAGCCAGTGTTCAGTGCTCCATTAGTGAATGGCTACTTTAATTAGATCTCTATTGTGAATTTGTATTTTAATCTTTATGACCTAATGGTCTCATTGTTATAATTACCAATTTCTGGATGACTACCTCCACTAAGACACACACAGATATCTCCTCCCATCTCAATGAAATTGAAGGTAAAATTTACAGGAATTTTTTACAATATTTATAAGAGTAAGGACAGTATTGACTGTATTAATTAGCTCTTACTAAGAAATAGACTTCACTAACCACTTTGAGGATATGATGAAATTTGATTCTAACATTTCACTGAGAAATAGGAAAGTATTCTTGTCTCTATTCTTGGGAAAAGGATAGTGTGTATGTGTGTCTGTCTGTCTGTCTGTCTGTGCCTGTCTGTCTGTCTGTCTGTCTGTCTCTCTCTCTCTCTCTCTCTCTCTCCTTCTCTCTCTCTCTGTGTCTGTATGTGTGTGTGTCTGTCTGTCTGTGTGTGCCTCTCTCTCTCTCCCTCTCTCTCTCTCTCTTTCTCTCTCTGTGTGTGTAAAATATAGAAGATAGTAGATGGTGTAGCTGGTTGACCTGAGTCAAAATCATACCATCAAAACCTCTCTTTGCTGACTTTCCACCTAATTCACCTGTCTATGCTTACTTTGTATATGACTTTGAAATTTGTTATTCATATAAATTTTCCTTCATTCTTTCTTCCAATTAATGAATGCTGAAGATGTCTTATGAGTAAATGATATAGTATTTGCTAAGAACAAGGTAATGTTCAATATACATATAGGCATGATTGGTGAAGTTATGGACAGTCATATGAGCTGTGAGAGTTAGTATATTTGGAGTAATTCAACTGAATCTGTGAAGCTGGGGGTAAGATTGAAAGAAAAGAGTGATTTATTTAAGTGGAGTATGTTATGTTTGTGGAGAAGTAATGGCTAAAGTGGTTTTAAAGCAGGAGAAACAATTAGAAATCTTTGTAACTACAAGTAGGCTGGATACTGAAGCAGTAAAAGTACAACCATATCAGCTAGAATTAGCAGTCAACGGAGGAGAGACTATAATATGTAAAGGTATAGAAAACAGAAATCACAGCTTATTCTAAGAGAAGGACTACAGAGGCATGTATTTTTTCTGTACTTTAAATATTTATTTATATTATTTTTTAAGGATTTAATATGTATATGTAATTTTTTTTCCTCATAATCACATATGATTTCCAACATCCTCTAAAATATTTGGGACCAAATATGAGATAACTGAACCCCAGAATGTCAATGATTCACTCAGCAACATTTTCCATTCATTTATTTTCATGTACACTTTATCAGAAAAATTTTTACAAAAAAGAAGTATTTTGTTTGTTTGTAAAACATTCCTTTCCAACTTGCAAGCCAACATATTATATTTTTTGAATATAAATTGCCTGTTTACATACATTCACACTATGGCAGCATGCTGAAACTGTGTATATTAATTAGAAATCTAAGGGAGTTTATTTTTAGAACCTCAGTGCAAACCCAGGAAGAACATTATAAATTTCGCTTATGATTATTTTTAATTTATTTTTTATTAGATATTTTCTTTATTTACATGTCATATGATTTCTCCTTTCTCAGTTTCCCTTCCAAAAACAAAAATAAACAAACAAACAAAAAAAGCAAAAAACAAGAACAAACCCCTGTTGCCTGCCCCCTCCCCATGCTTGCCACCCCACCCTCTCCCACTTATTGGCCCTGGCATTCCCCTACACTGGGACATAGAAACTTCACAGGTCCAAGGGCCTCTCCTCCCATTGATGACCGACTTGGCCATCCTCTACTATACACATGCTTCCAGAGCAATCAGTCCCACCATGTGAAATACTTGGTTGGTGGTTTAGTCCCTGGGAACTCTGAGGGTACTAGTTCATTCCTATTGTTGTTTATCCTAAGGGGCTGCAAACCCTTCAACTCCTTCGGTCCTTTTTCTAACTCCTTCATTTGGGACCTTATACTCCTTTCAATGGATGGCTATGAGCCTCTATTTCTGTATTACTTGGATACTGTCAGAGCCTCTCAGGAGACAGATATATCAGGCTGGAGTGCCCTTGGATCAGTCTCTGCTCCATAGTTAGTCTCTGTAACTCCTTCCATGGGTATTTTGTTCCACCTTTTAAGAAGGAAAGAAGTGTCCAGATTTTGGTCTTCTTTCTTCTTGAGTTTCTTGAGGTTTGTGAATTGTACTTCGAGTATTCTGAACTTCTGAACTAATGCCCAATTATCAGACAGTGCAAACCATGTGTGTTCTTTTGTAATTGGGTTACCTCACTTAGGACAATATTCTCCAGATCCATCCATTTCCCTAAGAATTTCATAAATTCATTATTTTTAATAGCTGAGTAGAACTCCATTGTGTAGATATACCACAATTTCTGTATCCATTACTCTGTTGAGGGACATCTGGGTTGTTTCCAGTTTCTGGCTATTATAAATAAGGCTGGTATGAACATGATGGAGCATGTGCCCTTGTTACACATTGGAGCATCTTCTGGGTATATGCCCAGGAGTGGTATAGCTGGGTCCTCCAGTAGGTCTATATCCAATTTCTGGAGGAACCACCAAACTGATTTCCACAGTGGTTGTACCAGTTTGCAATCCCACCAGCAATGAAGGAGTGTTCCTCTTTCTCCACGTCTTCTCCAGCATCTGCTGTCACCTGAGTTTTTTATCCTAGCCATTCTGACTGGTGTGACATGGAATCTCAGGGTTGTTTTAATTTGCATTTTCCTGATGACTAAGGATGTTGAACATTTCTTAAGGTGCTTCTCAGCCATTCGGTGTTCACCAGTTGAGAATTCTTTGTTTCTATTTCATTAGCAGATATGGGAATGTTTATATCATTGATCTGATCTTGATTTAACTTTGGTACCTGGTGTCTGTCTAGAAAATTGTCCATTTAATCCATGTTTTCCAATTTTGTTGAGTATAGGCTTTTGTAGTAGGATCTCATGATTTTTTGGATTTCCTCAGTGTCTGTTGTTATGTCTCTCTTTTCATTTCTGATCTTGTTAATTAGGATGTTAACTAACAATTAATGTCTGGGCCATCTAGTCAGTATGGCTAAGGGTTTAACTATTTTGTTGATTTTCTCAAAGAACCAGCTCCTGGTTTGGTTGATTCTTTTTTTTTTCTTTTAGATATTTTCTTTATTTACATGTAAATCTCTCCATTCCCAGTTTCCCCTCGAAAAAAACAAAGAAACAAACAAAAACAACCAA
>NC_045030.1:66496002-66500335 GCF_008632895.1 Mastomys coucha | reverse complement strand
TGGTCAGTTTTGGAGAAGGTACCATGAGGTGTTGAGGAGAAGGTATATCCTTTTGTTTTAGGATAAAAAGTTCTGTAGATATCTGTTACACCCATCTGTTTCATAACTTCTGTTAGTCTCACCATGTCTTTGTTTAGTTTCTGTTTCCACGATTTGTCCATTGCATAGAATGGATATTGAAATCTGCCACTATTAGGTGTGATACAATGTGTGCTTTGAGTTTTAGTAAAGTTTCTTTTATGTGTAGATGCCCTTTGATTTGGAGCATAGAGGTTCAGAATTGATAGTTCATCTTGGTAGATCATACCTTTGATGAATATGAAGTATTCCTCTTCATTTTTTTGATCACTTAAGGGTGAAAGTCGATTTTATTTGATATTAGAATGACTACTCCAGCTTTATTCTTGGGACCATTGGCTTGGAGAATTATTTCCCAGCCTTTTATTCTGAGGTAGTATCTGTCATTGTCACTGAGGTGAGTTTACTGTATGCAACAAAATGTTGGTTCCTGTTTACATACCCAATCTTATAGTCTATTTCTTTTTATTGGAGAGTTGAGTCCATTGATATTAATAGATATTAAGGAAAAGTAATTGTTGCCTCCTGTTATTTTTGTTGTTAGAATTGGAATTCTGTTCATGTGTCTATCTTCTTTTAGTTTTGTTGGAATATTACTTTTTTGCTTTTTCTAGGATGTAGTTCCTCTCCTTGTGTTGGAGTTTTCCATTTATTATCCTTTGAAGGGCTGGATTTGTGGAAATATATTGTGTGAATTTGGTTTTGTCATGGAATGCTTTGGTTTCTCCATCTATGGTAATTGAGAGTTTTTCTGGGTATAGTACTCTGGGCTGGCATTTGTGTTCTCTTAGGGTCTGTATGACATCTGCCCAGGATCTTCTAGCTTTCATAGTCTCTGGTGAGAAATCTGCTGTAATTCTGATAGGCCTGCCTTTATTTATTACTTGACCTTTTTTCTTTACTGCTTTTAGTATTTCTTTGTTTTGTGTATTTGGTGTTTTGGCTATTATGTGGTGGGATGAATTTCTTTTCTGGTTCAGTCTACTTGGAGTTCTATAGGCTTCTTGTATGTTCATGGGTATCCCTTTCTTTAGGTTAGGGAAGTTTTCTTCTATAATTTTGTCGAAGATATTTACTGGCCCTTTAAGTTGGAGGTATTCACTCTATTCTATTCCTATTATCCTTAGGTTTGGTCTTCTCATTGTGTCCTCGGATTTCCTGGATGTTTTGGTTCAGGAAGGTTTTGCATTTTACATTTTCTTTGACTGTTGTGTCAATATTTTCTATGGTGTCTTCTGCACCTGAGATTCTCTCTTCTATCTTTCATTTTCTGTTGGTGATGCTTGCATCTATGGTTCCTGACTTCTTTCCTAGGATTTCTATCTCCAGAGTTGTTTCTCTTTGTGGTTTCTTAACGGTTTCTACTTCCATTTTTAGGTCCTGGATGGTTTTGCTCAATTCCTTCACCTGTTTGCTTGTGCTTTCCTGTAATTCTTTAAGGGATTTTTGTGTTTCTTCTTTAAGTGCTTCTACTTGTTTACTCGTGATCTCCTGTAATTATTTTTAAGGGATTTTTGTGTTTCCTCTTTAAGTTCTTGAACCTGTTTACCTGTGTTCTCCTTTATTTCTTTAAGGGAGTTGTTCATGCTCTCCTTAAATTCCTCTATCACCATCATGAGTTATGATTTTAGATCCAAATCTTGCTTTTCTGGTGTTTTGGGATACTCAGTACTTGCTGTGGTGGGTGTACTAGGTTCTGCTGAAGCCAAGTAGTCTTGGTTTCTGTTGGTAGGATTGTTGCGTTTGCCTTTCGCCATCTGTTGATCTCTGCTGTTAGATGTTCTTGCTGTCTCTGACTAGAGCTTGTCCCTTCTATGGGTCTGTAAGCCTGTGTCAGCACTTCTGTGAGATCAGCTCTCCTCTGGTAAACCCGGGTGCAGATGGCTGTGGATCAGTTGTCCATTCTGAATGCTGGGGTCATAGCACACACTGTAGACTGGATCTATACTTGCAGGAAAGGTGCAGAGAGGATCTGTTCTCCATCCTATGTGTGGTCTGTGGTAGAATGGATCCTGACCAGGCTGTTTTGCCACTTGTGAGGCCTGTGCCTCCTGGCTGGTCCCACCTTAGAAAGTCATCGGAGAGAAAATGTGATTATTTTTCTTAAGTAATTTAGATAATCAATTTAATATTTTTAAAACTGCATAGAAGAGATAGAATAGCTATATTTAAATATTAAAAACATAATAAGTATGTGGCAATTTCTTAATTTACATTAAAAATAAAACAAAAATATATCCATAATCTACTTAGTGATATTTAGATGTTTTGAAGGAAAACATATAAAAAGAACATTTAGCTTATGCACTGGCAAATAATGACATAAGATATGAAAGATACTGAGAAGAGCTCATTTTGTATATGCTTATCAATTTTGATGAGAATTTTTGCTCAATTTTATTTGAGTTATAACTATATTTTCATTAAAAAGCTACTAAAGCACTATTGCAATGGAATATATAATTTATTCACAAGAGAACCATATACTCATTGAAATATTGAGCTGGGAAATAATCTTTTCTGTCATTAATAACTAAAAGCTCTATAATAACATGTATGCATATAATAACGTGTATGTATAAGATGGGCTTGCTCATACTATAGTCATTTCATAATATTTTTTTTAAAAGAAATCTCATGTAATGACAGATTTCTGTAGAATGGATTCTCACATTAAGAGATATACTGAGATCACCTGAGAATCAGTAAGATGTGCTGGATAATCACTTCTATTGTAGTGCAGTGAGGATGCAACTTGGAATGTGAGAATTATGAAAGCTCTGGTAGGCAATCAGTATGCTCACCTTTGCTCTTGAAGTAGAATGTTCCTTCAACAATGTCATCTATCCACTGTAATAACAATTGCTCACTATGTGGAAGATGTCCTTTGAAGATTTTAAGAGTACAAATTCTGAGCTTCGAATGCAAGGGATAGAACTTTTATTTCATCAAGTCATTGACCTGTAACATGAACTGACTACTTTTCCTCACTATGCTTCAGTGTCCATGTCCATATTTAAATAAAGACCAGTTTGTCTAACTCTATTTTGTGATAATGATATATTAAATAAATGCTTCAAAATGCTTTACAGGATATTTGAAATTGTACCCTGTTAAAAATTCACAATGATTATGATTTATAAATTGTGTCATTGATCCTGGTTTTCACTGGCTCTGCCTTACAGCAAGCTCAACCACTCAAATTCAATAAAAAAGTAAAGAAGTCAAAATAATATGGAAAAGCATAAAAAATCAATTTGCTTGATATGGCCACATTGGGAAGGGGAAAAAATCAGCAAATTTAAAACCCCCAATTAGTGTAAGGGGGCTGAAGTGAGAATAAACTTTAAATAGAAACCTAGAGATATGCATATCTAAACAGTGACAATCAGATGTAGCCCTGCCCACCACTGACCCTTCATTGTATGGCCTTCAGTTGCATTCAGCAGCATTGCCTTCCAAGTGATTAGAACTGTATAATATCTCTTTCTTAGAGATAAGTTTCCTTTCTGGCCAGGGCCTCTTCCTTCTTCCAGAGTTTCCATTTCTTTGGGTTCCTTTGCTTTCTTTGATTATGAGATTGAGAGACAAAAGTATTAAGAATAAATGAAAAATATTAAGAATAGTTTCATTCTTTCCAGAACTATTTAAATAGGATAAACATTCATATTATGTATATGAAACTTCAGGAGTAAATGTAAGTTATTTATGTCTCTGTGTGTGTGTGATGCTTATATCTTTATGTTATTGAATTAAAATATAGAGTAGTTACTATATAGAAGCAGATTAACATGTTAACATATATCTCCCTCTTTGATAACATCTAGAAGACTACTTATTAAACAGTTTTTACTTTGTACAATAAAACACCCAATTTTACTTTAGTTATAAGGAAGTATATATCTTCTCTTAAAATTAGTAAAACAGTTACTTTTAAATAAGTCTTTTTAATTACATGTTTTATTATTGATTTTGTGTAGGTATGTTTATACATGTGTGTGTGTTTTTTTTCACATGTCACAACATCTTGTAAGAGTCAATGAAAAACTTGCTGATGTTTTTTTTTTTCCTTCTTCCAACATGTGGGACTAGGGAGTCTAGCTAAAATAATTAGGCTCTGTACATCCTGAAAGATTTCTATAGTCCACACATAATTTTTTAAAAGATGAAACTGAACAATAGCTCATGCAATCCATACTAACTAGATGGCCCAGACATTAATTGTTAGTTAATATCCTAATATATATATATATAT
>NC_045030.1:66494875-66495992 GCF_008632895.1 Mastomys coucha | reverse complement strand
ATATATATATACATATGTAAAAAATGATGTTCAGTAACTGTGATTTGTAAAGATATAAAAATATAAGGAGTGATTAATTGTGCTGTTTGTCAAAAACAAATTTTATTGTATTTGCTTAAATAGGTTTTGAGTTGTGACAAATAATTTTCATATGCATATAAAATATAATAAAAAATAAATAGAACCAAAGAGAGAATGAATTAAGTAACATGAATGATGCAAATAATAAGACTGCCACAAATTTTAATTTAGATTATACTTTTGCAAAAGATATAGTGGTTCTTTATTTTGAAAATATTTTTATATAATATATTTTGATTTTGATCATGATTTTCCTTCCTAATCTCCTACCACATCTTCCACACCTAACCATCCATACCACTCCACTATTTTCCCCTCTTTTTAAAAAAATAAACAGTCCAATTAAAAACCACACAATAGAACAACAAATAGAGAAAAAAAGGAAAAAAATGGAAACCCATGCACATTTAGATTACGCACACATACACAAACTCACACAACACAACAGAAAGTTTGAAACTATAATAGATAAGCAAAGAACAAGTAAGACTAAAATATGGTTATTTCAAAAATGCTGTTAAATTTATTTTGTGTTGACCATCTACTGCTGGCCATAGGGTCTTCAATAACTGATTTGTAAACCCTGTGAGACTCCAATGGAGAATATTTTTTCATTTACAAGTGGTTGTCAACTTGATATAGTTTCTAAGATAGGATTTCTACTTCCTTTCTCAGCACTTGGACCCTGTGTAGCTCTAATTTGTACAGGTCTTATGCACACTTCCAGTTTCTGAGTTCATATGTGCATTAGTCCTCCTGTGCCTGGAAGTCACAGCTTCCTTGGGGTCTTTTGTCTCCACTGGCTCCTATAATTGTTCTGCCTCCTCAATCAAATAGTTCCTTAAGCCCTTAGAGGATGAATATGATGGAAACATACCATTTAGGATTGAATGTTCCAAGGTATCTCAATCTGTGCTCATTGTCTAACTGTGGGTCTTTTTACACATTCCCATCTCCTGTAAGAGGAAGCTACTCTAGTGCTGGCTGAGTGTAATAATTATTCTTTTTTTTTTTTAAAAAAAAAAACCTTTTATTG
>NC_045030.1:66484733-66487914 GCF_008632895.1 Mastomys coucha | reverse complement strand
AGAAAGGACCAATGGAGCTGAGGGTTTTGCAGCCCCTTAGGACGAACAACAATATGAACTAAGTAATAATTATTCTTAGTTGTCAGCCAGACCAACTCTGGAATTAACTAATACCCAAGTAGTCAAGTAAACCTGTGAAACACTTTTAAAGTAAATAATTAAAAGTGGAAAGACCTACTTTTAATCCTGACCTTTTGAGAGAGGAGATCTACTTTAATTTAGATATTTTTCTTATAAAAGGGAGCATTTAATTGAAGACTTAGTTACATTTTCAGAAGCATAGTCCATTATCATCATGGAGGGAGCATGGCAATAAATAGGCAGACATGATGCTAGAGCAGTAGCTAAGGGTTTACATGTTGAGGCAAACCTGAAGAAGAAAGAGAGATAATGGGCTTTTAAAATTTCACCAGTGATATACCTTCCAACTCTTTCCAAATAGTTCCACTAACTTGGAAACATATTTTCAAAGATATGAGCATGTTGGAGCCATTCTCAATCAAACGACCCTACTGCCTACTAATAAAGCTAGGAAAAGACAAATTACCATTTAACTCTATGATATGTGGATTCTTCCATTAAAAAGACATAACATCCCTTTGTTCAGGATTCATAATGACCCTCTTTAAAGTTAGAAATGTGCTTTGAGAATGGTAATTCTTCTTTGTCACTTATTAGTATCTATAATAAGATACCCAGCATTCAAATTACTTATTCCAAAAAATTTTATGCTTATTCTCATGACTAAAATAGAAAATTCCCCAACATTTATTTGTATTGATTCTTTGGGGACTTCGCATCCATAGCCCTATCACAACCATTCTCCAGTCCTTCCCTGTATTCTTCTCCTCCTCTTTATTTCTGCCCCCCAGCAAAATTTTCAATTTGAGTTATTAATATATTCAATGGAGTGTGTTCAAACTCTCAGAGGCCTACTCCCTAAAAGGAGATGAATTATTTTCCTCTCCCCACATTACTGCTGGAACTTATCTACTGTGGACCATGGTACCCTAGGATCCTAATACAGTTTTTAAGAGAGGTCTCCCATGGCTTACCTGTCTAGGTTGTTACTATATTTGTGGGTGATGTGGGGTGTGTCTTGAGGTGAATGAAGTAGGGGTTGTCACAGATGTCATCTATGTCCTTTTTTTATCTTAACTGTGAATCTTCAGTTATCAATATCACTGAAAAGATAACTTATTTGCCCTCTATAGAGCACAGATGCATGGATCATGGGCTTCCAAATGGTTTCTAGTATCAATACATATCACAAGTAGGGCTCCCATTTGCATTTGCACTACAGATCCAAGTTGGGCCCTCTGATGCAGCTGGAAAGCTGACATCATAGACATCAGCATGGCTTTTGATGCAGCATAAACTATGAACATACACTGGGCATTTGGTGGCAACTTGGTCCATGGACATCAACTCAGACCAGGCCTTAGTAAAACCATGGACCCAGACATGGCCCTCTGTGGCAGCATGGACCAGTCCATCACCATGGTCTTGGGTAGCAGTGCAGGCCACTCAGAAAAGTGTGGCTCACAGCAATATCATACTCCATAAACATCAGTATGGCTTAAACCTGTAACCTAGACCATAAACATTCACATGGCTTTTGTCAGTAACACAGGACATCAACACAGACCCAGCTGCAAAGGACCACAGAAAAATACATGTCTCTCTACAGCATCATGGATCTGGATATCTCCATGGATCCAGGCAGCAGTGAAGGCCACCCGTATCAACGTGGCCCCTGGTGGCAGTTCAGTCCATGAACAACAACATGGTTTCAGATTACAAAGTAGTTCCCTGGACATCTACATGACCTCAGATATCAACATGGACCACATGTTGCATGGACCACAGATATAGCATGGACCACAGATATCAACACAGAGAAGAGTAGGACCGAGGACCTACACATGACCGAGGACCTACACGTGGCCCTCAGTGGCAAGAAAAGGCTGGACATCACCATGGACCCAGATGGCAACCAGGCCACACACAAATTGATGTCGCTAACAGCAGCAGCATTTTCAGCAAACATCAACATGGCTTCAGGCTGCAGTATAGAGCATAGATAACCATATGGGTTTTGGGTTTTAGTGGTAGCTCAATCCACAGCTATCAGTACCGACCCATTTGCATTAAGGCCATTGATCCAGACATGGCCTTGGTAGAATCTGGTTACCACTATGATCTCAGGTAGCAAAGAAGGCAACTCACATCAGTATGGTCCCCTGGAACATTATGATACATGGACATGAACCGAACATAGGCACATAGCCGTGACACAAGCCATGAACTCCCATATGTCTTCAAGTGCCAACAGGTTCTCAAACATCAACCAGACCTCGGCCACATCAGTGGCACTGACCTACACATGGCCCTCAGGAACATCTGGGAACATGACGGTCTTTTGTGGAGGTCTAATCTCGTGCATCCTCATTGCCAAGATCTAGGGTGAGCCCATATCATGGAGTGAGCCTTAAATTCAATCAGGTACTGATTAATTCATACCAGAGCCTTTGTGGTAACACTCCAGTGGTGTATCATGAAGACAGGTAACTAGTAAAGATTGATGGGTTTGTAGTTGGCTTGGTGTTTGTTTACCTTCTTCCTCTGGTAACATTTAGAGTATTTTTCAGTACCATGAGGACTACTCAGTAGGGGTGAAGGCTCTAGTTAGATAACAGCTTGAATTCTCCATGCTCAAGGAGATGTGCAAGACATATGTTAGGGCCTTTCCATAAGTTTATAGAGAGAAGCCAATAGCCTTGGAAATAGCCTGAAATGTTTGGGGGTTTCCATGGGACCTCTTTGGAAAACAATTTAATTAGATGTATACTATTCCTCTCAGTGGAGGTTTCACTTGGTGGCACAAAAGATTTCATAGGAGCTTTCTCTCTCCTGTGTTTGGTGAGTTCACTAGATTTCTTTCAAGTATGTATATACTGTTAACTTTTTGCTATTTATGGCATTTGTGGGGGGTGGTAGCAACAAAGGTGAGATTTTCTTTTAGTGCATTATAACAGTTGTTTCATAAAAAGGGTATTTCTTAAGCCAGGCAGTTGTGGCACAGGCCTTTTATCCTAGCACTTGGGAAGCAAAGGCAGGCAGATTTCTGAGTTTGAGGCCAGCCTGGTCTATAGAGTGAGTTCCAGGACAGCCAGGGCTA
>NC_045030.1:66480876-66483923 GCF_008632895.1 Mastomys coucha | reverse complement strand
ACTCAGAAATCCGCCTGCCTCTGCCTCCCAAGTGCTGGGATTAAAGGCGTGTGCCACCAACGCCTGGCTCATCTTGATGTTTAAATCTTAATATATATGCAAAATATATTTCTTGATGCTGAATTAATAGTTCATTTGACAAAGGAGTTTCTAAGCAAGCATAAGTCAAGGATAGTGGTATGTGTATAATGTCAGTATAGATGGTTCAGAAAGTGGAGGATTAATGGGGCTGGCATGACAGCCAGTTTAGCTAAAGGGTCAGCTGTAAGTCAACAAGAGACCTTATCTGAAAAGGAAAAAAATGGAAAACTTCTGTGGGACTACACTATATTATGATCTCTGGACTTGCCATGCATGTGCACACAAATATATTTCTTGTTTGGAAGAATGACTCAATTAACAACAAATGAAAAATGAGATATAATCCACAATTCAGCAATGTGAGAGAAGAACACATCTATTTTCACAGCCATATATAGGCCCAAACACAATAGAAAGATACTGAGTGTTTTTTCTGAAGAATCTGTTAGCCCCTGTACAGGAAGAAGAGCTTTAAAATGATAATGAAACTAAAACTCTTGATCAGTTCTTTTAGGATTTTGTCTTCAGTAATTGATCATTCCTTTGGTTTTTTGATTTTTTTCTTTAAAGAAAAATTACTTTCTTTTTCCCTGTTACTATGAATGAACAGTGGAATTCATCATTGTGAGCAATTCTTACTCCAATTTAATTTAGCTGTCATCCATGAACTCGGAATATTCCTGACTTAGAAATAAATAGTATCACCATTTGAAATCAATCTCTTACTACTTCTTGATTTTATCAAAACCAATAATAAACTAAATGATTTTAGACTTCAAATGGAAAATCTGTATTTTATAGGAATGTAAATCTGTTACTTAGTCTAAAGTAATACTTTGACAACTAGTGATATTTGAGAATTAAAAAGAAATGAAAATCTACATAGACTTCTGACCAGGAACATTCCTTTAATAGCAGCATCAATATGCTCTCAAGTTAGAAATTAATATGAAAAAAATCTATTTGAATCTGTCAGTTGCTTAACAGTAATCAATTCTTCAATGTAATTTACTACAGGTGATTAACAACTTGGCACAAAATAATATATAATATTTGTATATCTACTCATTTTATGGGCAATAAAGAATTTCTTTTTCTTCTATTTTCCATAAAGTTGATGATGGTTTACACTCCCAAAACCAGTGTGAAAATCTTTTATTTTCTTCATATGTTCATGGATATTTCTTTTTTTGTGTTTGTTTTTGTTTTTGTTTTTTGAGACAAGTTTTCTCTGTGTAGCCCTGGCTATCCTGGGACTCACTCTGTAGACCAGACTGGCCTTGAACTCAGAAATCTGCCTTCGTCTGCCTCCCAAGTGCTGGGAATAAAGGCATGCACCAGCACTGCCCGGTATTTTAATTTATTGAAATGAGTCTATCATGTAAGAATCTAACTTCATTGAATGTGAATGCACTAAATGGACTACTGATTGAGTTGAAACAATATCACCCCATAGAAAAACAGATGGCTGCCATGTACAAAGGAATAAAAGAAAATAGGGAAGTAATTCATTATTCATGCTTTTATTTTTCTACCATTCTTCCTAGACTAACACTATACACTTATGTAGCCTTTAAAGAAGAATTTGTTATTATAATCACCTTCATGTTTTTTTTCTCTGCTAGAGATACAATCTATTTCTTGTGTGTGTTTTCCAAATTAATATCTTTAAAATAAAAGGAATAAAGATAATTAAATGTGAGTATGGGAAAATACCAATGTTTCTCCATAATCCCTGTTTCAATTGCAGCCTTAAGCTCATGTCTACCTTTCCTCATGATGAACTGTAACATGTAAGGGGAAATAATCCTTGTGCTGGTTAATTTTTGTAAACTTGAGTTAAACTAGATCATCTGGGAAGAGGGAACCTCAGTAGGGAAACTGCCCCTATCAGATTAGCTTTAGTGGGAATGTGTATGACATATTTTCTTGATTAGTACTTAAAATGGTAGGGAACAGTTTACTGTGAGTAGAGGCAATCCTGGATAGGTTTTCCTGAGAAATATAAGAAAACAAGCGAAAAAGGCATATTCTACAGCTTCTAACTCAGTCTCTGCCTTCAATTCCTGCCTTCAGTTCTTGTCTTGACTTTCCACATGGATGAAATGTAACCAGGGACCTGCACATTGAAAGAAACCTTTCTTTTCTAAGTTGCATTATTCTGTGTTTATTAACTACAACAGAAAGCAAACTAGAACACTGGTATATCCAGCTTCTTATGTGGTTACAGAGGCTTTGAAATAAGGTTCATTTGTCATGATACAAGCACTTTGATGACTCAACCATCTCCATAACCCTATCTTAACTATATTTTTACTTAAACATTAAATTAACATGCATAATAATATATTGTATAATGCCAACTTTGTATATGTGTTTCCTAGTATATACTTTCATATCTTTTATGCATTCATAAATAATTTTGTTTTATACCAAAATAAGCTATAATGAATGAAATTATATACATTACAGATATCTGTAACTACAAAGAAACTAGAATCTACTTATCAAAACCATCTTTGTTTAATTTCGATAAACATATGATAAAATAATATGACTTAATTTAAAAGAACAACTTATATTTTAGAAGCTGTCACAATTACTCACAAAGTGATGCATAATCTGACCCTTCTTCAGATTAATTTCTTGCTACTCATCACAATAATTTCACTGCAGTCACACTAACCTATTTGGTGGTCTTTTAAAATATCAATCAGAAAAGAAAAATTGGGGATTTTTTTCTTCTTCTTCCTCTTCTTTCTCTTCTTCATCTTCTTCTTCTTCCTCTTCTTCTTCTTCTTTCCTCCACCTTTTCTTACTTTCATCATAATCATCATCATCATCATCATCATCATCATTATACCTTTCCATCTTTTAAGATTTTAAGAACAGTAATTCTTAACAGGATTTGGAATGAATTTTTTCTAACCAAGTAGATGTACTCTCTCTCTCTCTCTCTCTCTCTC
>NC_045030.1:66475574-66480800 GCF_008632895.1 Mastomys coucha | reverse complement strand
ACACACACACACACACACACACACACACACACACATCATTTGCAGAAAGAAAAAAATTATTATCCACTATAAATTTTAGCCTTCATGTCTATTTTAGCCTTTCTGGAATTACTTCTTGATAATACCTCTCGGTGGCCTTTCATTCTCTTTCTGCCAAACATTGGACTGAGTGTGGGGACCCCAATGGAGAAGTTAGGGGAAGGACTGAAGGAGCTGAAGGGGTTTGCAACCCCATAGGAAGAACAACACTATCAACCAACCAGACCCCAATAGCTCTCAGGGACTAAACCACCAACCAAAGAGTACACAGGGGGAATATCCGTGGCTCTAGCTGGATACGTAGAAGAGCATTGCCTTATCTGGCATCACTGGGAAGGGTATTCCTTGGTCCTGTGGAGGCTTGATAACCCAGGACAGGGGAACACCAGGCAGCTGAGGCAGTAGTGGATAGGTGGGTGGAGGAAGGCATAGGAAGCTTGTGAAGGGGAAACTGGGAAGGGGGATAACATTTGAAATGGAAATAAACAAAATAACCAATAAAAAATGAAAAAAAGAGATAATACCTCAAATTGTGTGCATGTGATTGTGTGTATGTGTGTGCTTTTTTATGTTTGTGGAAAAATGTTTTGTTTTTTTCAAACAATATGTTATTCATCTGTGCTCCTGAATGATGCATTTATGAATCATTCTTTCATTAGGCTGGGAATATGTGACTGCAAAGAGAACAATGAAATACAAATATAAATTATTTTGGCAACTTCCCAACAATGAAAAAATCTGTGTGATGCTCCATATTCACTTTCTTACTTTACAATGACTGTGAGTCTCTGAGTATGTGGAATAGACTCCCTGTGTTTTTCCAAAATGAAAGAAACTTAGAATTACTTTATTGTTTTCAGGTAAAGTATGGCTATGAAGCTCAGGTTGGTTGAACTCTTTGATCACCCTGTCTCTGCCTTCCAAAGGCTTGAATTGTCATGAACAGTCATGCCCCATAATATTCATGGAATAAAGGCCACAATCCTGATCCAGTTTAGGTATAGAAGTTAATAAATGATGACATATACAATATATTAAATTTTGTATGTAGTTGTGAACCTGACATAGCTATTTAATCTCTTAGAAAAACACTGTTCAATTTTTGATTCGGATATAACATGCTGGTTGAATATATATATATATATATATATACACATATACATATGTGTGTGTGTATATATATATGTGTGTGTGTATATATATATATACACACAATTCATCTATTCAGATATAATATATTCAGAAATAATATTTGGTTGAATAATGTCACTTGACTCACATACATATAATCTTTCAAGGTTATTTGCATTACTTTAATATAGCAATAGACACACAGTTCAGTTTTGCCTCTGAGGCTATTTCCTTATTGATCCATACGTTTAAGTTCCTCATTGCTTTCATCTGTTTCTCAAAATTATCCATGCAGAACTTTATTATATGTAACATTAAGTCCATTTACTTTCATTTATCTTTTTTTTTAAACATTCAGGTGTTTATGTAAACAGTAACTCTTCCAGTCTCCTGAACAGTTTTCCTTTTCTTTCTGCATTGAATTCTGTACCCATTACATAATAACTTCTCATTTCTGTTCATTATGTCCTTTACCAACTACATTTTAATTTCTGTATTTTTTAACTTAACTGTGCTAGCCATCTCTTATAAATAGAATCTTACCATATTGCCTGCATGTAGTAAGTTTATTTAATATTGGGTAATACCTTCAATGCCTATGAATGATTTGGTAAAGGTTAAAGTTTCCTTCTAATAACTAAACAAGAATATATTTTATTTTTTCTTAGATATTTTCTTTATTTACATGTTATATGATATCTCCTTTCCCAGTTTCTATTCCAAAAACAAAAAAATAAAAAATAAAATAAAAACAAAATCAAAATAAAAACAAACCCCTGTTCCCTTCCCCTTCCCCGCTCACCAACCCACCCTCTCCTGGTTCCTGGCCCTGGCATTACCCTACACTGGGGCATAAACCTTTACAGGACCAAGGGCCTCTCTTCCCATTGATGACTGACTAGGCCATCCTCTACTATACATATGCTGCTGGAGCCATGAGTCCCACCATGTGTACTCCTTGGTTGGTGGTTTAGTCCCTGGGAGCTCTGAGGGTACTAGTTAGTTCTTATTGTTGTTTGTCCTAAAGGACTACAAACCCTTCAGTTCCTTGGGACCTTTCTCTAGCTCCTTCCTTGGCGACCCTGTAATCAGTCCAATGGATGGCTATGAGCCTATGGACTGAGTCTGTGTTTGATTGCTGTGAAGAGGCACCATGACCAAGACAGTTCTAATAAAAGAAAGCTTTTGACTGGAAACTTGCTTACAGTTTTAGAGGTTTAGTTCATTATCATTATGGTATAGAACATGATGGCACACATGACAGTCATGGTCTAAAGAAATAGCTGACATAAATAGAGACTGGACCTGGAATGGGATTTAGATATCTCAAAGCTCATCCCAAGTCTTGTACTTCCCCAATAAATTCATACCTCTTAGTCCTTCTAATCCTTTCAAGAAGTTCTAGTACCTGGTAACTAAGCATTCACATATGAGTCTATGAGAGTCAGTCTTACTAAAATTACCAAATCTGTTTTTTGCATTTTATTTATCCATGTTTGTCACTGGAAATGGTTTTTTAATAATTTTTGACGACTGGTTTGAACCTTTCTAATCTTGTCAACCTTATTTTCCTTTCTACTGTTACGTTTCTGCTATTACGAATTGTAACATAAATACTTTTGAGGACAGAGGTTTGCTATAGGGGCAGGGACCCACAGGTTGAGAACCATTATTTTGATCATTGTGACTATGCTGACACAACATGAACGTAAAAATAATTGAGTATTCCTTTTTACTATTTTCAAATAAATATTTTAATTTGTTTTCAAGATTTTAATGCTTTCTATAGTGGCCAAATTATTTTATATTTATAACAAAAGTATGTAATGATACTAGATTTCCTATATTCTTGTCTTTATTAAGGTTTCTATTACTACTATGAAATACCATAATCAACAGCAACTCAGAGAGAAAAGGATTGATTTAAACTTCCACATCACTGTTCATTAGTGAAGGAAATCAGGACAAGAACTGAAACATGACAGGAACCTGCAAGTAGGAGCTGATGCAATGGCCATGGAGGAGCTTGTTCAGTATTCTTATAGAATACTAGAACCCAGGATCACCAGGCTAGGTGTGGCTCCACCTCCAATGGACTGGGCCTTTCTTATCAATGACTAAGAAAATAGTCTACAGACCTGCCTATATACTAACTTTATTCAGGCATTTTCTCAGCTTGAGTCTCCCTCCTCTCCAGTGACTATAGCTTGCTTCAAGTTGTCATAAAACAAGTGAACACATTTTGTTAAGTCTTTTTTCCTACTTTTTGAAATTAGATATTCTAATAGGAAAAAAGTAGTATCTCATTGTTGTTTAGATTTACAACTTGTTGGTTATTAAGATTTTAAACCATTTTTATGAGTTTCCTGAATATTTGTATATCTTATTTGATAGACACATATATTTGAAATCATTTTTCAATTTAGCAATTTTATTTTTACTTATGTTTATGTGTCTGTGTCTGAGTATATGGCATGAGTGTGTGTGTGTGTGTGTGTGTGTGTGTGTGTATGTGTGTTTGTGTGTGTGTGTGTATTTAACATCAGAGGCTGTAAGAGGGTGGTGGATTCCAGGAAGATGTTATTATAGGCAGTTGTGAGTTGCATGAAGTGGGTACTGGGAACTGAACTCATGCCCTCTGGAAGAGCAGGAAGTGTTCAAATCCCATAAGTTATTTATCCACCCCTTCCCTTTTCTTAAATTTGTGTTTATGTTGTTGTTGATTTGTTGATTTTATTTGCATAGTCTGAATATTATATCCTGCCATAATAATAAATAAATAATGATTTACTCATAATTTACTTCAGAACACATTATCTGTTTTGGATATACTCATTTGAGATGGTGTCATAGTATATATCCCATTACTGTCTTTGTACACATATAAGGACATTTATCACTGATCAAGTAACTTTAAATTCTGAGATCAGGATAGTTAACTAAATCTTAGTTTCTGTTTTAAGAGCTTCCTATGTTATCATTCAAAGTAAACATTTTCATGTATCATCAGATATTTATATATCAGCTGGGCTACAGCTAGTGTAAATAACAAACATAATAACCTGAAATTTACAGTCAATAGCATTGAGAACAACAATAAAGTAAGGAAATGATATTAACATTTCATTTCAGCCATTATGCAGAGTCTATTAGATAAAAAGAAAATCGGAAAATTTTGATTATTTATTTAATAAGTAAAGGAAAATTCTAAGGCAAAAGCATATTACTGGGAGATTTACATCATGTTTGCTTATATTTACTCTAAGGAACATTTTTGAAAATATGCTTTCTAATTTTCTCACTGCATACAGATAAGGATGAACTAAGATAAAAACTTCAACTAACTCTTCTTTAGATTTACTTCCCAACTGTTTCAAGATCTTCTAAAGAGAAAAGTTATCCTCAATATTAGGAAAGCACTATGAAAAATCATATGAAACCCTTGGGAAATGTAGAAATTCCCTGATGATATTAATTTTTCTATTTTATTGTACAGACTACATTTTTATATTAAAGCAGTTTGTTTATAAATGAATAATTTATAGCATTGAGAACTCAACAGTCTCCACTGTGGGGCTTAACAAGCTTGAGGTTTCTAATATTTTCTAAACTGAAAGAGGAGAAAACAACTTGAGGGTAACTTATCCGTTACATTAATGAATGATCAAAAAACAAATACAAGACAATCCAGTGTGCTAAAGATGCACCTTTTGTTTAGGGTCCAAGAAATTTTCAAAATGTTGAGAACTTGAAAGAAATACATGTGTTTTACAAAACAATAATAAGCAGAGCAAAACGTTATGATGTGAAATAGAACTTTAATGGCACACTATTGTTATTTTAGTGATTTATAACAAAGTAGTATCTGAAAACGTATAAAAACAATTTGATAGTGCTAATAAGTTTCTTATTGGCATAATTGTGTAATGTATGAAATCTGAAATAAACTTCAATTGAACTGCATTCAAATTTTAAAGATTTTTAATTGATTAAGCCAAAGTTAAATAAGATTTAGATTTGACATGAAGAGCATATATATATGTATATATATATATA
>NC_045030.1:66452126-66475359 GCF_008632895.1 Mastomys coucha | reverse complement strand
ATTAAAGGCATGCGTCACCACCGCCCGGCTTAGATTTTCATACAATATATTTACATTTTATCAATGCTTTGAGACTCATATCATTCACCTCAGTTCTGCTTATTTCCCCACGATTCCCTCATATATGTCTTTTCCCCTTGTAACCTACAAAATAACAAAGCACACACAAACTAACAACAAAAATAACAAAGCATAGAAAACATCCCATCTTGGGATGTTTTAAGGATGTCCCAAAGGATATCCCTCTATCACACATCTTCACTTGGCCTATTGGGCCATGCACCTCTTCTGAGCAGCACAGCAGAAGTGGCTTTGGTGGAAGAGGCACAGATGATTCTCCAGGAGGGCTAAAGTGCAGGATAGCTAGCCCAGCCACTCTTCTACTCTGAGGTAGCATGGCTGCAAAGCGGACTTCCTTCCCCCATGCCTCATACCACCAGAAGTAGTTGGGAGAGCTGGCACCTCACCAGTTGTAGCACTCAAGAGATCTGAGCATTGCATGTTACCTAGGTGACAAGATGGAGCTGGCCCTGATGGCAAAGACATGTGTCAGTCAGCCCTTAAATGCAAGAGTGGCTTAGCTTTACAGGCTGCAGAGCTTTGAAGAGTGGGACCTGTGCCTTCACAGGGCAGCAGGGTGGAGCTGGCTCTGGAGGCTTGGATGCAGGTGAGCCTGCTCTGAGGATATATAATATATAGACTTTTAAAATTTGTTATTGGATATTTATTTACATTTCAAATGTTATCCCATTTCCTGGTTTCCCCTCCAAAAATCCCCTATCCCATCCCTCTTCCCCCTGCTCACCTTGATTATGGTTGTTCCTTTCTTTTATCCTCCCTGTTCCTCCCCTCTTATTCAAATATATCCCCTTTCTGTCATTAGAAAACAAATCAGCTATTACTGATTTTCTGCTATGCTTCACCTCTGAGAGTCTCTACCCAGAAGCTGACTGGAATGGATGCATACACCACAGCCAAACATTGGAAAAAGCTTGGAGACTCTTACTGAAGGGGATAGGAACTCCACAGGAAGATCAACTAACCTGGACCCTTCGGGAGTATCAGAGACTGAACCTCAGAGCATACATGGGCTGGACCTAGATCTCCTCATATATGTAGCATATGTGCTGCTCAATTTTCATGTGGGTCCTGAACGACTGGAGCTGGTGCTGTCCCTACATCTGTTTCATGTCTGTGGAATCCTTTCCACAGCAGGGATGCTTGGTCTTTCTCAGTAGAAGCAGATGTACCTAGCTTCCTAGAGACTTGATGAGCCAGGGTAGGGGTGTAACCAGGGGGCTCACCCTTTCAGAGGAGAAGGGGTAGGTGATATGGGGAGGGACTCTATGGGGAGGAACAGGAGGCAGCATTTTGTATGTAAATAAATAAATAATATAAAAGAAAACAAATTAGCATAATATTTTTAAAACAAAACCAGGTACCAATAGAAATATCTCTATGTCTGACTGAAACCATGAGGCAATATGTGTATACATATAATGTGTATACATATATATATACACATATAATGAAAAAGAAAGCACTATATATTTTTTTTAGCACTTTCTGAAAAAAGTATTGGACTAATTTCAGAACACAGTATTTTGAGATGACACGGCCAATTCTAAATCTATTTGCTAGAATACTTTCACTCAAACAGTAGTGAGTTATTTGATTTTAGTTCTCTTGGTAGTCTGAAATACTCTATCTGAAGCATAGATTGGGGTTGGTATATATTGCAAAACAAAAAGCCAAGATTTATCATACATATATATGATGGTCCTAAAATGCTGATTTTCATTATGTTCTGTATTCATTACTATATGAATCAAGTATGGTCTTCATTTTTGGTTAGATATAGAAAATTACCAGGCAGTAGTAACCTGTGTTACAGGAAAACAACATCTTATAGTGGGAGCTGAAGATATAATAATTAGCAAAATATAAACTAAGATTCATGCAAATTAATTTCTTTTCCACAATCTATAGCTAAGGGCAATAGTCAACATTCAATAGAATGTGTTTTGATGATAAAACAATAATTGGTTATTTTGTTTACATTGGGTATTTTATATCAATATACTTTTTTATATGATAGTTCAGTAGAGGTATTATTCAGTATCATTAGTCACAGTAAAATAAATGCCTGATATATGTGTATATAAAATATGCAAGCTTTTTTAAAAACCAGGAATGAATGATTTCTTAAACATCTATGTTTCTCTATTTCTACTTTAGTATTTAAGTTCCATTTCTTATATAGTTTACAACTACCTGGTTTAAGACAGTTGTATAGAACAAAGACAAATCTGGAAAATATTTTCTAAAGGATGGAATAAGTAAGGAAAACAAGCAATATGTGTTTAATATAGGATAATCATATAAAGAAATATTTATGTGTAAACTGCCCAATTTTTTGTTACACTGCCAAAGTGGACAAAAATCCAACACATAATGTGGAAAGAACAGCATATATTTCCTTGGCTTTGATTTCATTTCCATAGCTTTGATAAAGACAGATGCCATCATGAATACTCATTATAAAGGAGAAGAGAAATGTGATGAGAACCTAAGGCTATGAAAAATTTCATAGGTGAAAGAAATATTAGATCAAGTCTTTCCAAATAGCTATATTGGCTAGCAATTGAATAAGTATGAGGACTTAAGAAAAGGAACATGTTAATCAAGTGCTTGAAGTTTTCTCCTATATTTCATCATAGTTTGTGAAAATTACTGTACTCCAAGTTTTTATAAGGAAGAACTTTAAAGCAATTTCAAAATCAAGTTACACTTTCATTAAAGGGTTACACTTTCATTAAAGGGTTATGCTAAATTAATCATTTTTTATTTACTGTACTTCTTCATGTGTATGTGAACACTGATATCACCTGCAAATATCAAAGCTGTTTTTTGTTTTTCTTAATATTGGATATTTCTTTTCCATAGTGGCAATTAAATAAAATAAACAAAATGAAGTTTGAAAAAGTTAGTACTTTACTAACATCTCTGTAATATTAATTTTATCACCCATAAATGGGTATAGCAACTCTGTTCTATGATAACTTTATGTGATAGAATATGTATCTATAATAATAACCACTTATATCATTTGATATATGAGCTCCTTTCTAATCTTGAAGATGTAATCTATCCAAGTGTAGGTGCCTAATAAAACAGAAACTATTTTCCAAATGGGAGAATTCTAGTCTTTGTTTATAAATCAAGTCTATAAGGAATGAGAAAAAATGTGTGTGAGAAGAAAACACATATATTCTTTTTATCACTATGTGCTTTCTAGTTCCAGAAATTCCAAAACATATTTCTCAACATCTCCGAGACAGCTGTCTACTTGATCAGGCTAACTCATGAAGCTGTAATCAAGAAGTCAACGTGGCCACAGCACATGATTGGAGAAGAGAAGAAGAGGCTCCAAGACAATAAAACATCTGCTACTTGGTTACTATGTGATGACTTAATTATCAACAAAGTCTCATGAATGGAATGGTTCTTGAGATGAACCAGAAACAGTCTAGCTTGATTACTCAGTCCAAAGTTGCACACAAAGCAACAGAAGCTATCCTAAATCCTTGACTATGGTGTAGAAGTATTAGAAAGACTTATCCTTGAAGAGAACTTAAGAAGAAATTTTATATGTTTCTGTTGCTCTTTGCAAGTTAACCAACTGCTTAATAATATATGCTGATGCTTCATATAATATCATTATTAATCATCCATTTTATTTTTGAGCTATGAAGAATTCAGAAATAATGTTGGGACAATTAATGATGAAATTTTAACAATAATGATGACTTAATTTGGCTTTCACTTCAGTCATTTTAATGTATTAGTTGGTAGGTTATGAATACAAAATGAAGATGCTCAAGACATAAAAATTGAATACATTTCTACTACAACTACAATTAAACTTATAGAAATGAATACATCACAAGAATGTAAAGGACAAAGATCACGCATACTTTGTGAAATTTTGGAGTGTTATTTAACATAGCCACTGTTATTATAATTATTTTCTTTCTTTTATTAATTCAGCTTGTTCTTTGACAATTTCATACATATATATAATGCTATTACTTGGATGATTTCTAATTATAATCGATATTCAAAATATATCACAGAAAATAATTCATTTTGTAAGGAAAACAAGCTCTGGAGCTGACTGTAGTGACCCATGACTGTGAGGCTCCTACTTGGAATGTAGAATTAGGAAGGCCAAGATGTTAAAACCACCCAGAATTACAGAACTAATTTGAGACCAGCTTGAGATGTACAAGACCCTGTCTTAAAACAAAATCAAATCATGGAATTGAAGCTTCCTTAAGAAAAAACTTCTATTTACATGTTGTCAGTAAGAAGAAACTGCAATCAATATGATTTCAGTTGTATCTAATCCACAAGATTGCTATTGTGAGATTGGAGTAAGGACTATTGTTAATTGGCTTCTAATATTTATTTTCAGCATAGTAATTGGTCTGTTGCTATCTTACCACTTTTAACCAAGAATAAGGGATACCAGACATCTTATTAAACTATTACATGGACATAAATGGTATGTTTTTCTTTTAAAGAATATTTCTTTGTTTACATATTTTATTTCCATAAGTCTCAAAATAAGGTAATATAAGGAGAGAATGTGAATATGTTCAAAATACATGTTATACTTGAATGAAAATATTATAAAGCTGGAACTGCTTCCATAGACCTATATTTCAAGCTACTTCAGAAGCTGAGTCAGGAAGATTAGTTTGAGCTAAAGAATGAGTTTAAGGACAAGCTTGGAAACTTAGAGATAGTGTCTCAGAGAAGGTAGTAAAAGGAGTACCTAGGATAAAATTCAGTGGTAGAATGCTTGCCTAGACATGTGTAAAACCCTAATTTCAATGCACAAGAATGTCGTTATAAAACATCTTTTTGTACAAAGAATATAAATAATGAAACTACTTTAAAAGACAAAGAACATGCAGTGAATTATATTTGTAATTAATAATAATAACAATAACCCATGTTATCTTAGTTACTTTTCTTTTGCCTTGAGGAGATACCATGTGCAATGCAAGATATAAGAGGAAGCACTTAATTAGAGGATGCTTATAGCTTCAGAGCTTTGATCCATGAACACAACAGGTAGACAGGCATAGCACAAGAGCAGTAAATATAAGCTCAAATCTGATTGACAAATCACAGGTAGACAGAGAGAAACTGGGCCTGGTATGAGGTTTTGAAACCAGAAAGCCCACCTTCAGTGAGATATCTCCTCCAACAAGTCTGTTCCTACACCAAGACAGCCACAACTCCTAATCCTTCCCAAACAGGTCCACTAACTGGAGATGAAGCACAAAAACACATGACCCTATGCGAGTTATGCATTTTCCAACCACCACATATGTGTACAGCATGGTTGTATATGCTTTTGTCCTACCACTTAGGAGTCACAGGCACAGAGGACTTTATTATTTAATTGAAAATCTAGTCTACATAGAACATTTAAGGACAGCCAGGGCTATATACATAGTGTGATCCTGTCTCAAATAAATAAACAACCTGGAACTGTCTAAGAATTTTTACCAGAAAATGTTTGTTATTGTTTATTGAGTGACTAATATGCATCAAATGCATGTAAAACTATATTTGTCTTAGCTTTGTTTTAATACTGTGATAAAACATCATATCAGAAAGCAATTTGGAAAGTAAAGTGTACATTTTATCTTAAAACTCTCAGATCTCTGTCTGTCACTGAGGAAAGTCAGGGCAGGAATTTGAGATAGTAACCTGGACAGGAATTAAAGCAGAAACGATGAAGGAAATCTCCCTACTGGTTTGCTCCACATGGCTTCCACAGCCTGTCTTTTTATTTTATTTTATTTTATCTTATCTTATTTTATTTTATTTACATTTCAAATGTTATTCCCTCTCCCAGGTTCCCTTCTGCAAATCCCCTATCCCATCCACCCTTAACCTGCTTCTATGAGGCTGCTCCCTGACTCACATACCTACTTCCCCCTCACTGCCCTAGCATTCCTCTACACTGGAGCATCAAGCCTTCATAGGACCAAGGGCCTCCCCTCCCATTGATGCCAGATAAGGCCCCTTCAGCTCCTTCAAGCCTTCCTATAACTTCTCCATTGGAGTCCCCGTGCACTCTTATGGTTGGCTGCAAACATCTGTATCTGTATTGGTCAGGATCTAGCAAAGCTTTGCCTCTCAGGAGACAGCTGTACCAGACTCCTGTCAGCAAGCACTTCTTGGCATCTGCAATAGGGTATGGGTTTGGTGTCTGCATGTGGGATGGATCCCCAGGTGGGGCAGTCTCTGGATGGCCTTTCTTTCAGTCTCTGCTCCATTCATTTTCCCTGTATTTCCTTTAGGCAGGAACAATTCTGGATTATAATTTTGGAGATGAGTGGGTAGCCTGATCACTCAACTGGGGGGCCATTCCTAACCTCTAGATATGGTGACAAGTTCTTCTTTCTCTTTGTTGGGTATTTCAGCTAATGCCATCTCTGTGGTATCCTGGGAGCCTCTTGCTTTCCTGGTATCTGGGACTTTCTGGTCGCTAACCCCAGTTCCCCATCTCCTATAGCTACACAGCTCTGTTCAATTTACTGAGCCTCTGTACATCTACTCCATCTCCTCCCATACCTGATTCTTCCCATTCCCCACCCCAACTTTCTCCCAAGTTCCTAACACCTTCTCCTTCCCTTGGTTATTTTGTTCCCCCTTCTAAGGTAGGACTAAAACACCCAGTCTTTGTTCTTCCTCTGGAGCTTTGCCTTTCTATAGCATGCAGGACCACCTGCCAAGGGATAGACTTGCCCCCATCAAGAAGGAACAACAGAAGAATGTTGTTTACTTACTTTCTCAACATGGTTTACTCATCCTGCTTTGTTATAAAAATTAGGACTAGCTGCCAATGGATGTCACTTGTTAGAAAGCTGGGCCCTTTCACATCAGTCAATCAAGAAATGTCCTGAGCCTTGGCTACAAACATTCTGGGGGGTATTTTCTCAATTAGGCTATTTTCCCATGTATCTTTAGCTTGTGGAAAGCTAGCAAAAACTGATCATTATGGCACTGTATATATTTGCAACGATCATTTTCACAGTCTTTTTTTTTTTTTTCAAGAAAGGGTTTTTCTGTATAACCCTGGCTGTCCTGGAACTCACTCTGTAGACCAGGTTGGCCTAGAACTCAAAAAGCTGCCTGCCTCTGCCTCCCGAGTGTTGGGATTAAAGGTGTGCACCACCACTACCAGGCTCCTTTTCACAGTCTTTTGAAGAAATATCACTCCTATTCCCATTTTTCATATAAGTAAAATGAAGTCTCAGTGCTCACTCAGCAGCCAAGTAAATGCTGTGATCCTTTAATATACTTCCTCATGTTGCTGTGACACCTAACCATAAAATTATTTTTGTTGTTACTTCATAAGTGTGATTTTGCTACTGTTATTAATTGTAAGGTAAATATCTGTGCTTTTTAATGGTCTTAGATGACCACTGTGAAAGGATCATTCAACACCTCAAAGGAGTCTCAACCCACAGGTTGAGTACTTACTGATTTAAGCTTCACCAGGTTTTCAAGAATAAACTAATATACCTGTAATTGAACTTGGAAGCATGCTGAGATTGTGAAGCTATCAAAGTGTACTAGACTTACAGTTATCTAAGTGAAGAGTTGAGTAGGTGAATAGTGAGTCATTTATTGCTCAGGTACTTTCCTCATTTATCTGGATATTAGTACCTATAGGGTCTATAGGAACCAGTGGAATTATTAATTTTCTTATATAAAGTATCCTACACTTAAATGTCATAGAAAGGCTTCTTTGACAACTTTTTTGAAAGCATATGACATTTATAACTAATACTATAAATTAAAATTTTAAAATTTAATGGGACAGACACTGAACCAAATACTGTTATCACTTAGTTGAAAAAAAGACCTATAACCTTCATATAGCTCTGGGTCAGGTGCAGATCATAAGTTCAAGTCCAGCCCAGGTTGTATCTTGTCTCAACTCAAGAAACAAGACACAGTAAAATGTAGGAATGAAATGCTACTTTGTGGATGAGAAAACTGAGTCACTCTGATACTAAGATACATGTTCTAAGTCAGAGTCAGGATGTGACAGAATTATATAAGTGCATGTCAGAGAAGTGTACCCATGAATACAAAGGACAGAACATAACATTCGGAGTGCTACAATTTTCACATACTCTCTTGAAATATAACCTCTCATTGAACTTGTAGTTTACCTTTTTATGGAGGAAGGGTGGCTAGACAGGGTGGTCAGCAATCCCCAGAGGTCCTCCTGTTTTTGTGATTGTTTTATCCCAGACATGTTCCCACAGTTATGCACAATTTTCCTCCACATGAACACTGGAGGTTTGAACACTAGTTCCCATGCTTGCATAGCAAGTGTTCTTATCCACCAAACTATCTCCTGCAATACATGTTTTTCATTTTTAATTTCAGCTTCAATAATTCCTGACTTTATATTTTATAAAATTCATACAAACTCAAAATAGAAATAATAGAATTTGTGTTTCATAGCTATTGAGTTTTAAATATGGTTATAAACATAAAAATAAAAAAATATGAAGGATAAACATATAGTTTTGCATAGATACCATAATCTCATCTTATGCCCAAACTCCCAGTATATGAAAAACTTTAATTCTAAATGTTCCCCATATTTTCATAGTTTTTCTGGAAACGGTAGACCTATTTTCATCAGTACAATTGCTTATGTGGAAACAGAAGGACTATTTCCTTATGAGCAATCTTATAAACATTTCTCAGATCCCTACATTATCCTGACAATTATATTAAGGCTATTATGTAATTGCATAATGTTGTTTATCCAGTTTCGGGAGTCAAAGTTGAGGGTTGTAGTTAAGCAGCTGCCTGTGAATAGTAATAAAATTATTGATATTTACAGAATGTATGTTTGAATAAATTGATTTGTCATATTTTAAGACAGAAGTAGAAAACAACAATAATAACAAACCAAAATACAATTAAATTGGAATGTTGAAGATCAGTTGCTGATGAAGACACTAAGTTGTGAGTTTAGATACCCTCAGTATCTAAACTGTGCATTGTCTGAAGCATGCTCTTAACTCTGAATCCATTAGTAATTTATCAATAGATCAAGTTATAGAATGATTTTTCTAAGAAAATTATATAAACATACAAATTACTGAGAAAAGGAAATACTATGTTACAGAAACAACCCTAGGAACATGAAAGTAGAAAATGCTACTTTGTTAGATACATCAAGGAAAAAGCAAGCATACTTACCTTCCTCTGAGGTTAGAAAGGAGAGACATCTAACTGTCCCTTTCACCTACATTTGTGCTTCCTTCTGTGCCTGCAACACTAAACAGTAATTAGATCACAGAGAGATTTGTATGTTCTGCTAAGGCATTTAGACAGTATCCTGAAGGCCATGGAGTCACTAAAGGGTTTTAATTCACAGATGAACACTTATCTGTTAGTTTCAATTATTGCAGATTACTTTTCATGTGCACTTAATGTTGCTTCCAGGCAACTGAACAAAATACTCTAACCCTCAGCTTTTGCTTGTAAACATTTAGTACATTTTATATTCTAATGAAACAGTCACAAAAAGATAAACATTGAGTTTATTAACATACAAATCTTTGGGGTGATGTTATAAAACTCAGTATTTATTAGCAAACCAGATACATTATTTTTAACAAGCTAGATGCAACATTCATTACTCTCATTGCCATTTTTTAGAGGTCGCCAGATATGAAGGCCTCTGGCAGCATTTCTAGTAGGCTAAACACTTTAATATATAATGCAAAAGCTTTTTATAGAGGAATGTAACTTTAGCTAGAGTGCCTACTCAGCAGTAAGGCATGCAGAGTTTTTCTCCTGTATTGAATCAAATTTGTTGACATGTTGCTCCTTAGAGTCCTTAAAGTCTGATGGCTTCCTAGATTTATTATAAACTCTGCTCAGAGGATCTTGAACTTCACAGAGCATATCTCTCAAGCTGCCCTTTCTCTAAAGTAGAGCTGTAATAACTTCATCTGCCTTGAAAGAATTGGCACTATGGAAATGAGACTACTTTTCTTGGCCAGTTAGAGGGCAATGGAAAGAGGTTTACATAGTCCAAATGCATTGATCCATTACTTAAACAATTTGGTTTCTTGCCTCTCAAGAGAATATAAATGGAAGAGGCTGAGCTGAAGCATCTCTGCAGTATAAAGTGCTATCTATAAGTAGATGGCTATTTTACCTCTCAGAAAAGAAAAAGAGACTAACTTGCATGAACATTTTTGAGTACTTTAAAATTCTTGCTTTCACGATTGATTCCTATTATTGCCGTTTAGATGCAGGGTCTTACTATGAAGCCCAGAAGGCCCAGAACTTTCTATTTAGATCAGACAAGCTCCAAACTTCTTATCATATTTCGGAGTTTGAAAATTATATTCATACATTATCTGTTACATATTTCCAAATTTCCAGCCTTCTAGGAAAAAGACTACTGTGTAATCTGAATGATTTTTATTTCATAACCATATTCAACAGCACCAAATACTACCATTAGCAGTTCCTTGTATTAGTACTGCAATGTATTACTACAATTTTTCTGACCTTAGCAATTTAAATCTATTATCCTAAAGTATAGGTAAGAAGTAGGACCCAAATTTCTCTAAATTTAAGTTGTCTGACAAGCTATCTTTCTTCCTCAAAGTTTGAGGGGTGATACTATTTCATTTTCCTTTCCAACATCTATAGATTGTTGATATATTGTCTCATACCTCCTTTCTTTCTTTGTTAAAATCAATAGCATAACATTTTCATCTATGCTTGTCTCTGGATTCCGTTTAAATCATATCTTTTCAGATTAAACTTTTTGATTTTATTTCATAAGTTTCCCACAGATAGATTGCTAAATAAAAAGGTGATCTTAGGATCTTTTGTTTTCTCTCTCCTCAATAATTTATTTTGAATTCTCCTTCAACAAATATTTTATACATACTTAAGTATGAAGATTTAATTTATTATCAAATTTGATAGAGGTGTTGTGAGAAACACAAAATAAAAAGAAATAAAGAAAATTATCAAAAGTAAAACCTTGAGAAACTATTAAACAATATTAAGTCCATAATATCAATGTTCTATATCAAAGGAGTTTTTTCATACCCTATTTTTCAGACATTTTCAGAATAATTCACTAAGCTGATCAACCTCACACATATTTATAAAATTCTACTTAATTTGATTTTCAGACATTTTTCTAATTACTGTCTTCTAATTACTGTCTAATTACTTCTTCTCACATTTATTAGTTTTCAGATATTAGATCTATCTTAAACACTAATATTTAAGATTTTCATACTATTTCTACCCAAAGTACTCAGCCCATTCTTTGTGTTTCTGTTGAATTCTGTTCTCCATAAGCTGATTTACAATATGTCAAAATTATTTCTTGTGTTTCTTGCTTTTGCAAACTCTAATTTCCAGAAAAATGGAACTTCAAACATTTTAAATTATCAGTATATATCAAATCCCCTGGGTTGGAGTACATGGCTTGGGAGATAAACACATAATTGGCCAAAAATCCAGCCAATTCACTAAAGGTATTAGAAGACTGTAGTGATGTAAAGGACATTTTCTGGTTCGGTCCTCTATTAACATCTTCTTGCTGAAGGTCCTGTATAAGCTTTCAAAGGAAGTAAACATCCAATCACCTTATCAGCCATGATAACTATGGTACAATAAACATAGGGTGCAGTAGTGGTATGCATACCTTAGCAGTTACCAAACAGCTCTCCAACTAGACTTAAGTCCTACCAGACAAAAGGGAAATTGTGCCAGGTAATGGAAACCTAACTAACTATTGAGTGCTTGTGAAATCATGGTTACTGGAGTAAACTCTAAAACCACAAAATACTAAACATGTATAAAACCCAGCAATAATATATAAAAATATATCCTTATACTGACAGATAAATGTCCTGATTCCATATCAAGGCAAATTATCATTGCAGCAGATGGAGATAATAGTAGGAAATCATAACCATTTAAAATTTTGAGTTATGGAGTCCAGTTCCAAGAGGTACATCTACAAAATATTCCTGTATGTAAGGCTTAGAGAACATTGCAGAAGACAGGGACAGAAAGATCATAAGTGCTAGAGGATCAGGAAGTTTGCTGTGAAACAGTGCTTCCTAGGAATATCAGGATCTACATCCATAAGTATGAGTAGAACAAGTACAATACCCATAGCCATATATGAAAGTTGACAGAGGAAAGACCATGAGGCCTCAGCCTTATACAAATACTACAAGCAATTAACCAGTGATGAGAGCAGGAGAGATAGTCTTCTCCAGGGAAGAATATATCAACTGATGATGGTCAGCCCTAAAATCATACATACTAGTGACATTATACAGACTGAGCAGGTAACTTTTAGGCATATGTATGTCATATGCTTATATGAATATACATATATGCATGTGAATACAATCAATAAAAATGAGGCCATGAATTTGAAACCTAGGAAGCTATATAGGAGGGTTTAAAGTAAAGAAAAGGGAAAAAGAAAATCATGTAAATATAATCTCAAAAAAGGAAAAAAGCCTGGCGGTGGTGGCACACGCCTTTAATCTCAGCACTTGGGAGGCAGAGACAGGCAGATTTCTGAGTTCGAAGCCAGCCTGGTCTACAGAATGAGTGCCAGGAAAGCCATGGCTATACAAAGAAACCCTGTCTCAAAAACAAACAAACAAACCAACAAACAATAGGAACAAAATTGAAAACTCTCACAGGATATATCACATGGGTTAATAAATGAAGGCCAAACTGATTTAATGCTTTCTTCTTGTTCTCCAAAGAGGGAGGCACAAGAATATTATAAATCACCTTTAGCTATTGTCTGTATCAAAAGTACAGTACAGTTTTCTTATATAATTTATAATTTAAAATGAAATAGATATCCATGCACATATTTGACAGTGAGGAATCAAGCCCTTAAAATGTCATTTGCACAATATTATATCAGCCAGTGTTAAAACTGTGAGAGAATCTTGATCAATACTTAACTGATATCCTAGCCTTTATATAAAAAGACTATCCAAATCATTGAATTTGCTGGTAGTGTTCATTTCAGACCTTTGTACCCTATCTAACCATAAAGAGACTAAGGAAAACAGAAGTCTACAACAGGGTTCCAAAATCAGAATAGTTAACTACGCATAACTCCACACGTCATATGAATTCCCTGAAAATGTTAGAGAACTGTCCTGAGTCTCAGTTCATAACTTCAAGGATGGGACCAATATTTGTCCCAACCAAAACATAATTTTGACAAATAACGTGACAGACTTAAGAATTTCCATTACCATGTGATTTACAGTAAGCCTAGAAAGTAGAAAGAAAATCTGACAGATTATATTATATTAAATATATTATAATTATAAAATATAATATAAAGAATATATATAACATATTTAATATGCAATCAGGGTTAAACATGATATAATAGTGTCACAATATTATTAGAAGATACAAAAATAAATATGCTCTTTTCCTCTCAAAAATGTTTTACATAATAAATCTCCTTTCTCTGAGATAAAAGTTGATTCTAAATACCTAAATCATCACAAGTTCAACATTAGCAAAATCTAAAAAAAATAGCTTTTCCTTAAAGAAGACAAGGATAAAAATACTCAAATCTGGCAATCCCCGGAGGACCTCCATTCTCTGGCTACCTCTCCTCTACCTCCATCAGATCCCTGAATCACATAGACAAGATTGCCTTACTCTACCCATATTCCCTGCTCTCTGAGCTCTCTGGGCTAAGCCAAGCTGACGGAGTAGCCTGTTATCCCAGGAGGACCTCCATTCCCAGGTGCCTTTCCTCCAGCCTCCATCAGACCCAAAACTCCTGAACCATACAGGTTAACTTCCTTTTCCCCACCTACCTTTCCTTCTGGCTGAGCCCTCTGGGCCATGCCAAGCTGCCATCAGCAGCCTGCCATCTCAAGGAGACCTTCATTCTCCTACTACCTCTCCTCCACCTCCATCAGACTTTTGAATCACACAGGTAAGGTTCCCTTAACTCACCCATATTCCATCCTCTCTGAGCCCTTTGGGTCAAGACAAGCTGCCCTGAGCATCCTGATAGCATAGAGAAAGCTCTATTTTCCTACCACCTCTCTGTCCACCTTCATCATATGAGACCCCTGAACCATACAGAAGTGTAGGTTCAGAGCCATAGATACCTATCAAGAGGCCTGCCACAACAGAATCATCAAGGTTCACCATCCACCTCTCAATACCTACTACAACAAGAACATCTAGGGATGAAAATCACCCAGATTGCTACAAGCCCTCTAAAGAACAAAATTAACAAGAACCATGGCAGTATGATACCTCCAAAGCACAGCTACCCCAAAATATTTCTGTGATTCTATCCTACAACTCAGTATTAACAGCAACAGCCTCATAATAGAGTGTTAAAACTTTCTTTGCAGACAAAGAAAGATGAATCCACATTAACAGTCCCTTTTAACAAAGAACTACTGTGGGCACATGAGTAGCAATAATCATGCAAACACCCAACAATTGATCATAATTTATATAATATGTCTGTTGTTGGCTAATAGCTTCCTCTATTTTCTGCAAAGCTATTTGTCCCTTACGCTCATGGATTGATAGGATTAACATAGGGAAAATGGCTATCTTACCAAAAACAGTCTAGAGATTCAAGGCAATCCACATCAAATTCCTAACACAAATTTTTATATACCCTGAAAGAGCAATTTTTAGATACGTATGGTAACAGAAAAACTGAGGACAACCCAAACAACTCTGAGCAATAAGCAAACTTCAGGAAGAATAAACATTCCTGAACTCAAGTCGTACTACAGAGCAATAGTGTTAAAAATGCATGATATTGGTGCATAAACAGACATGTTAATCAATGAAATTGAATTGATGGCCCCAAAATAAACCCACACATCTCTGTCCCTTTGATTTTTCATAAAGAAGACAAAACCATGCAATAGAAAAATGGAAACATCTACAACAAATGGTGCTCAACTAACTGGATGTCCACATGTAGAATAATGATATAGAATAATGATATAGAATAATGATCTATACTCATCATCCTGCATAAAACTGAAGTCCAAGTGGATCAAGGACTTCAACATAAAACCAGATACACTGAATGCCATAGAAGAGAAATTGGAAAATCACCATGAACACATTGGTACAGGAGACAATTTCCTGAACAGAACATCAATGGCTCAGGCTCTAAGATCAACAAGTGATAAATGGGAGTTCATGAAACTACAAAGCTTCTTCTGTAAGGCAAAGGACACTGTCAATAGTACAAATCAGTATCCCATAGATTGGAAAAAGATTTTCACCAACCCTATATCTAACAGAGGGCTAATATCTGAAATTTAGAAAGAACCCAAGAAGTTAGACATCAACAACCCAAATAATCCAACTAAAAATGTTATACAGAAGTAAACAGAATTCTCAACATAGGAATCTTGAATGGCTGAGAAGCACTGAAAGAAGTGTTTAAAGTTCTTAGTTATTAGGAAATTGTCAATCAAAGCTACTCCAAGGTTCCATTTTACAGCCATCAGAATGACTAAGAACAAAACCTCAAAAGATAGCTCAGGCTTGCAAGGATGTGGAGAAAGAGGAACACTTCTTAATTGCTGGTGGGAATGAAAACTTGTACAATCACTTTGGAAATCAGTTTGGCATTTTCTCAGAAAACTTGGAATAGTTCTACCTCAAGATCTACCTATAACATTCCTGGTCATACCCAATAAATACTCCAACATCCTACAGGTATCATGTTACACTCTGCATACCCAAAGAAGATAAACAAGAAGGAAGGCCAAACTAGGAAGCTTGAATTTCACTTAGAAGGGGGAATAAAATAGTTACAAGAGGCAGATGGAGGGAGGAAACTGGGAGGAAGTGTATATAGCAAGGGGAATAGGAGTGTTTCAGACCCAGGTGTGAGGAAGGACAGGATAAGTGGCTAGACGGCCATGAAAATGAATAGAAATATGCAACTAACAGTGGTGAGGAGGTAGGTGACATCTCCAGGACTAGACATGGGATAAGGGAGGCATTCAAGTATCAATGGGGATAACCCTAGCTTTGAATCAGCAAACTGGGAATATAGAACCTGAAAAGACCACCAACTGTAGCCAGGGAGGAAACCCAGTGGAGCAATAGGGACACCAACTTGCTCACAAAATTTTCAACCCAAAATTTATCCTGACTACAAGTAATGTAGGCATGAGGGAGGTAGCAGTGACTGAGGGAAAGGCCAATCAGTAACCAGCCCAACTTGAGACCCACCTCTTGAGCAAGCAACAATCCCCGACACTGGTAATGATACTCTGTTATGCTAACAGACAGGAGGATGTTGTCCTTTGGTTTCACCCAGCAGCTGACTCAGGCTGATGAAGACACCTACAGCCAAGCAGTGATTGGAGCTTGGGGACTCATAGAAGAATATAAAGAAGGACTGCTGGCCCAAAAATGGATAGGAACTCCATAGGAATACCAACAGATTCAACTAACCTGAATTCCTGGGGCTTCCAGAGACTGAACCACCAACCAAAGAACATATTCGGGATGGGTCTAGGTCTCCCTACACATATGTAGCAGTTGTGCAGCTTGGCCTTCGTGTTAAAATGAATAACAAAGAAAATATAAATGAGATGGACTTGGAAACAATTAAATTGCATAACAGAATAGTATGCTCAATTGTCAAAGGTATGTAAATGTGTTTGCTTCTATGTGGTCATGAAAACAGAATTAAGAGATAAAATTTATGTTACCAAAACATGAGATTATATTTAGAAGTTTCTCAGTGACATAAAACAGCTGATATTGAAGTCTGAGAAAACCTTTGTGGAACTGGTCACTTGGTAGCACTTGGAAAGGTCTCTGTGTTTTGTGAGGAATATGGTTCTTTGGAGTATGGACACATTAATTTCTTTTGTGTTTCATACTACTGCAGTGGAGATTCAAACTTCAGAACATGAAAAGTGCATGATACCCATGTGGTTCAATAACAGGAATCTGACAGAGGCCAAAACCACTTGTTCCACTTCTCCACCTCCAGTTGCTGGCCTGATCCAAAGCATGACTTTAGAATAGCTAAAGCTGTTACTTCAAATGCCAGCCTCTACTCTTCTGAGTCCTACAGTAGGTTTTGATACATGAGGAAAAAAGATATTTTAGAGTCTGAATTCCCTACTCCGATTCTTTTAAGGGCACTGAAATTTTGTGTCTTAATGTTATAATATGGTTTCATATAATATTTCACATTTTACTTGATTACATCTGAGTTTTTAAATTTTCTTTAAATATGGAACATCATCTTAAGTTTTTAAAAATCATTGTCAAATCTACCATTTTAATCATATTCTCTCCTTGGTTTCTATCAAATAAGTTATAATCACATGCCATTTCAAATTTTCTATTTTTAAACATAACAGAAAATAAATGGAAAAGCTACTAGAGTAATAATTAAAATCATACTTATAAAAGTTGCTGTGGAAGATTTAATCATTTTTATAAATATTAAAATAAGCATTTTAAAATATATATTTTTATATTGTCAATATGTTGCCAACTATATTTGTTTGTACACATCCATTGCAGGTTTTTTAAGAAGAATTTTTATTTTACATATATGAATACACGTAGCTGTCTTCAGAGACACCAGAAGATAGCATCAGATCTTATTACAGATGGTTGTGAGCCATAATGTGGTTGCTGGGAATTGAACTCAGGACTTATAGAAGAGCTGCCAGAGTTCTTAAATGTTCAGTCATTTCGCCAGCACCTACATTGCACTTTCAAAGAACAAACTACCCCTCATTCTCATATATCACAAAACCATTACTACATTTTTATTTAATCATTTATTTATTTATTTATTTTACACTCCAGACATTATTCCCCTCCCAGTCTACCTTCCAACTGTTCCAAATGCCATACCTCCTACTCTTCCCCATCTCCATGAGGATGTCTCCACCCCCACCCCAACCCAAGCAAACCTCTAAACTCCCTGGGGCCACCAGTCTCTTGAGCATTTGCTCTGAATGAACCCAGACCCAGCAGTCCTCTACTGTATGTGTGTTGAGGGCCTCATATCAGCTGATGTATGCTGCCTGGTTGGTGATCCAGTGTTTCAGAGATCTTGGGGGTCCAGGTAAACTGAGACTGCTGGTCCTCCTACAGGGTCGACCTCTTCCTCAGCTTCTTCCAGTTTTTCCCTAATTCAACCACAGGGGTCATTGGTTGGGTGCAAATATCTGCATGAGACCCTTGCAGCTCTTTGTCGGATCTTTCAGAGGGCAGTCATGATAGGTCCCTTTTTGTGAGTGCTCCATAGCCTCAGTAATAGTGTCAGGCTCTCCTTGAGCTGAATCCCATGTTGTGCCTTGTAGCTGGACCTTCTTTTCCTCAGGCTCCTCTCCATTTCCATCCCTGTAATTCTTTCAGACAGGAACAACTATGGATCAGAGATGTGAGTGTGAGATGGAAAACCCCTCCCTCACTTGATGCCCTGTTTTCCTGCTGGAGGTGGGCTCTATAAGTTCCCTCTCCCTAACATAGGGCATTTCATCCAAGGTCCCTCCCTTTAAGTCCTGACAGTCCCTCACCTCCCAGGTTTCTGGTGCATTCTTTAGGCTCCCCACAACCTCCTACCTCTTAAGGTTGCCTGTTTCCATTCATTCTGCTGGCCCTCAGGGTCTCAGTTCTTCTCCCAATACCAGATCTGGTTCCCTTCTTCCCCCCAAGCCCCCTTCCACTTTCCTTCCTAGGTCCCTCCTTTCCCCCTTGTGACTGCTTTCTTTGCTTTCCCAAATGGGACTGAGGCGTCCTCACTTGGGCCCTTCAGCTTATTGACATTTTTGAGATATGTGGACTGTATCTTGGGTATTCTGTACTTTTTTTTTTTTTTTTTTTTTTTTTTGGCTAATATCCACTTATTAGTGAGTACATACTGTGGAGAGCCTCTAGGGACCTACATTGCAGAAGTCTGACATTGGCCAAGGACAAGGGCATTAGGACACGACAAAGAAGTAAATTCAGGCAGGACTCTGACATTTGGGCATGACAAGGAAGTAATTTCAGGCAAGAATCTGATTTTAGGATGGAACAAAGAAGTAGGCTTCAGACATGAATATTATTTTGGGATAGGACAGGGAAGTAGGCTCAGATATATTGATCATCCTGATAAGTCCATAGAAATGGTGACCATGGGAGTGATCATGGAACTTTCTTTTATTCTCTTGCTTGTTCCTTGACTATTTGTGTTTACTGTCTTGCTTGTTCCTCATTGTACTACTCACCCTTAATACTTACATGTAATTAAAATGGTATAAAAGCAAATTGTTAAAAAGTAAACTTGCCTCAGCCTCAGAATTGGCTGAGGTTATGCTACAATGTTGTCTTACTGTCTTTTTTTTTCTTTGTAATCCTCACTCCTGCACTGGAAAACTTATTGACTGACTGAGCAGGCTTGGTCAGCATACCATGTATGTCCTTTTTCATCTGAGTTACCTCACTCAGGATGATATTTTCTAGTTCTATCCATTTGCCTGGAAAATTCAGGATGTCTGAATTCTAAATAGCTGAGTAGTATTCCATTGTGTAAATGAACCATATTTGATTAATATTTAATATACCTAGCATTACAGATATATTATTAATACTCATAAAAACATCATACAATACGTTACAATGTTTAATCTGGCCTTTCATATAAGGTTTTTTTGAAACTCTAAGTTAGTAATTGTCTCCTTATTGTTTACTATCTCATCCCAAGACTCCAATCAAATGTTAACTTTACTTACAATAACTTGAATATGTTAAGTCAACAATCATTTCACTGCTACACTCATAACATAGCTTGCAAGAACCTTTACTGGCTATGCAGTTAGAATCTAGTATGCTTTATCTCTGAACCCAGTGTCCAGCTTTCATGTTGATGTATTCTGTTATTATCATCATAGGTGATTTCTTGTTTATGGTGACACATACTTACTAGGCTCACTGTGTATAGAAACTCCATTCAGCACTTAGCTTCTCTTTTGGTGTAATATAGCTGTTACAAGTTTCAGTAAGTGACATAATTGTTTCAGCTTCTGTAGCTATAGATTTCTCACTCAAGGTAAATCCAAAACACATTAAAACCAAGAATGCTTAGTGTAAATATTAAATAGCCTGGAATTTGAGTTCAATGCAGAACAATTGTGTAAAGCAACTGCAAGTCCTGGACTCCATTAGAATAAGACATCCCCCCTGTCTGCATTGCAATTCAGAATTCTCTTGCAGTTTCTTCATTACCATAGTTGTTAATACTTTGGCCTTTCTGAGTAATTCACATCCTATATGCTAAAAAATTTCCCTGATGCCTCTTTATGAGATCCAACCATAAGCAGCATCCTTTTGTTTTTCTATCAAGACATATTCTATTAATTTTCTGAAAATGGCTATTAGGTGCAGCTTCCACATTTTACCTTCATCATTAGTACACTGGATTTAATATTAGTCTAGGTTCTTATATATTTAGGAAGCTTAGGATATAGTGTACTACTTAGGATATGTTTTAATCTATCACATTAAAAACTGTGAAGGAACATTACCTCAAGACTATTTTTGTTTTGTTTTGTTTTGTTTTGCATGCAATGAGACAAGGCAAAAACCCTCATATTAAGAGTGGAAAAGGCAATCTGGGAGGAAGAAAAGAATCCCAAGTAGAGACAAAGAGTCAGAGCCACACACACTCCCATTGTTAGAAGTCTCACAAAAACCACCAAGCTGACAGCCATAAAATAACATATACACTGGAGACCTGGTCCAGGACTATACAGGATCTGTGGTTGCTGCTTCAGTGCTTCAGTCTCTATAAACATATTTGAGCCCTTTGCCTCATGGCTTTTGTTCAGTACACTGGAGAGTAAGTGGACACTGCTTGTTCAACCACAGGACTTTCTTAATCTGATTATATAAAGTAGAAAGACTTATTCTAAATATTGGGAGCACCTCATTTTTGGAGTCTCAGGTAAAATTAGATTGAAAAGGAAACTTTTTTTTTAATTGTTTGCCTGCATTCTTACTGGTAACTTCACTTATTATCTTGAAACATTGCTTCATTTTAGAAGCAGCTTACTTAGGTTTTCAACATAGGCTGACAAAATATATCTCTCTAGAATTTTTTTTATTAGATATTTTCTTTATTTACATGTCATATGATTTCTCCTTTCCCAGTTTCCTCTCAAAACAAAAAACAAAAAACAAAACAAAAAAACAAAAAAAAAAACCCAAAAAAACCCAACAAGAACAAACCCCTGTTGCCTCCTCCCCAAACCCTCTGCTCACCACCCCACCCTCTCCCACTTATTGTCCCTGGCATTCCCCTACACTGGGGCATAGAACCTTCACAGAGCCAAGGGCCTCTTTTCCTATTGATGACCAACTAGGATATCCTCTGCTATACACATACTGCTAGAACAATCAATCTCACCATGTATAGTCCTTGGTTGGTAGTTTAGTCCCTGGGAGCTCTGAAGGTACTAGTTACTTCATACTGTTGTTCATCCTAAGGGGATGCAAACCCTTCAGCTCCTTTGGTCCTTTCTCTAACTCCTTCATTAGGGACCCTGTACTCAGTTCAATGGATGGCTGTGAGCCTAGTACAACCAATCTGGAAATCAGTTTGGCAGTTCCTCCAGAAATTGGACATAGTTCTACTGGAGAAACCAGCTATACCACTCCTGGGCATATACCCAGAAGATGCTCCAACATGTAATAAGGACACATGCTCCACCATGTTCATAGCAGCCTTATTTATAATAGCCAGAAACCGGAAACAACCCAGATGTCCTTCAACAGAGGAATGGATAAAGAAATTGTGGTACATCTATACAATGGAGTACTACTCAGCTATTAAAAACAATAAATTTATGAAATTCTTAGGGAAATGGATAGACCTGGAGAATATCATCCTGAGTGTGGTAACCCAATCACAAAAGAACACACATGGTATGCACTCTCTGATAAGTGGGCATTAGTCCAGAAGTTCAGAATACAGGAAGAACAACCCACAAACCACAAGAAACTCAAGAAGAAGGAAGACCAAAGTGTGGATACGTTGTTCCTTCTTAAAAGGGGGAACAAAATGCCCATGGAAGGAGTTGCAGAGACTAACTATGGAGCAGAGACTGAAGAAAGAACAAGCCAGCCTGATATAGCTGTCTCCTGAGAGTCTCTGACAGTACCTGACTAATATAGAAATTCTTATGTACTCAACAGCTCAACAGTACCAGATATGGATTGAAATATTCAACGTAATGGACTGAGTGACTACTGGATTCTCAGCCTCTATAGTATAAGTCAACTATTGTTGACTTCTTGGACTATATCCCATAATCCAATCTAGTATCCTACACATACACACATGCAACACCCTCAAAATATATGTAATATATATGTTTATATAGTAAATGTATTTGATATAATTATATATATATAATATACATTATCCATGTGTGTGTGTATGTGCGTGTGTGTGTGTATGTGTATGTGTATGCATGTGTACCTAAAGGGAGAGTCCCAAAGAAAAGCAATTGGAAGGGTGTAGAGTAAGGAAAATAAGAAGATATTTTATATTTAAATCATAATCTCAAAAGAGGAATGGATACAGAAATTGTGGTACATCTACACAACGGAGTACTACTCAGCTATTAAAAACAATGTATTTATGAAATTCTTAGGGAAATAGATGGATCTGGAGAATATCATCCTGAGTGCAGTAACCCAATCACAAAAGAACACACATGATATGCACTCTCTGATAAGTGGGCATTAGTCCAGTAAAATAAAAAAAGTTCAGTAAAATAAAATTTAAAATAAGATTGTCTCAGATACCAAACATACTTTCAAAAAGTTGTTTGATGTACAGTGTAGTACATGAAAAATGCAGATCATTAATCATTAGACTTATTTTCTGTTTTGATTCCAAATAGTAGATATACATTAGTTGATTATGCATAATTCTAGCTTGAATTTCAATGTTTCTTTTCATGTGGCAGTCCTTATGGCTGAATACTTACATTATAACTTCAAGTTAATCAAGCTCAAACTTTCTTTTTTGTTGTTGTTTTTTTTTGTTTTTTTT
>NC_045030.1:66445145-66451807 GCF_008632895.1 Mastomys coucha | reverse complement strand
CTGGGTCTTTGATATACTGGATATATAATATTTAATAATTTTAAACTTTAATTTTGAGAATTATTTAAATTTTTAAATGCCCATGCATATTTACAAACTTGATTTTAAAAATGTTATCCTTTACAAATCATGGCAAACTTAAAATACTAATACACTAAATTATTCAAGCCCATCAATTTTAATTTACTTTCTTGTTATAATATTAGTTCAACTTGACACTATCATGTAGAATTAATAACAATGTGCTGCTGAACTAGAAACATGATATAATATCTGAGAGCAAGATTGGATTCCTTCCTGGTCACACATCTATTCTCTTTTAAAACTATGCCTTAAATTTTAAAGCAGGATTCTCATCTGATTTCATAAATTCTCCACATATTATTTCTTACCTCATTTATTCCAATGTCTAAGTTTGAAGTAACTATTGTTCAAAAAGCCCTACTGATCACTTATTATCTGCATGTTTATGTATCTCAGCTTTAAAAAAATGTCTTGCCTTTTCACATGTTATCATCACTTTTGGTTTTAACAAGCAGTCATAGATTAAAATCTTAATTTTATATTCTTTGTAGTTACCTATGTCTCAACATACAAAATAATTAAGTAAATGCTTTTGTATATTCATATGACTGAAAAGATAATAGCCATAATTAGAGGAGATATTGCTTCAGTATGGGTGATTTTGAACATGGATTTTATTAACTAGGAGATGTTGCTTAGTAGTAGAGCACGTGTTTTACAAGTATGGGATACTGAGTTTGAGCTCCAAGATTTCTGAGTTTTGCTTTTCAGGTTCTGTTTCTACACAAGGTAACCCAGACTAATTTTCCTTTATGAGGTCTTATACGCATCGATAATTATTGGGTGAAAGTGTTCAGCTGTGATTGCTCAGTAAAGTACCCACATTCTAATGGAGCTTAATGATAAGTCCTTTTCTAGCATGAAATTACATTATTTATGTGGGTAAGTGAAAAAATGTTTGAGGCCATAAACATACAAAATTTTCAAGAAAACTATAGAGAATTAAAGTACTCCCTCAAATCTCTCAAGTCTCTCAGTACCCACTTATGAATATATATTGACAGGGTAGTCACAGTTTAGCAGACACAAGAGTAAATAATGGATTAAGGCAAAAACTGATTTGTTCCTGCCTTCCTTTTTCTTATTAGAATTACTTATGCACTATCATATTTCCATCCATGAAAGGAATTGCTTGAAACTTATTTATATCAACACCTAGCAAAGTTTTGTACATGGATGAGATAGTGAGAATTGAATTAGTTTTAAGTTGGTTAATCAAATATTTATACTTGAAGTAAATTAGGCATTATGCATTTATTGTAAATATTGAGTAAACTAACCAGCCTTCTCAAAAAGAAATGGATGGTTTAAGATTTTCCTTCAAGATTTTATAAAATGGCTAATATTTAACTAATAATTCTTCTAGGGATATATAAAATTACATTTGTGCTAACTGACAAATTATATACTTTGTTAGAAAACTTCATACTAAATTTTAAGGCAACATTAATAATAATAATAATTTTTAATATTATTAATATTTAAAGATTAGTGCATATTTAGAAATGATAAGAAATTTGTATAGAAGAAAAATATGTAAAACAGAAATGGAAAGAGTGGTTGTGGCATTTTCTCATACATGCCTGGTACAAACCAGGCAACCCAAAATAATCATTTACAGACAGTTTGCAATACATACCCATATTTTATTTTGTTATCACAGTATGGTAATTTTATATATGAATAAGAAAAATATACCAGGAAGTTTGGTGCAATTATAAACTATTTAGAATAAAAATATTTTCATTCAATGGGGGATTTGTATGGCAGAAGGAAAATAGAAATTAATGAGAAAGGTGCTTATTGAAAGAAAAGCCATCCAGAGACTGCCCCACCTGGGGATCCATCCCCATATACAAATACCAAACCCAGATATCAAACACTATTGTGGATGCCAAGAAGTGCTTGCTGACAGGATCCTGATATAGCTGTCTCCTGAGAGGCTCTGCCAGTGCCCGACTAAGACAGAGGCAAATACTCAGAGACAACAATTGGACTGAGCACAGGGTTCCCAGTGGAAGAGTTAGAGAAAGGACAGAAGGAAATAAAGGGGTTTACAGCCCCATAGGAAGAACAACAATATCAACCAACCAGACCGTCCAGAGCTCCCAGAGACTAAACACCAATCAAAGAGTACACATGGAGTGACCCACTGCTTCAGCCACATATGTAGCAGAGCATTGCCTTATTGGGCATCAGTGGGAGGAGAGGCCGTTGGTCCTCTGAAGATTCAATGCCCCAGTGTAAGGGGATGCCGGGGTGAGGAGGTGGGAATGGGTGGGTGGGGAACCCTCTTATAGAAGCAGGGGAAGTGGGGGATAGGATAGGGCATTTCTAGGGAGAAACCAGGAAAGGGGATAACATTTGAAATATAAATAAAGAAAATCCAATCATATATATATATATATATATATATATATATATATATATATATATATATATATATATAATATTTGCCATGGAAAATGCAAATAAAGCAAGAAGAAATGCTGTATAACAGAAATTAGAGAATAAAATTACACAAAACTCTCATTAAAATTCAAAGTCTCTGCTGGGAGATCTTAACACATGCCTTTAATTCCAGCACTTGGGTGACACAGACAGACTGAACTTAGTGAGTTCAAGGCCAGCCTGTTCTGCAGGATTGAGTTCCAGGACAGCCAGGACTACACAGAGAAACACTGTCTCAGAAAACATACATATATACATACTTACCTACCTACCTAGATACGTACCTACCTACCTACCTACCTACATACATACATACATACATAAACAAGCAAAGAAACCAACAAACAAACAAACTGAAATATAAACAGGAAATTCATAGAAAAATTCCAAATATAGTAGGAACATATCCCTTGGTGTTTGTTGTTGTTAGAATTTATTCTTTTGTTTTTATTTTATTTTTTCATCTCTGAGGCCTGAACCCCAGACTTTGTATTTGCTAACAAGTGTTCTAATTGCAAACATTAAAACAGATTTTTTTCTATTACAAGTATTGTGAGAATATTATAAAATTCATCACCCTTCTTAAAAGTATATAAAATGACATGTTTGAAAAAATACTGATTTCTTATATAAGGCAATGTGACATTTTGAGAACATTGACAAGTTATATAAATTCACTGAAGTCAAACATATGTCATAGAGCTACCCTGTGCCTTACAAATATATGAAGTACTTAGTTTTTAAATTCTATTTTTACTAATGTTCTAAGGACAATTTTGGTCTAAAAGACCTTATGAAAACTAACAGGAAAGAAAATTGTCCTCTTTGTTTTGTTAGACTAGTTTAACATAGACGGTATCACTTTACAGACAATCCAATTAATAAAATTATGGATGACCTGGAGAGGTGGCTCAGCAATTATGAGCTCTTGTTTTACTGAAGTTCCCAGTACCAATGTAGTAGCTAAGAATTAGATGCAAGACTATTGTCAGAGCATCTGACACTCACTTCATGAGGACAAAAAGAGTCATATATACAAAATAAAATAAATCTGAAAAAGAAGAATATATAAACACATGCACCTACTTATATTTAATAATATATAACATAATATTGATATATTTATTTCAGCATGCATAAAATATGAGTTACAATATAGAAATGTGTACCCCTGATTTGGGAGAATGTGTCCACAGAAGATACTGAAAAAAATTCAATTCCTAATATGAAATAAGTATAGACTAAATGCTATGAGTAATCTATGAATATAATAATTTTTATTATTTGTATTATTATTATTAATCTATAACAAATAACATATGTATTATTATGATTAAGATATATCATTTACAAGTTGAGGTCATGTCAAATCAAGCTCAGCATTGGGTAAACATAAAGGTCAAGGCAGAGATCCATAATGATATATTTACCAATAAGTGAGAAAGAATAATTTTAGTCATCATTCCTATACAGTATATTATTAAACTTCCTTGTTTAATAAATAAGATACAAAAAGGAAATATTATATAAAAGAATTATAAATAATACAAAATATTAATATATATGTAATTTAGTTGGCTGTATACAATATGAGAATATAATTAACAAGAAATTTGATTTCATATATGCAAAAATCATGAGTTTAATATTAATAATTTAATTAACTTAAAACTGATCAAAATGGTCACCAGTAGTTTCCATGCTAATGTGAAATGAAGTAATTTAATGCAGAGAGTCATTTGAAGACAAAGATCTACAGATAATTCATGGCTTCTGGGAGGAATAAATTAGACTTTCCTAAGGATGAGACCCCTAAATTGCTTATTCAATATGAAGCCAAACCTATACATATGAATTTGAGTAACACAAATGGACTCAGCCAGATGTTTCTAAATATTTATTCATCTATATCTAAATGTACCAATAATAACTATAAAAGAGACCATAACCAAAACCTCCCACTGAATACAGCAATACACTTAGGATTAATTATATAAAAATATACATTGAAGAGAAAATTGTATAGTATTAAAATATGTTTAACAGTTATGAAAAATATATAACTTAATCTTAAAATTAAAAATTTTAACATATTCTCAGAAAGATAATATACTGATGTTAATCCCTTTAAAATTGATCTAGGACTACAATGTTCTTAAAGCAGGACTGCAGATAGGATTAAATAGAGCTTAAGAAGCCAGTTTAATTAAGGAAAGTGCTAAGAATAATTGATTTATTTGTGAAGAAAATATCCAAGTAGAGGAAATTTTTCTTATTAATTACCAACATATTACAAAGGGAATTCATTAAAATCACCCAAACTATAACAAGGATAATTAAATTAGAGGAAATGTTATGAAATTCAGAAACTGTTTCATCAATGGATGACATAAATGTCACTGAATGGTATCAGAGGTGTTTTTTTTGTTTTTTCCAATAAAGTTATCATAACTTAAACCTTGGCAATTCTCCTGACTGGCTGTGTGACTGACATGGGAGAAATAACTTACCACTTCTTTATATAGTTTAATTTAACTGTTGAATGTAAAAAATGAATACACATTTATGTTAAAATATATTGCATAAATTATTGTGACTATTTAGCAGAAATACAATGATAAACATATAAAATTATAAACTTAGGTTGCTAGTATATGGCAGATATGGCAGTTGGAAATTTTATAAATCTTTGACTAAAAATAAAATGTAGGTATGGTTACACACACCCATGTAGATAATACTTGGTAGACAGAATTAGGAACATAAGGATTTTCAGGTCATTTTTGGCTGCATGGTCACCTTCAAACCATTTTGGGACAGGTAACAATAATTGTAACAGAAGACAAAATTATAGAAAACTTATGTTGTAATAAATACAACAAATATAAAAAAATCACAATAAAAATTATATTACCCAAGCACTTAATAGGAAAAGTTTATAAGCAATACATACATAGAATGGGGAAATAGAAAGAGAAATAATAACAATTTGACATCAAGACAAAAATTTTCTCTAGGAAAAAGTTTAAAACTATTCTCAATTGTTATCAGTGAGGTAGAAAAATATGTGAAAGGTAAATACAGGGTTACATTAACATACTTTGTGTAAGGCAAAGGCTGAGAAAATTAAATTTACTGAAGAAAAAGAGAAGGACACTGTGTATAGGGCTTTACACAGAAGTATTTTAATATAAAGGGAATTTCTACAATAAGATTTAAGATACACCATAGTGTGGAAAGCCGCTTGAGTTGCGCCCTGAGATGGCGCTGACTTCCGCCATCTCCAGAGCAAGCAGTCTCGTAAACAAAGCCCTTATTTGGCTAAGCTTGATGCCCTTGGTTGCTTCCACATTTGGTGACCTATCTGCTTTTGCCACCTGGCCCATTGGGTTTGGCTAAGCTTGGGAGTGCTTAACTTCCGAGGGCGTTGCCCTTGGTGCTGAAGATTGTTCAAGGTTCCTGAATAAACTGCTAAAAGAAGAGCTCGTGGGTCGGGTCTTTCTTGCTGGTCGAGGCGGACCCAATACCCTAGTCCTCTATGTTATAAGAATTCTAAACATGTAACAATGAGATGTGGAAGAATATGGCCAATTTTTTTTTTTTAACTGAAAACGGGCAAAATAATGGGTAGAACCAATACGAAGAACAATTTTTAGCACTTAAAAATAAACATGTATTCTTTATAATATAGGAATTCCATTCCTTATATGACCCAAAGTTAAATACTTAAAATGTATATACAAATATAAAAATGATAAAACTGTGCTGTATCTGTTGTGGAATGAATTGTAACTTTCTGTAGAAATTTCATAATGGAGCACCTAAACCACAGCACATCATTCAGCTCAAGATAAGAACTTTCTGGCAGCGTGTGTATATGAGAGGACAGCAAAATCAATCACCAATGGGAGAGAGACCCTTGGCCCTGTGAAGGTTCTGAGCCCCAGTGTAGGGGAATGCCAGGGCCAGAAAGTGAGAGAGGGTGGGGTGGCAATCATGGAGAGGGGGGAGCCAACAGGGGTTTGTTCTTGTTTTTGTTTGCTTGTTTGTTTGTTTCTGGGAGGGAAAACTGGAAAAAAATCATATGACATGTAAATAAAGAAAATATCTAATAAAAAATGTGACTA
>NC_045030.1:66434180-66444200 GCF_008632895.1 Mastomys coucha | reverse complement strand
TGTCTCGAAAAACCAACAAAACAAAACAAAACAAAACAAAACAACAACAACAACAACAAAGGATTGACATCTAGTGCCAGGGGCCAACCCCAGCATGGGGTTTCTTCCTTCTTGTCCATTCTTCTTGAGGCAGCAGAGGGGTAAGAACATATGCAGAGGATAAGACTTTGCCTTATGAGAAATTTAAGTTTGTTATATAATAAAAAGTTTACTTATCTAAGTTATTATACTATTGTAGCTGACCTGCTTTCTGGGATCCTTTGAGGTCAGAAACTGCTGTTTCTGGCATTTAGCACCTCATCCTAAAACTGGAGGAGATTAAGTAAAGGATTAATTGCTAGAGCTTTTTCCCTATTGTCCAGATGCCTCTTGTTTGTCCATCTAGGATGAAGTTTGGAGCAATAAACTTCTATTGAACCAGGACAAGAGAATAACACTCCAGAAGGAAAAATTTTACATAAGTAAATATTCATAATCTCACATAAATTCATATACAGATTCATTCATGCTCATTTATACATTTTCACTCACACCAAGTTGGGTCCAGCTTGCATGTACTCTCACAATTACATACTCACATACACACATGCATACATTCCCACAATTACATACTTACACATACATCCACACTTACACATGCACATGGAACAAAAGAGCAAGCACCAGTACACACTCATTGTGGATGAAAAATAAACTCCAATCTTTATTGGATAGAAAAAGAAAAAGCTTCTAATATTTTATTGCTAAATGAATTAAACCCATGTTTGTAAGACAAAAAGCTTTGTTTCTTTTAATAAGACTAAGCCTGCCTTGTCCTTACCATGGGACCTGTTCTGTCCCATGGTAAGGAGAAGCCTGCTTGCTCCTGCTCTCCACAGCATCTTCTTTATTCCTCTTTCCCTCTGCATTCTGCACATTGCCCTCTTAGTATTTTATGTTACCTATAGTTTTTAAGTTATTTCACTCTGCATTCTACTTCTACTCTAAAAAGTGTTCTGTCTAAAATCTTCTCCTCAGCTTAGATCCTCTCTCAGCTTAGTTCTCAGCTCTGTTCCTCTCCCCTCAGTCCCTCAAATCTGACTCTTTTCTTTGTCCTCAGACCTTAAACATCTTTCAGAATACATCAGATGTTAAAAAGTTCATCACAAGTTCACAAAGAAAATCAAATCATAAATTGAAATAGAAGTTTACAACAGAGAATGTTTACATGCATATCTATTAGGAGTAATTATCTAGCTAAACATCCATCTCTTGTCTCAGCTCCACAGGTTCATGGAAGGATTAAAACCATAACTAAGCTATTAGTGATGTTTTGTATAGATAAACTCAGTCAACATTTTATCTTCTGTCCTAGCATCTATAACAAATCCTTAGTTCCCTTTTTATGACCTTTGGTTAATTGTTTTACAACCTCTTGGAATGTGCTGTGAGTAGGAGAAAGTCTGGTTATTACCTAAGAACAATTAACTGGTGACACTTGGGAGGCTGGCAGAGTTCTCATTGCAGTTTTGATGATCTGAAAAGAATCTAATAGCAGTCCCACTATAAATGAGCTTAATAATCACTGATATAATTTTAGGAATTCTTATAGGATCATCATAAAGTCTTATGCCATCTAGTTGTCTATATAGCATCACTTTAAGATAGTACATCTTCGTGTATCTGCAGAGATCTACTCCAAAGAGGTGTGCTATTACTTAGTGATTATTATATATGTATAATAATAACAGGAAAGCATATTAATAGCAGGAATCTTTCCTAAAATGAATCCCTTACAGCCTTGATTAAGAAGGACACACCTGTCGCAGATTATATAATAATCCAAAGAAGACCATTTCAAGATGATCACCTGCTAGTTATTAGCTTGTCACATTAAGACTCCTGACAATCTAGCTTTCAGAACTGTAACGAATTACAGAATAAGGCACCCTATCTGTGATATTTTGCTAATAGAAACCTTAGAAAAGCAATACAACAATAAAAATAAAATGTTGACAAATGTTTTTGTTTGTGCTGGAAAAATCTTAAGTATTATACACAATCCTCATTCTAGGAGTAGTAGAACATGATGGAATTAAAATTTGGAGGCTAGGAGGAGCCAATTTTGTCAAGTTTTGCCTGTTGAGTTTGATGTTGGGTGTATAGAGTTAGATTCCTGGAAATTTATTTGGTACATATATACATAATACAACCTAAAGAAGTGTTCAACTCTGAGACCCCACCTCACACCAGTCATAATGGCTGAGATAAAAAACTCAGGTGACACCAGATGCTGGCGAGGACATGGAGAAAGAGGGGCACTCCTCCATGGCTGGTGGGACTGTAAGCTGGTACAGCCATTCTGGAAATCAATCCGGTATTCCCCCAGAAAATTGGACAGAGTATTACCTGAGTATCCAGCTGTACCACTTCTGGGCATATACCCAAAAGATGCTTCAACATGTAATAAGGACACATGTTCCACTATGTTCATAGCAGCATTAATGGCCAGAAGCTTGAAACAACCCAGATGTTCCTCAACAGAGGAATGGATACAGAAAATGTGGTACATTTACACAATGGAGCACTATTCAGCTATTAAAAACAATGACTTTATGAAATTCTTAGGCAAATGGATGGAACTAGAAAATATCATCCTGAGTGAGGTAACCCAATCACAAAAGAACACACATACTATGTACTCACTGATAAGTGTATATTAGCCCAAAAGCATGGAGTACCCAAGATACAATTCAAAAACCACATGAAGCTCAAGAAGGAAGGCCAAAGTGTAGATATTTTGTCCCTTCTTAAAAGGGGGGACAAAATAACCATGGGAGATAATACAGAGACAAAGTGTAGAGCAGATACTCAAGGAAAGGCCATCCAGAGACTGCCTAACATGGGGATCCATCCCATATAGTCACCAAACCCAGACACTATTGTGGATGACAACAAGTGCTTGCTGGCATAGCTGTCTGATATAGCTGTCTCCTGAGAGGCTCTGCCAGAGTCTGACAAATATAGAGTTGGATGCTCACAGCCAACCATTGGACTGAGCACTGGATAACCAATGGATAACCTAGAGAACGAACTGAAGGAGCTGAAGGGGTTTGCAGCTCCATAGAAGGAACAACAGTATGAATCAACCAGAAGCCCAAGAGCTCCCAGGGACTAAACCACCAACCAAAGTGTACAGAAGGAGGGACTCATGCCTCCAGCTGCATATGTAACATAGGTTGTCCTTGTTGGACCTCAATGGGAAGAGTCTTTTGGCCCTGTAAAGGTTCGATGCCCCAGTGTAGGAGAATGCCAGGCAGGGAATCAGGAGTGTGTGGGTTGATGACCAAGGGGTGGGATGGGATAGGGGTTTTCTGAGGAGAAACAGGAAAGCAGATAACATTTGAAATGTAAATAAAGAAAATATCTAATAAAAAAGTAAAAGAAAGAAAGAAAGAAAGAAAGAAAGAAAGAAAGAAAGAAAGAAAGAAAGAAAACAAGCAAGCTGACTCGGTACCTTGGAATCTATCTCAAAAAGAAAAGAAAAGAAAAGAAAAGAAAAGAAAAGAAAAGAAAAGAAAAGAATCAATTCAGAGCTGATCATGATGTCTTTATTTCTATCTCACCATATGGACTTGTCTGCAGGCTAGTCATTCTTTTGTTTTCTCCATTATGTCATGAAAATATTCATGGTTATTCACCAGAAGCATGACTAGATATATGCACCTGCCAGATCTTAACACTTAGCCCTACATACACCAAGAAGTACATTTACATAATTTATAAGATACCCAGTTTCATGTTTATTATGATATCAAAAGAAAATGAAGTAAAACCTATAACATATTTTAACATCAAAATGGTGTACACAGGGGCTGGAAAGATATTTAATCTGTTATGAGTGTGTAATGTTCTTCTAAAGAAGTTGACTTCATCACCTATGTCATATGCCTAGCAATGCCTAAAACTCCAGCTTGAGGGGGTCTGAGTCCCTCCTCTATCCTCCATTCACAAGCATATGCACACATGTATATACAAACACAAACACCCTCCCCCACACACACATGCACACTCCCCCCCACACATACATCCATGTGCACTCACACAGACACAAAAATGAGTAAAAATTTAAGTGATTTATTTTAGAGTGATGCATAAGAAATAACATTTAGCCAGAAGATGGATAGAAGAGAAGCTAAATCAGTTCTAATAAAGAGATGATCAATTTTGAAGAATTTAATATATGAACACAATTAAAAATTCAAATCATAGCATCTACAAAAATTTGAAGCTTGACTAAAACCATCTTCTTTTCTCCTTGCCTGAGATTGGGCATTTGTATAAGGGATATAACACGGTCTTCCTTACCACAGAGAACTGGAAAGTAAATGACCTACTATACTTGTGCTTACCATAATGCCTGATAGTACATACAATGTAAATTTTTGCTTTATAAAAATGTAATCATATGAATAAAATAAAAGATGTCAATGAGTGTAAGTATGGTGATGACTGTTTGGAAATTGTTCTGAGTCAAATGTGGCAGTGTTTATGTTTTTGTGATGTTTAAAAGTATCTGCCATCTCATTTGTGCTTTTCTGGATGCTTGGAATGCACTGGAACTAACAAAAAAAGACTGAGTTATTTCAAAGATTTAGAAAGGGTAAGAGGCAATAACTTTAGGGTTCTATTGAAATGATAAAACAAGCAGAATTACCAAATATGGACTTTTTTTTTACAGAGCTCAGCTCAGTTCTGCAAAGCTCTTCGAAGATTTACAGAAGCAGTTTGAGGCATTGGAGCAGTCCGAGTCTGGCTTAGGAAAAAGACCAGACAAAGCAATATATATGTATTGGGCCAGGAACTGACACTAGATATGAGGTTATAAAACCAGCAATTTATTCTCTATATGGAAAAGAGAAAAAAGGTATTTTAGCTCTACCAGGGACACTGAAGTGAAGTATATTAAAATATGCAATGGGGAATAACAGTTGAAATATGTTTCTTTAAAATATTGATGAGGGCTGGAGAAATAGAAAAACATAGATAAATATGTGTGAAAAGGGAATTGATGAGGAAAATATATTCTTTAGGAAATTTGTTTATAATATGAATGAAAGAAAATATATTTTTGGTCCGGTGAGGGAGGTGGCTATATTTGTTTCATTGTCTAATTAATTGCATATTTTTCTACTTCCACACCTTTTTGAATTACCCATTTCAGAAGTAGACTCAGTATGGTCATCATAATAGTCTTATAGGTGAAATTCATGGTCTCATTTTTGCAATCACTCTAAACATTGGACAGTTTATCATCATTATTAAATATTTTATGCTATGTTTCATACACCTTTGAATCTAAAAGCTTAGCAAATATTTACTGATAGAATGGAGTCTGTAGGAAACTAATTCATTTATAAAGGAGCGTGGATATTGTACCTCAGCAATTGGAGGAAATCAGGAGGAGGAATGGTCAAAAAACAAATGAATCCTGTTAAAATTACACTGAAGTCTCCATTTGGATCTACTGCTTTTATGTTGGCAAAGCCTCAGGCCATGTGGATTTCCTTCTTCAAAAGCTCAGTTGTTTGAACCAGAAAATCCATCTTAGAATTCATTTTTTATTTTAGTTTTAGAAAAAGTTTTATTAAGCCTGAGAGGTTTCTAATAGACTCTACATGCTCTTCTAAATAAAGAATCTCATCATTGACACATAGGGAGAGTATGAATTCTTTCCTCCTTAGTGTTATACATTTTATGCCTTTCTCTTGTCTAATTGCTGTAGCTAAGAATTTTAGCTCTGTACTAAATAATAGAATTGTTTATGTAGCTCCTGAATTTAAAACAAATACTCTCCATTTGTCTTCATTTGATAAAATGTTAGTTATAGGGTTTGTTATTTTGAGATATGCTCTACATGTTCCTAAACATTCCAGAACATTTTCATTTATTAAAAATAGATTTTTCTCACATACTACACCCTGATCATTCAACCTTACCCCCTTACTGTCCAGAACCACTACCTCTCTGTATCTCATTAGAAAACAAAGAAGGATAAAAATAAAGCAAAATAAAGTAAAAAATAATTAACACATTGTAATTGGAAACAAACAAACAAACAGAAAGAAAGAAAGGAGTCCAAGAGAATGTACAAGAAACAGAGGCCCATTCAATTGCACACTCAGAGAGCCCATAAAAACAAAACACTAAACTGGAAGCCATAATATATACAGAAAGGACATGATGCAGACCTATTTAGGAGTGATCCTTAATTTAAATCAGATATTCTTACTTGATTTGTGCAAGTACTGCATTAACATCACTTGCAACCAAGAAACCATTGAAATTCAAAGTGTTTGTGGCTGTGTTGGTGGGGGTTTCCCTTTTGGTAGCTTGCAGAGTACATACCTGTACTAAAGACACTAGAATATAAGGATGAAGTTTCTATATGTGCCCCAGCCCATATTCTCCATATTCAATGAGTTGTAAAAATATTGCTTTAATCAATGGTGCTTTACTGTAAGTTTGTAAAGAGCAATTTACAGTCATAGCAACAGCCTGGGTTGTTCAGAGATTCCTATGGGTCCCCTTTAGCCAACAAATTAATTGTCAACTAGTTCCAGTACTTGAAGCTTCATTTGATGACAACAGATGGCTACTAGGGACTAGTCTATTACCTGGTGATTTCATTTAGATCACCCTCATAGATGCATATACTTTAAGAAGCTTCTTTTTTTGTTTGTTTGCTTGCTTTTTATTGAATATTTATTTATTTACATTTCAAATTATATCCTTTTTCCCAGTTTCTAGTCTGAAAGCCCCCATCCCATCTACCCTCCCTCTGCATCTATCTATGAGGGTATTCCTCCACCCACACATCCACCCACTCCCACCTTCCTGCCCTGGCATTCCCCTATACTAGGGCATCAAGCCTCTACAGTACCAAAGTCCTCCCCTCCCACTGATGTCCAACAAGGCCATCCTTTGCTACATATGTGGCTAAAGCCATAGGTCTCACCATGTGTACTCCTGGGTTGATGGTTTAGTCCCTGGGAGCTCTGGGGGATCTGGTTGGTCAATATTGTTGTTCTTCTTATGGGGTTGCAAACTCCTTTAGCTTCATTGGTTCTTTCTCTAGATTCCCTATTGGGGACCCTCTGCTCAGGTTGTGAGCATCCACCTCTGTATTTGTCAGGTTCCTCTCAGGAGACAGGTATATCAGGCTCCTGTCAGCAAGCACTTCTTGGTATTCACAATAGTGTCTGGGTTTGGTATCTGTATATGGGATGGATCTCCAGGTGGGGCAGTCTCTGGATGGCTTTTCCTTCAGTCTCTGCTCCACATTTTGTCTCCATGATGCTTCTTCTGCATTAAGTTTGCATACTACCCCTCAAATGGCCTCCAATTTTAGCTGGCTTTCAGTGTACCCTTTCACTCTTTCCTCTTGCCCCACTTCCCTGCTTGATTACCTCATTTCAGCTTCCCCTATGAATTCATAACTACCTGTTTTATTTTCCTTTCTCAATGATATTTGTTCCTGCCAATTACTTATTTTATACTTAACCTTTGTGACTCTACAGAATGTACCATGTCTATTTTGACTTAACAGCTAACATCCACATATAGGTAAATGTATACCATATTTCTTCCTCTGGGTCTGAGATACCTCACACTGGATGATGTTTTCCAGTTCCATTTGTTTGACTGAAAATTATATAATTTCATTTTTAAGGGTTGAGTAAGTCCTCCATTGCATAGATGTGCCACATCTTTATGTATTCTTTTGTTGAGGGATATCTAATTTATTTCTCATTTCTGGCAATTATGAATAGAGTAGTAATGAACATGGATGTTCTTCTGTGGTAGGATGACATATCCTTTAGTTATATGACCTACTTTTGTTGTTTGCATAGGGATGGCCCCAATTGGCTCATATATTCACATGAATTGTCTCCAGTTAAGGAAAATTTTTGAAGGAATAGGAAACATGGCTTTGTTGGAGTTGGTCTGACCATGTTGGAGACTGTGACACTGGGAGTGGATTTCAAATTTTCAAAGTCCCATGCCAAGTTCAGTCTTAATCTCTCTGTCTCATGAGTTCCATCCCATTCATGGTTATGCAGATATATTTACAGGTAACCACAGCTTCAGTGAATTAATGAGTCTAATAGCCATGCTATATCCTCTTCCTCTTATATTTTTCCAGGACCCTCTTTTATTGGGTTTCCTGAGCCTTTGAAGGAGTGGCTAAATGTCACTTTTGTTTGTCAACACATATCAGTAACTTATGCTCATCCATTAGTGCCATTGTATGCCTCCGTATCCACCACTGTATACTGCATGAAGGTTGTCCAACCAATACAAAGACTACCACAAGTCCATGTGTATAAATGTAAATATTTAGAATGCAATTTGAAAACATATCTTTTTAGCAAAATATCAATGATAGGTTATCATCTATGGCCTATGACCTTCCAATCTACAGACTTTTGGAGAAGTTTATAGTTTCAAGCATGAATTCCATCTTGTAGAGCTAGCCTTAAACTATAAAGAAGGCAGTTCATTATTACCACAGCAGTAATACCACTGTTTTACCAACAGTACCTATTGCCTTGCATGTCACTGTAGCAACATCCAGGGCCCAAGTTGGGTGAACTATTGATATCTTTTCACTACCAGAAAATTGTCTAGTATCTTTCAACCCTATTGAAACTGCAGTGTTAGGGAAACTGCTTCCACCTTAATATTTCTATTACTTGCAGCCAAATCATGTTAATTTTCTGATAAGACTATTATAGTCAAAGAGTTGGATATGTGATTAATATCCTGTTGTGAATATGAGCATGGGAAAGAAAAAGAGGTTTGACAAATGCCCAGTGAAAATTTCTGAGCTTACTATATTTTTTCTGGTAAATGAAACTAACACAACACATATACAATTATATTTATTAATACTGTCCATTTTCACGCACACACCTAATATGTAACTACTTCTAGATACTTCATCAAATCCTTTAAATATATGTTGTTCATATTGTCAGTGTCTAATCTACATGTAATAGTAGAAATAAAATATGCTAGTGCTCCAGCTTATATGCCACATTATTTTTGATATTAGTGTTATTTCTTGTAAGATCTATATTCAAAAAATTTAGCTGTAAATAAGCACAAAGTTAAGATATACACCAAATGTTTGGAGATAACTTTTATTAAAACAAAAAACAAGTTTATAAATTTTGATAATATCTATTTCCTTAACTTTTCATTCTTTATAGGAAATATGGATGAGATGAGTAATTCGGCCCTAGTTAAGAGGCACATAGTAATCATTAATAAAATGTTCATATTTCTTTGGCTACTATTCAACATATAAGAACACAATAGGCACAGGGCAGTGGTGGCACATGCCTTTAATCCCAGCACTTGGGAGGCCAAGGCAGGCAGATTTCTGAGTTCAAGGTCCCTGGTCTACAGAGTGAGTTCCAGAACAGCCTGGGCTGTACAGAGAAACTCTGTCTTGAAAAACAAAACAAAATGAAACAAAATGAAACAAAACAAAAAGAACACAATAGACATAGTAACATGGAAGGAGGGGAATTTCATTTGGTCCAACTAATAGACAAATTACTCCAAAAAATTTATGCCCACTAGAAGGAGAATTATCTCTCCCAGGGATGAGCTTTCTTATGGACTAACCAGTGCAGACTAGTCAGTCTGAACACATATACACACAAATGGCAAAAACTAAAGATGTTGTATTTATACATCTGTACATATGCACACACATGTATGCTTGTATGTAATAATGATAAAGGAAAAGAGGGTATCAATTTAAGAGGATATCAATTTAAGAGGATATCAATTTTAGAGAATTGGAGAGAGAATACATGGAAGGGATCTAAGAAAGGAAAAGGAGAGAACATGATGTAATACTATTCTGATTAAAATATAATGTAAAAAAGAAAAATGAAGGATAATTTGGGATATGAATAATATCAGGGTTTTGTTTTGTTTTTGTTTTTGTTTTTGTTTTTTTTTTTT
>NC_045030.1:66431527-66434135 GCF_008632895.1 Mastomys coucha | reverse complement strand
CTAGGCTGGTCTCGAACTCAGAAATCTGCCTGCCTCTGCCTCCCAAGTACTGAGATTAAAGGAGTGTGCCACCACGGCCCGGCAATATCAGGGTTTTCAAGTTAGCACAAAGTCATCTAGAAGAGAGAAGAAAAAGCTTACTATCCCTTAATTCATAGATTAATTTGACTCTATAATTATTCAAGGTTATCTGTGAAACAAATACCAATAGGGAATTTCTCATGAAAATGATTTTAAAACATACTAGTCATCCATAGAAATAAAGACAGTATGCTAGAAAAAAAAACGAAACATTGAATTGTCTTTTATATCTAGACCTCATGAAGAAGAGAGGGGATGAAAAAAACTATATGGCTGTGTCTTAAATACTGGACAGTTCTAAGAAGAGAATCCTCAAGGCACATTCAGCTATCATAACAGTGCTGAGTCTCACAAGGTCTGCTCTGCTTCCAAATTCCTGCTATTATTCATTAATGGCTAAGAATGGCTCAGACCAAAAAAATGTCATAATGAAAAAAATTGTAGATTTGTAGTATAGCATCAAGAGTTGAGGATCAATTTCAAGTTGGAGTGCACTCATGTATCCACAAGATTGGTCTGGATACCTGGGAATCTTTTTATACTCAACAATCAGCTCAACAGTTGCTCAAATAGACACTACTATGTGTTAGAAAATCACTTCCCACCCTGTGAAAAATATATATGTTGAATTGTTAACCTCCAGTGTAATGGTGTTAGGAGTAAAGGTTTGAGAAATAGTTGGGTTTAGATGAGGTCAGGAAATTTGAGGTCTCATAGTGAGAAAGACACCAGAGCTTTTTCTTTTCCTATTATTTAAAGACATAGAAGAGGAATATCTGAAAGACAGGAAAGGAGTTCAAATCAGACACTAAATATCCCTGTATTGTTCATCTTCTCCTTTTATTGAAAATAGATTCTTTTCTCATACAATATTTCTTGATTATACTTTCTACTCCATCTACTACTTCAAGTTGTAAGCTCATCTCCCCCTCACCTGCACATCTGCTTTCTTTAGTCTCCCATTAGAAAGGAAGAAGGTTCTAAGAGGTAACAACAAAACATGACAAAATAAATTGTAAAAACGTGAAGCAAAAAGTACCGTATTAAAGTTGAACAAAGCAACCCAATAGCAGAAAGCCTCCTAAAAATAGGAGCAATAGTTAAGAAGCCTATAGTAATACTAAGCGGACAGCTGTAATAGATGTGCAGAGAACCTTGTGTAGACCCAGATAGGTCCTGTGCTTGCTGCTACAGTCTCTGTAGACTCATATAGTGTTGCTTAGTTGATTCAGAGGACCTTGTTTTCCTGGTGTCATATATCCCCTTTAACTTTTCCAATATTGATGAACTATCAGAAACAAGCATTTGTTATTTAAGCCACCACAGAATTTCATTATAGCAAAACAAGTAGAGTGAGTCATATGATATACAGAGAGAAGACATCAGTTGTACACTAAAGGTGGTAAGAATTTACTAGTGGAAGAAAGCACTCTCAAGCAATAAAAATGAACATGAGAACAGTATAAAAGGATAACAGAAGCATGCGCAGTGCCATTAGAGAAAGTTACAAAGAGTTAATTCATCTAGGTACTTTGAAGCAAGTTTCAATGGTAATGATTCATTTGATTTTAATTTAAATAAGAAGGGATTCTTATAAGAGGTAAAACAGAAAGACACACTAAGATGCAGGGAAAGATTACAATCAAATAAACATAAGGACTTGGAATGTTTCAGAAAAAAGAAAAGAAAACAAAACATGCTAAGCCAGCTTTATGGAAGCTTAAAGGTTTTGTGTTGTTTTGTTTTGTGTTATGGAAAATAGTATAAAGATGTGAATTAAAGATGGTCAAAACAGCTCATCCTTTCTTAAAGTACATGCCTGTGGTATATACATACATATATACATATACATGTGTGTGTGTGAATGTGTTTCTTTGTTTTTTCCTTGAAATTCTTGAAGTTTTATTCAAAAAGGATTCTGTGGCTTGAAATGATTATATCTGTATAGCAAAACTTCTTTACTCCATGTAGTGAAAAATATATTTGAGGTAAAACAGAAGAGAATAAAGGGACTGAAGACAAGGAAGGCCCTCAAAATGGCATTGCTGCCCTTCAGACAGCAAAGAACAGGTCATACTAAAGATCTTAACTATGAACAGTGAGGCAATAATCTATGATATATCTCACAGTTAGATTTAACAGGAGCTGAAGAGTAAATAGATACAAGATATTAGCATGGAGATATTATGATCATTGAAAATTGTTGCTCCATTTAGCTGTTCCCCAATTTTTAATAGGATTATTTGGAGTTTAACTTCTTAAGTTCTTTGTATATATTGGATATTAACCCTCTATCAGTTATAGGATTGGTAAAGATTTTTTCCCAATCTGGTGGTTGCTGTTTTGTCCAATTGACCATGTCCTTTGCCTTACAGAAGCTTTGCAATTTTATGAGGTTCCATTTGTCAATTCTTGATCTTAGAGCATAAGCCATTGATATTTTGCTCAGGAACTTTCCCCCTGTGTCCATGTGTTTCAGAATTTCCCCCACTTTATCTTCTATTAAATTCAGTGTTGCTGGTTTGAT
>NC_045030.1:66430217-66430736 GCF_008632895.1 Mastomys coucha | reverse complement strand
AAAAAACCCAAAAAACAACAAGAACAAACCCCTGTTCTCTCCCCTTCCCCCTGCTCACCACCCTGGGGCACAGAACCTTCACAGGGCCAAGGTCCTCTCCTCCCATTGATGATCAACTTGGCCATCCTCTTCTATACACATGCTGCCAGAGCCATTAGTCCCACCATGTATAGTCCTTGGTTGGTGGTTGAGTCCCAGGGAGCTCAGAAGGTACTAGTTAGTTCATATTGTTGTTCATCCTAAGGGGCTGTAAACCCTTCAGCTCCTTTGGTCCTTTCTTCAACTCTTTCATTGGGGACCCTGTACTCAGTTCAAATGGATGGCTGTGAGTCTCTACTTCTGTATTAGTTGGGTACTGTCAGAGCCTCTCAGGAGATAGCTATATCAGGCTGGAGTACCCTTCCTTAAGTCTCTGCTCCACAGTTAATCTCTGCAACTCCTTCCATGGGTTTTTTATTCCCCCTTTTAAGAAGGAATGAAGTGTCCACATTTTGGTCTTCCTTCTTCTTGAGTTTCTTG
>NC_045030.1:66427827-66430206 GCF_008632895.1 Mastomys coucha | reverse complement strand
CATCTGGGTTGTTTCCAATTTCTGGCTATTATAAATAAGGCTGCTATGAACATGGTGGAGCATGTGCCCTTATTACTTTTTGGAGCATCTTCTGGGTTTATGCCCAGGAGTGGTATAATTGTGTCCTCTGGTAGAATTATGTCCAATTTCCAGAGGAACCGCCAAACTGATTTCCAGAGTGATTGGTACAACCACTCTTAAATCATTCTGGCAGTTCCTCAGAAAATTGAACATAGTATTACCTGAGGATCCAGTTACACATATACTCAAAAGATTCTCCAACATATCACAAGTATACATGTCCTTCAACAGAGTGATGGATGCAGAAAATGTGGTACAACTACACAATGGAGTACTACTTAGGTATTAAAAACAATGAATTCATGAAATTCTTGGGGAAATGGATGGAACTACAAAATATCATCCTGAATGAGGTAACCCAGTCACAAAAGAACACACATGGTATGCACACTCTTATAAGTGGATATTAGCCCAGAAGATCAGAATACAATTCATAGACCACATGAAGCTCAAGAAGAAGGAAGACCAAAGTGCTTCAGTTCTTTTAGAAAGGGGAACAAAATACTCACGGGAGTAAATATGGAGACAAAATGTAGATCAGAGACTGAAGGAAAGGCCATCCAGTGACTTTCCTACCTGGGGATTCATCTCAGATATAGCCACCAAACCCAGACACTATTGTGCATGCTAAGAATTGCTTGCTGAAAGGATACTGAGATAGCTGTGTCCTGAGAGGCCCTACGAGAGCCTTACAAATATAGAGGCAGATGCTCACAGCCAACCATTTCACTGAATGTGGGGTCTTCAATGGAGGAGTTAGAGATAGGACTGAAGGAGCTGAAGAGGCTTTCAACCCATAGGAAGAACAGCAATATCAACTAACCAGATCCCCCAGAGCTCCTAGGGACTTAGCCATCAACCAAGGAGTACACATGGCTCCACCTGCATATGTAGCAGAGGACAGGCTTGTCAGATATTAATGGAAGAGATATCCTTGGTCTTACAAAGGCTTGTTAGATGCCCCAGGGTAGGGGCAGAATTGGGTGGGTAGGTGGAAGAACACTCTCATAGAAGCTGGGGGAGTGGGGAAGGTATAGCTGATTTCTGGAATTTGGAAAACTGAGTAAGAGGATAACACTTAAAATGCAAATAAATTAAATAATAATAAAGTAGTAGTAATAATAATATTAAGAGAATATATGAATAAATAATAATAGTAAAATAAAGAATTATAAACATAAAAAAAGAAAATTGTTGCTCCATCCACAAGCTGTAGTGTGATCTTTTTTTTTGTTTGTTTGTTTCTTTTGAAACAGGGTTTCTCTGTGTAGCCCTGGCTGCCTGGAACTCACTCCGTAGACCAGGCTGGCCTCGAAATCAGAAATTCGCCTGCCTCTGCCTCCCAAGTGCTGGGATTAAAGGCGTGCGCCACCACTGCCCAGCTGCAGTGTGGTCTTATATAGAATGCTTTTGCTTTATCTACCAGCAGGAAAGCCTCTATTCAATTAAATGGACTCAATTGTTTGGCCAAATGTATATCACAGGTATATTTATAGATGGTATGTTATTTTATTATCACAGTTAGTTAATTTTTTGAAAGATTTACCATCCTATTTAATTTGAATTTATAATGTTATTTTTCAGGATAGTGCTGACTCTTCCAATTTATTGTATCCATTTTAGATCATGTCTAACCTGACATCTGACATCTTTCTTTGATATTTTTTGTCCGCATTGAAAAGGAAGCAAATGAGTCAACAAATAGAAATGCCTGTGAACATGTGCTGTTTGTGAGATCTAGTCTTTAGGAAATTTCTTGATTTTTGCCTGTTTAGCTCCATTCTATTTCCTAAGTTCTGTGTGCTGTAGGTGTCTGTGTTTTGTGCATATATGCCATTACCTCAAATGTGTAGTAGCCAGAGGTGGACAATAGGATATATGTCTCTATCCATTACTCTCCACATATATCTTTTAAAGTAAGGTCTATCACTGAAACCAACACCCACTATTAATCTAGAGAGGCCAGCTAGGAAATTCTACAGGTAATTCTGTCCTCTTCCTTGACCTGTGTGAGGGTTACAAGTATACAAGACCATGTCCTTCTATTTTATGTGAATGCAGGAGATAGGATTTCATTTTTTCCTTTAATTTATATATTTGTTTTCTTCACCTCCTGATTGCTGCCCTGCTCCCTCCAATCCATTCATCCCCTTTTCCTCTATGAGGGATGACGGTCCCCTGTGTTTTCTTCTGTGCGGCGCTTCTGCTGCCTACCAGCAGCAATAACGACCTAACACCTGGACTTCTTCTCTCAACGGTTTACTCAGGAATATTCTTTTGTTACAGCTCTCCTAGGTA
>NC_045030.1:66414412-66427525 GCF_008632895.1 Mastomys coucha | reverse complement strand
GGGGCGCATGCACAGTAGAATAGTCTATTGCAGCTGCGGCCGCCATCTTAGATATGATCGTCTAAGCGGCCGCTTAAGATCCAAGCAGCTGACTATCGTATCTGAGTGGCTGCCTACAGGGAGGCACAGGGCATGCTCACCTAGGGCAGGGGGAAAGAATTAAAGCTGCTTGGAGCCCTGCTCATCCCCGCTTCAGCCCCGTAGAAAGCAGCCTGTGTCTCTGACAGACATCCGCCATCTTGGATACGATCGTCTAAGCGGCCGCTTCCAAGCCGCTGACGATCCCAAGCAGCTGCCTACATTCTTCTACACTGGCACATCAAGTCTCTGCAGGTTTAGGCACATCTGAGGCCAAACATGACAGCCCAGTTAGGTGAATGGATTCTGCAGTCAGACAACAGTTTTAGGGACCGCCCTGCTCTAGTTGTTTTGGAACACACATGAAGACCAAGTTGCCCATCTGTTACAAATGTGCATGAGGCGTAGAGGCATAGGTCCAGCCCCTATATGTTCTTTGGTTGGTGGTTCAGTCTCTTAGAACCCTCAAGCATCCTGATTAATTGACATTGTTGGTCTTCCTCTAGAGTTCTGAACACCTTAGGACACTCAGTACTTCCCCCATCCCTTCCATTAGAGTCCTTAAGCTCTTTGTTTGGCTGTGGGTTTCTGCATCTGTTTCAGTCAGCTGCTGGTTGGAGCCTCTCAGATGATAGTTATGTTAGGCTCCTGTCTGCAAGCATAACAGATTATCATTAACAGTATCAGGAATTGGTGCTTATCCATGGGATTGGTCTCAAATTGGGCCAGTTATTGGTTGGCCATTTCCTTAATCTCTGCTCTGTCTTTGTACCTTCATTTCTTGTCCACAGGATGAATTTCAGGTAAAAAGTTCATGAGGTCCCATTTCTTAATTTTTGATCTTAGATCTTGAGCCATTTGCATTCAGTTCAGGAAATTGTCTTCTGTACCAATGTGTTTAAGGATACTTTCCACTTTTGCTTCTTTTAGATTTAGTGTATCAGGTTTTATGTTGAGATCTTTGATCCACATGGACTTGAGTTTTATTCAGGGTGATAAATATGGATCTATTTTTGTTCTACATATAGACATCCAGTTAGTCAAGTACCATTTGTTCACAATGCATTTTTTTCCAATTGTGGCTTCTTTGTCAAAAATCAAATGTCCATATATGTATGGGTTTATTTCTGAATCTTTGAGTCAATTCCACTGATTAACCTGTCTGATTCTACATCAATATCATTCAGTCTTTATCACTATTGCTCTGTAGTACAATCTGAATTCAGGGATGGGTATACCTCTAGAAGTTCTTTTATTATACAGGATTGTTTTAGCTATTCTGCTTTTTTTTTTTTCTCCATATGAAATTGAGAATTGCTGTTTCAAAGTCTATAAAGAAATGTGCTAGAATTTGATGGGAATTACATTCAATCTGTAGATTATTTTTGGTAAGATAGCCATTTTCACTATGTGAATCCTACCAATCCATGAGCATGGGAGGTATTTCTATTTTAAGATGTCTTCCTCAATTCTTCTTTCAGAGACAAGAAGGTCATGTCATACAGGTTTTTCACTTGCTTTGTTAAAGTTAAACCAAGGTATGTTATATTATTCATGGCTATTGTGAAGGGTTTTTTTTTTCCCATAATTTCTTTCTTAACACTCATGGAGAGTTTTCAAGGCTGCTTCTATGAATTTGTCAAGAATTTGACATTGAGCTAGGACAAGGAAGTAGGCTCAAGGTAAACATAGCTGAGGAATGTATGGCATTCCTTTTATCTTGGTCATCTTGATAAACCTCTACACTGTTTATTACCCTGTTTGATTACTTTTTTATTGCCTTATTTGATCACTTTGACTTTGATGTAAGAACTGACCATATTCTTTCAAAGTACCTAGAATGATATAAAAGCAGACTTGAAAAAGAAATTTGGGGGGAGAATTTTCATGAGTGCTTCTATTTGCTTACGTGTAATAGGGCTGTTTAGATAGTTTACCTTATATTGATTCAACTTTGGTATATGGTATCTGTCTAGATAGTCATCCATTTGGTTTAGATTTTCTAATTTTTGGAGTACAGGCTTTTGAAGTAAGCCCTAATGGTTTGTGGAATTTCTTAAATATCTATCGTTATTTCTCCTTTTTCATTTCTGATGTCTTTAAATTGGATATTATCTCTCTATTATTTAGTTAGTCTGGCTAAGGGTTTGTCTATCATATTTTCTCAAAGAACCAGCTCTTGATTTTGCTGATTTTTTTATTGTTCTCTTTGTTTCTAATTGATTGATTTCAGCAATGATTTTGATTATTTCCTGCCATCTACTCTTTTTGAGTGTGTTTGCTTGTTTTTATTCTAGGGCTTTCGGGTGTGCCATTAAGTTGCTGGTATGAGAACTCTAATTTCTTTAGGGAGGCACTTAGTGCTATGAACTTTCCTCTTAGCATGGCTTTATCGAGTTCCAGAATTTGAACTATGATGTACCTTAATTTTCCTTAAATTCTAGAAAATCTATGATTTCTTTCTTTATTTCTTCTTTGACCCAATGGTCATCGTGTATAGAATTGCTCAGTTTCCAAGAGTTGTAGGCTTTTTGTTGTTGAATACCAGCTTTAATCCATGAACATCTGATAAGATGGAAGGTATTATTGCAAATGTTTTTTTTTGTTTGTTTTTGTTTTTGTTTTTTTCTGTTTAGGTTTGCTTTGTGATCGAGGATATGGTCAGTTTTATAGAAGGTTACATGAGGTGATGAGAAGAATATATATTCTTTTGTATTTGGGTGAAAGGTTCTATAAAAATCTATTATATCCATCTGCTTCATAACATCTGTTAGTTTTATCATTTCTTTGTTTATTTTGTTTTATTTTGTTTTGGTGCCAACGGGGTATTGAAGTCCCTCACTATTAATTGTTGTGTTGATTTCAGTTATTTTCATTGTTTCACATAATATTATGTTTGTGTGGTTTTCTTTTTTTTTCTTTTTTTTTTTTTTTTTTGGTTTGTTGTGAGGTAATTAAATTTTTGGTTTTCTTTGGGTGTAGTTTCCCTCCTTGTGTTGGAGTTTTCCTTCTAATATCTTCTATAGAGCTGGGTTAGTAGAAAAATATTGTTTTAATTTGGTTTCATCATGAAATATCTTGGTTTCTCTATCTAGGGTGATTGAAAATTTAGCTGGGTATAGTAGTCTGGGCTGATAACTGTGGTCTCTTAGTGTCTACAAGACATCTCTCCAATCCATTTTGGCTTTTGCGTCTCTGTTGAGAAGTCAGGCATAATTCTGATAGGTCTGCCTTTATGTGGTACTTGGCCTTTTTTCTTTCCTGTTTTTAAAATTCTTTCTTTGTGCAGTTAGTTTTTGATTATAATGTGGTGGGAGAATTTATTTTTCTGGTCTAATCTGTTTGCTGTTCTGTAGTTTTGTTTTTTTTTTATCCTTATAGGCATTTCTCTCTTCAAGTTAGGAAAATTTCCCTTCTATAATTTGGTTAAAGACATTTTCTGGGCCTTTGAGCTGGGGATCTTAGATGTACAAAGTCTCCACAGAAGCCAGACAAGAATGTGAGATGCCCTATAGCCAGTGTTATAGACAGTTATAAGCTGCCTGATGAAGGTAATGGGAACTGAAATTAATTCCTCTTAAGAGCACAAGTATTATTAACCACAGAGCCATCTCTCTAACACCTACCTATTTTATTTTTGAATGTATATTCATATTTATATTGAGGTGGTATTTTTACATATTACACATTTACATTTTTGTATTTCTCCTTGATTAAATATCCTTTAATCATTGTGTGGTATCCTATACTAACCAGTTTTCTTGTTTGAATACTGTTTCGCCTTTTATTTAGTCTTATAATTTTGTGAAGAATTGGAAGTTGTAAATACTGATGAAAATTCCAGACCAATTATTTTAAGCAAAATTATAGATATATTTGACCTTAAGTAAATATATAATTTTATTTGAATTTCTTGTACTCATTTATTTGCTTTTTATTAATTTTATTTGAGTTTTCTTAATATTGTATATTAGCTCCACTTTTTTTATTTATTTGTATGTTTATAGTTTTTAATAGGTTTCATAGTGTTTTAATTATGGATATTTAATGTTCAATTATGCTTTGATAAAATAATTATACTATTGTAAGAAAAACATAAAAAATATGTTTAACTCTTTATTTGAACTATTTTTCATTGATCAGTTTCATCTATATTAAAATCTATATATTTTATATTATATATTTATTTAATTACAAATAAAAAGCTATATGATTAAACACATAGACCAGTACCAATAAATCTCAAATTACACATAGTAAGAATAAAATCTATTATAGATCTATATAATTTTATTCAGGAAATATTTGAAACTTCAAATGTAAAGCTGACAGAAAGCACTTCAGTAATACTTTATGAGACTGCAGAACAGTGAAGGATAGAAACGATTATCAATAATCATAATTTCAGTTACATACCGTTTTTTAGATTTTCTTTTTTTCTTGTTATGACAATGTTTATAGTGAGTATGAAGAAATCATGATGCCAGTGGGTTTGAATTTAATTAAAGCTCCATAACTAAATTAGAATAGGTCAAAATATTTTAATAATTTTAGAAATCTAGATATATTGGAAATAATTTCAAATAAATTTGAGTCAACATATCTTTGTACCAAAAGTAAGTCAATTTTCATACAATTTTCATACAATGAGGTCAGTTTCTATAGAAATGTTTACCAATAAAAATTCATAACAATACTTGGAGGGTAGAAACACTAATGCAAACATAGACACATACCCACTTAAGGGGACATATGTAGATGGTCTCTAAAATTACTGAACCTTTACCACATATGATGCAAATAGAGTACATAAAGCTTATATTTAAAAAATCTATTACTGTTTGTCCTAATTTAAATATAGAAAAGAATAAAAATAAATATTTTGTCATGTTTCACAGAACAAGATGATATACAACATGAATATATTACATATATTAAAAAAGAATATTATGAATACATCTCAAACATTCCTAAGGGAAGTTAAGCAAAATAATGTTTATTGTATTATCCCATTTAATAAGGAATACAAAGCAAGTCTCTGTTGTTGAAGATGAGGACATTATTTTCTTCCAAAGGATAATTAAGTGATACGACTAGAGAAGTTGACAAAAAGATCCTGTTAATAAGCCTGTATCTGAGCTCTAAGTGTAGTGATATTCCATTTGTTTTATTCATCTATATAATTAGCATTCCTAAAAGCTTAATATTTGCTATGCCTTACCATAAGAACTGCTTGAATATAGAAGCAATATTATGTCATTTGTAGAAGAAAGGGATCAAGAATGAACACACTTAATGGGAAGAAAATTTCACCCACAAGACATTTTTAGGTTTCAAAATACCATAGACTGTTAACCATAATATTTACTAAGCTTCCAAATACTTGCTATGTAATTACTTAGTTAAGTATAGTATTTCTGTTTCTTATATAGTATTAAATACAAACTTATCTACAGAATAGTTCTATTGATTTTCAGCCAAACACTTCTAACTTCAGTTGCTATTATGCTGACGATAATTTCTGTTCCAAATAGATTTTAGAACTTCATTCATTTTCCAATTTGAGTTTATATATTTGCTTGAAATTACAATGTAACTTATTCTCATAATGGGTACATATTTGTTCTTTGTAGAATGGACACTTAATGGTCTGTTTATTCAAAAAGTTGATACTGATAAATTTTAAGGGACAGTATTTTTCTATTCTCCAAAGATAAACATTTATAGTTGTTGCTGAAGTACAAATTTTATTGTTTTATATAATTTATTTTGTGTGTATAGGTTTTTCCATGCATATATATATATGTATATCATTTGCATGCCTGCTACCCATGGAGGCCAGACTGGAATATCAGATTCCCTGGAAGTGTAGTTATGAATAATTATAATCTACCATGTTGGTGCTAGAAATTTAGCTGAGGTCCTCTGGGAAAAACAATCAGTTCTAACCACTGAACCACAGCTCTAACCCCCAAAGCAAATACTTTAAAATTTAATTTTGGAGAAAAATAATTCATCTTTATACAAACACACACACACACAGATGATGTACACCAATCAATGAGAGATTCATGGTAGAATAGTAACTGACTAAATGGTAATATTAAATAATAAATGATCAAAATTCAAAATTCTGGGTCAACAGCTATTCACATATAAGCAATAAATTCTCCTTTCAAAAATATATACTATTATTGATTTATACAGTATTGTTACAAGATAATTTTTTTACTTGAGTTTTATGTAAAGAAATATGACAAAACAAGTAGTAGAAGAAAAGTAATGTATTGTGATATAAAGAATATGGATAGAGTAGCTATTTCATTCTATTCCATCAAACTTATAAGAATCTTATATTATTCATGTACAAATAGAGATAAAACTTTAAAGGCTCACTTTAAATATACATTTTATATAACAAATATAATTATTGTCTTGGAGACTTACTGCTGAGTAAGCCCACCGTTACTCCTTCTTCCTGAACTCTGCTTGTATTGTTCAACTAAGCTGTTCTGGCCCAAACCCCTCTCTAAACCAACTGATCCAAACAGACATTACTCAGCTTCTGAATTAATTGCTTTGTTTGAACTCAAACAAAATTTGGAAGTCTGGTTCCTTCTTATTCTCTGACTCATTCTGTTTTTACCTACATCTAGTTTGCTCTCTCTCTCTCTCTCTCTCTCTCTCTCTCTCTCTCTCTCTCTCTCTGTTTTTAAGTAGCCTCTTTCATGTGCTGATCTCATGTGAGTTGAGTATATCTTATATCTGAATAATTCTGTCAAAACTTTCTTTGATTTGTCACTTTGCCCCTCAATTAGATGTCCTTTTTGTTTTTTTGTTTCTTTGTTTGTTTGTTTGTTTGTTTTTTGTTTGTTTTGTTTTTAGAGACAGGGAAACAGTTTCTCTGTATAGCCCTGGCTGTCCTGGAACTCAACTTTGTTGACCAGGCTGGCCTTGAACTCAGAACTCAACCTGCCTCTGCCTCCCAAGTGCTGGGATTAAAGGCATGCTCCACCACCACCCAGCTAGATGTCACTTTAAAATATAGCTGCTTCCTTCTATTAAGTAACCTTGCCTTCATTGTTAGGTGTTGTACCATAGATGGGTTCTGCTGCTGATGCCCTGGGTTTCTCTCTCTCCCTGGTGCTGAGGCCTGTGGGCAGGGTGTGTGTTAGTTAAAAAGGAGGCAATGTATAAACGAGATATTTTATTGTAGGAAGGAGAAAATAGGCCTGTCAAGTAGAGAGAAGGAAAGGAGAGGAAGGAGAAAGAGTGACTGCAAGTAACTGCATCTGTATTGGTGATATAAAAAATAAAGAAATGGTATTATTTGTAGCCTTGTAGTGTGACAGATAAAATTTAAGGATACAATGGCAAGTAAAGGAAGTTGATATAACCTCAAGAGTAATACTATATACTACAGAGGAATTTTAATACAGCAACATGGCTGCTTTGACAAGGGATAAGTGTAAAGATATGATCTAATTGGCAAGCAGACATGCCTTGGATTACAATATGGTTTGGCTGCAATACAGACATGCACTTAGTATGAACCTTTAATCCCTAACTGTGGGGCAATGTGGGGCAATGGTCTACTCAGGTAACTTAGGCTCAGTTGAGTATTTGGCCTTGAGCCCTAGAGCCTCATTGGGCATTTTTCTGCTTGCAGACGTCGGAAGGAGCATGGCTATAACTCCTAAGTCTTTGGCTCCTGCTTCAGTCACAACCCCTCACAGCTGCCCCCGCAGGAGATGTGTGCTCTATCAGGCAGACAATGCCCCAAGCTCCCAGCATTCTAGCTGGACCCTACACCCAGTCATCTGACCACAAGCCAGGCATGCCACACCCCATACAATATAAGGGTTAGAGTTAGGGTTAGGGTTGCTCTTTATTCCATTCTTGCTCTTGCCCTCTTTCCTCTCTTGCCTTCTTCCTCTCTTTCCTGCTCTTGTTCTCTTCTCTTGCCTTCCTACTCTCTTGCTTTCTTCCTCTATCGGCCTGTGTTTTACCTTTTCTCCCCACATACTTGCTTAGTTAGAGTCACACCAACGTATTTTATATTATTTGTGACTATTGTGAAGGGTGTTGTTTCCCTAATTTCTTTCTCTGCCTGTTTATCCTTTGTGTAGAGGAAGGCCACTGATTTGCTTGAGTTAATTTTATATCCAGCTACTTTGCTGAAGTTGTTTATCAGGTTTAGGAGCTCTCTGGTGGAATTTTTGGGGTCACTTAAGTATACTATCATATCATCTGCAAATAGTGATAATTTGACTTCTTCCTTTCCAATTCGTATCCCTTTGATCTCCTTTTGTTGTCTATGTGCTCTGGCTAGGACTTCAAGTACAATATTGAATACGTAGGGAGAGAGTGGGCAGCCTTCTCTAGTCCCTGATTTTAGTGGGATTGCTTCAAGTTTCTCTCCATTTAGTTTGATGTTGGCTTCTGGTTTGCTCTATATTGCTTTTACTATGTTGAAGTATGGGCCTTGAATTCCTGATCTTTCCAATCTTTTATCATGAAAGGATGTTGGATTTTGTCAAATGCTTTCTCAACATCTAATGAGATGATCATATGTTTTTTTTTCTTTGACTTTGTTTAAATAGTAAATTATGTAAATGGATTTACTTATATTGAACCATCCCTGCCATCCCTTCAATGAAGCCTACTTGATCATGATGGATGATCATTTTGATGTCTTCTTGGATTCGGTTTGCAAGAATTTTATTGAGTATTTTTTCATCGATATTCATCAGGGAAATTGGTCTGAAGTTTTCTTTCTTCCTAAGGTCTTTGTATAGTTTAGGTATCAGAGTAATTGTGGCTTCACAGAACAAATTGGGTAGAGTACATTCTGTTTCTATTTTGTGGAATAATTTTAGGAGTATTGGTATTAGGTCTTTTTGGAAGGTCTGATAAACCACTGCACTAAACCCATCTGGTCCTGGGTATTTTTTTGGTTGTGAGACTATTAATAACTGTGTCTATTTTGTTAGCAGATATGGGTCTGTTTAGATTGTTTATCTGATCTTGATTTAACTTTGTTACCTGGTATCTGTCCAGATAATTGTCCATTTCATCCAGGTCTTCCAGTCTTGTTGAGTATAGCCTTTTGTAGTAGGCTCTCATGAATTTTGAATTTCCTCAGTATCTGTTGTTATGTCTCCCTTTTCATTTCTGATCTTGTTAATTAGGATAATGTCTCTGTGCCCTCTAGTTAGTCTGGCTAAGGATTTATCTATTTTGTTGACTTTCTCAAAGAACCAGCTCCTGGTTTGGTTGATTCTTTGAATAGTTCTTTTTGTCTCCATTTGCTTGATTTGAGTTTGATTATTTCCTGCCTTTGACTCCTCTTGGATGAATTTATTTCTTTTTTTTCTAGAGCTTTAAGATGTGCTGTTAAATTGCTGGTTTACGCTCTCTCAAGTTTCTTTTTGGAGGCACTGACAGCTATGATTTTCCTCTTAGGACTGCTTTCATTGTGTCCCATAAGTTTGGGTATGTTATGGCTTCATTGTCATTAAACTCTAGAAAGTCTTCATTTCTTTCTTTATTTCTTCCTTGACCAAGTTATCATTGGGTAGAGTGTTGTTAAGCTTCCACGTGTTATGTGGGCTTCCTATTGTTTATGTTGTTATTGAGGAGCAGCCTTAGTCCATGATGATCTGATAGGCTGCAAGGAATCATTTCAATCTTCTTGTATCTATTGAGGTCTATTTTGTGACTGATTATATGGTCAATTTTGGAAAAGTTACCATGAGGTGCTGAGATGAAGGTATATCCTTTTGTTTTAGGATAAAAAGTTCTATAAATATCTGGTAAATCCATCTTTTTCATAACTTCTGTTAGTCTCACTGTGTCCTTGTTTAGTTTCTGTTTCCATGATCTGTCCATTGCAGAGAGTGGGGTGTTGAAATCTCTCACTATTATTGTGTTTGGTGCAATGTATGCTTTGAGCTTTAGTAAAGTTTCTTTTATGAATGTAGCTGCCCTTGCATTTGGAGCATAGAGGTTCAGATTTGAGAGTTCTTCTTGGTAGATCTTATTTTTGATGAATGTGATGTGTCCCTACTAATCTTTTTGGATCACTTTAGGTTGAAAGTCAATTTTATTTGCTATTAGAATGGCTACTCCATTCTAATGATTTTAATTCTAATAATTTTCTTGGGACTATTTCCTTGGAAAATTGTTTTCCAGCCTTTTATTCTGAGGTAGCGTCTGTCTTTGTCACTGAGGTGGGTTTCCTGTATGCAATAAAATGTTGGGTCCTGTTTACATACCCAGTCTGATAGTCTATGTCTTTTTATTGCGGAATTGAGTCCATTGATATTAATAGAATATTCTTACTATTAAGGAATAGTAATTGTTGCTTCCTGTTATTTTTGTTGTTAGAGTTGGAATTCTGTTCATGTGTCTATCTTCTTTTTGTTTTGTTAGATCACTTTCTTGCTTTTTCTAGGATGTAGCATCCCTCGTGTTGGAGTTTTCCATTTATTACCCTCTGAACAGCTAGATTTGTGGAAAGATAATTGTGTAAATTTGGTTTTGCAATGGAATATTTTGGTTTCTCCATCTATGGTGATTGAGAGTGTTGCTGGGTATAGTAGCCTGTGCTAGCATTTGTGTTCTCTTAGGGTCTGTATAACATCAGCCCAGGATCTTCTGGCTTTCATAGTCTCTGGTGAGAAGTCTGGTATAATTCTTATAGGTCTGCCTTTATATGTTACTTGACCTATTCCCCTCACTGCTTTTAATATTCTTTCTTTGTTTTGTACAATTGGTGTTTTGACTATTATGTGGGGGGAGAATTTCTTTTCTGGTCCAAACTATTTGGAGTTCTGTAGGCTTCATGTATGTTCATGGGCATCTCTTTCTTTAGGTTAGGGAAGTTTTCCTCTGTAATTTGTTGATGATATTTGCTGGCCCTTTAAGTTGGAAGTCTTTCTTCACTCTCTTTTATATCTATTATCCTTAGATTTGGTCTTTTCATTGTGTCCTGGATTTCCTGGATGTTTTGGGTTAGGAGCTTTTTTCTTTTTGCATTTTCTTTGACTGTTTTGTCTATGTTTTCTGCCCCTGAGATTCTCTCTTCTATCTCTTGCATTCTGTTGTTGATGCTTGCATCTATGGTTCCTGACTTCTTTCCTAGGATTTCTGTCTCCAGAGTTGTCTCTCTGTGTGATTTCTTAATTGTTTCTACTTTCATTTTTTTAGGTCCTGGATGGTTTTGTTCCATTCTATCACCTGTTTGGTTGTGTTTTCCTGTAATTCTTTAAGGGATTTTTGTGTTTCCTCTTTAAGGGCTTGTACCTGTTTACCTGTGTTCTCCTGTATTTCCTTAAGGGAGTTATTTATTCTACATCATCATGAGAAATGATTTTAGATCCAAATCTTGCTTTTCTTGTGTTTTGGGTTATTCAGGACTTGCTGTGGTGGGAGTACTAGGTTCTGATGAAGTCAAGTAGTCTTGGTTTTTGTTGGTAAGATTCTTGTGTTTGCCTTTGGCCATCTGTTGATCTCTGGTGTTAGATGTTCTTGCCTTCTCTGGCTCGAGCTTGTTCCTCCTGTGGGTCTGTAAGCCTGTGTCAGCACTTCTTGGAGATCAGCTTTCCTCTGGTAAGACCTGTGTGCAGAGGGCTGTGGATCAGCAGTCGGTCCTGAGTCCTGTGGTCAGAGCACACCCTGGAGACAAGCTCTCAGCTTGCAAGAAATGTGCAGAGAGGCTATGGATCTGTTGTTCCTCCTAGTTGTAAATGGAGGTAGAAAGAATCCTGTTCCCGCTGCCCTGCCACTTCTGTGACCTGAGTGTCCTGGCTGGTCCCTTGTTAGAAAGTCCTAAACTGTAATGTCTTATATTCAACTCTATCACCAAGGAAACCCTATCAAATTTTGTTACTTGTATGTAGAATACCTTTAATGTACAAAAACTTAAGTTTTTCTTTAAATATTTGTTCATAGTATTCTTGAGAAGCCACAAGTACTTTTCTTATAAATAAATTTTTTAATTATTATATTCATGTATATAGCTGGAGAGGGTAGATTGGTGAGCAGGGCGTGGGGAGAGGGAACAGGGCCTTTTTTTAGGAGGAGAAACTGGGAAAGGAAATATCATTTAAAATGTAAATAAAGAAAATATCTAATAAAAATGTTTCTCAAATTACAATTTTAAATGTGAGTTGCATTTACATGTCATCAGCATGATTAGTTTGATATTCTAACTATATATTTTCATCTGTTCATTTATTTGTATAATTAGTAACAGATTTATACTTTTTTACAGAGAATACTCCCAGTTCTATGAATATTGACATGACTGTCATTCAGAAAAAATTTTCACACTTTAAGCTGAGTTTAGCTAGCATAGAGAAAACTTATATATGGACATTTTAGACAGATACATATATACATACACACATACACACATACATACATATATATTCATATATATGTGTATATATATATAATTTTAATACCTATACACACACAAACTCATTTTTATGTGTTAACTTGACTGAAGACAGAGTTATCAGATATTTGATGAAGCAATCTTTGCTGGAAACTATGAGCATTTGAATTAGTAAGTTGTCAATAAAACTTATAGATTGACTAATTAGCCTTCCAAGGCAATAAACTGAATTTCTGAAAACAATAAAGGCAGACCCACAAATTGAAAATTCTCTTACCTTTCTGATCTACTCTGGACCTTAGTTTTACTCTTCATACTGAAACTTAATTGTCAATTCTATTATCATGTCTATCTTGCTATATTTTGTATTAAAGCTTATATTGTGAGAAATCCTGGTACTCCCAGGCCTCCATATCTGATTCTCAACTTGGTCAATTTCAAATCTTCGTTTTCTTAGTCTTCATTAATATAGGAGGTGATCATTTATAAGAAATTAGTGTGCATAGTTATATACATAAATCCAGGGTTTCTATTTCCATGGAGAACTTTAAATATTGTAAACACAGCATAACATTAAATTGATAATTCTAATTAACAATTATTTCAATGGGAAGGAAATCAGAATATATTCT
>NC_045030.1:66412819-66413894 GCF_008632895.1 Mastomys coucha | reverse complement strand
TTTTACTTGGTGTATTCCTTGTCTCTCCTAACCCGCTTATTTTCACAGAATCTCGACTTCCCCAGTTCATGAATCACCCACGGTATGAAGTGAAACTGCGGGCCGGCTTCCTTCAAACAACCATGACTATTCATAAATAAACACCACCATCTGAAAATATGAAATTAGGTATTCAATTAAGTTTTGTCATTTATTTATTAATACTGCAGATTTTATCCTTCTCCCCCAGTCTACCCTCCAACTGTTACACATTCCATAACTCCTCCCCAATCCCTTGTCTCCAAGAGGGTATCCACAATCTCCAACCCTCACCTCTAAATTCCCTGGGGCCTCCAGCCTTTTGAGGGTTAGGTGCATCTTTTTTGTCTGAACCCAAACCCAGCAGTCCTTTGCTGTATATGTGTTGGGGGCCTCACATCAGCTGGTATATGCTACTTGGTTGGTGGTCCAGTGTTTGAGATATTTTGAGAGTCCAGGTTAATTGAGACTGCTGGTCTTCCTACAGGGTCACCCTCCTCCTCAGCTTCTTAATTCAACCAGGTTCTGTCCATTGGTTGGGTGCAAATAACTACATCTGACTCTTTCAACTGCTTGTTGGATCTTTCTAAGGGCAATTATGTGGGGTCCCTTTTTGTGGGCACTTTATAATCTCAGAAATATTAGGACCTCCCCTTGAACTGGATCCTACTTTGGCCAGGTTTGATCTTCTTTTCCTTAGGCTCCTCTCCATTTCCATCCCTGTAGCTCTTTCAGACATGAACAATTATGGGTCAGAGTTTTGACTGTGGGATGGCAACCCCATCCCTCACTTGATGCCTTCCTGCTTAATCCCTGGAGCTAACTCCAGACACCTGGTGGGCCAAGCCGAGCTGCTGCCTCGGGAGTTCAATTGAGGGGTCCCAATGAGGTCAGCAGGAACAGTACAGTTGTTTCATGAAATTTACTAATATTAACCTCTTTTGGTCTGATTAAGGAGATGAAAACAGCATTTTGAGCATAGTAGGCATGTATTTTACTATTGAGCTCCTCCTTCAGATATATTTATATTTTATTTATATTTAGCTATAATAGAATA
>NC_045030.1:66402268-66412005 GCF_008632895.1 Mastomys coucha | reverse complement strand
AGGAGTTGCAGAGAACAGGGACTGAAGGAAGGGCAAGCCAGCCTAAATATAGCTATCTCCTAAGAGGTACTGACAGACATTCAATTCTTAAATAACAATATCTTACTGATGAAGATGTCACACACTGGTCCCAGGACGTGGTGAACTCAAGTTGCTACTGATCAGGAAGCTTCTTCCTTGTTATGTAGCTTTCTTATTACCAGACACTGTCACGTAGACTGTTGTGGGGAAAATTTTAAGAACAATCTTCTACAGCTATGAACCCTGTAAACTGTTCAATAAGGCAAGACGTTACCCAGGACTATAAAAGTGGCATAAATATTATGTCAATAGTAACCTAACCACTCTCTGGTTGGATTTCAGGTCTTATCTGCAGGAATAAATAAATATCTGCTATTGTAAATATGGTCAAGTAAACATGGGAAGGATCAAAGATATTCCAGGAAGTGAGTCTACTGTAAATATTCTGCTAAATGAACATAGTACCAGACTGCTCTCAAATCTGTTTCTCTATCCATAAGTTGGTGCACCTTTCACACATCATAAGGAAAGTTTCTTTGTGCAGTAGGTGCTGCATAATGTTAAAATTCACAAGTTGTTAAAATTGCTGAGATTGTCTGTGATGTATTCACCAACAAACAGGACATTTGTATCACAAAAATTCTCATGGACTATCATGGAAGAGGGCATAGAAAGAATGAAAGCCTCAGAGATCTTCAGTAGCAGAGTGAAAGAGTGTTTTCTGGACCACTACCCTCATGAACTTACAGCAGCTGTAGTTACCTTACAAGACCAAACCAAGTAACATTCTAGTATTAATTGGAGAGGGCCTCCTGAGTTTCCATCCTTGATTGAGGAGATATAGACACTTGAAGTCTTCTTAAGAAAGGAAATTCAGTTGTCTTTAAGGGTATGGCACTGAGTAAGTCAACCATGCTCCAGGGCATAATCTCTCACCCATGCATATATGTTTTATGTGTTGTTTCAAGATGTAAGAAAGTAGTTTTTTTTTTCCTAAGCATATATACTGTTTAAGATTCAATCCCTAAACACAATATAAAATATTTGAAATTTGACTATTAAAACTGAAATAAATAAAATGTGAAATAAATCCCATAAAAAGAGTGAAAATGCCATCTAAAACCTTTGAAAATATATTTCACACAAGTATAATGGCAATAAGTTAGCATTATATTTGTGTATGTGGTGGTTTGAATTAAGACAGAACCAATAGCCCCTTATATGCTCAATCATTGAAAGTGGCACTATTTGAGGAGGATTAGGAAATGGAGCCTTGTTGGAGGAGGGAGCCTTTTTGGAGGAGGTACGCGCTTTGAAGTTTCAAAGACCCCACACCACATCCAGCTTTTCTCTCTAGACCTAAGGATCAGGATATAAATGTCTCATTTCTCTAGAACTAGGCCTTTTTTCCCCCTATGGCCATGTTCCCATTCTTGGCGATAATGGACTTAGCCTCTTATTCTGTATGTAAATCTTTAATTAAATGCTTTTTTATAAGAGTTGCCTTGGTCATGGCTGCTCCTCACAGAATTTTCATAATGACTAAGCCAATATACATATAGGCATATGTTAAAAAACTGTAAAACACTAAACTGATAAACAAAAGTGTTAAAAACACAAAAGCCATTTTATAATGTCCATCACAGTACCATTTGATATAGGAGAAAATCTGGAAAACTAAATTTGTGTTAACAAGAAATGATAAATAAACTGCATAACAATGCCATAAAAATATTGCTTTCAGAACAACTCTGTGTAGTGTTATTACTGGAATTTAAAATAGATATAGTAAATTTAGTACAAAAATAAAGAAATAACATTTACAATATGATATAAATTTTCAAAAAGGAAAACTATTCATTATTAGGGGATAACTATTTGATAAAATGTTTGTGAAGCCTTTGAGTGAATGATAGTATACTTTTAGCCAATGATTTGAAAGCAGAGATGTGGAAAGTTCAAAAGTGCTAATTCTATTTTAATGAATCCATGGAAATTGTGTGTGTGTGTGTATGTGTGTGTGTGTGTGTTGAAAAAATGATAAGCTTGCAGAGGGGAGTCAGACACACATTCCCCCCTCTCACTCTGGAGTGAAAGGTAATTGTCAGCCACTACAAAAGAGAAAGAGAGTTTTTTTTCTATGAGCATATGCTCTGGTAAGGTAAATATGCTGTAGTGAATAATCATACATTCAAGAATAAACAAAAATCATTGTTTTTCACTTTAAAGATGAAATGGCATCCACCTGCCTCTAAAATACTATGGTCTAATGCCACTGTTACTGTGATAGTTACTGCCAGTTATCAGCTTGATAGAATCTACAATCACTTTGTTTAGGATTTGGACATCCAGGTGGAAAATTATCTTTAATGCATTAATTGATGTGGGAAAATACAGCTACTGTATATGGTATATAATACAGAGAAAGGAAGCAGACAGAGCTATGTACATTTATTATTCTCTGCTCCATGATTACAGATGTGATATCACTAGCCACTTCATGATCCTTGACTTTCCTAACATTGATGGATTGTCTCTTGAAATGTAAAGTAAGACAGATCTTTTTCTCCTCCCAGTTTCTTTTGTTTCAATATTTTATCACAGCAAGAAAAGAAACTAAGACAGTTGCCAATAAAAATTAGATAATAATAACTTATTGCTGAAGACACCATATGTTTTGGTTTCAGGACATAGAGAAATCAAACTATAAATGAGCTTGGAGCTTCCTCCCTGCTGGGTAGCTATCATAGTACCAGAAGGAACTATGTAGGCAGCTTGAAGGAGTCAATGGTCTCACCCAGCAGTATACCCGACATGCAACAATACTGACATGTCAGAAAAGATGTGCCTATAAATGTGATAGTGGAATGACTATTATGGGTATAATTAATAACTTTCTTATTCTATTTGAGGCTATTTCACAGGAAAGTGTTCCTTCCTTGAATCTTAAATTTCCAAAGCACATAGCTGTGAAAGTCTAAGTACAATACTATTGTTTTGTATACTATGCTGATTAGTTTGAATACTACACTGGTTAGTTTATTTATTTATATTTTCTGTCAACTTGACATATACTAGAGTCATTTATAAGAGGTAGCCCCAACTGGGAAAATATTTCTATCAGATATATTAGCCTGTAGGTAAATGCATGGGATATTTCCTTGACTAATGATTAATGTGGGAGGCTCCAGTCCAGGGTGGATGGTTCCACCCATGGGCAGGTGGTCCTGAGTTGTATAAGAAAGAAGGCTGAGCTAGCAGTTGAGAGTAAGATAGCAAGCATCATTCCTCTATGACCACTGTGTCAGTTCCTTCCTCCATGTCCCTGCTCTGCTTGAGTCTCTGCCTCAATAATTGACTATGATTGGGGCATATAATTCAAATAAACTCATCTCTCCCTAAGTTGTCCTAAACCATTTCAGTTATCACAGGAACAGAAAACAAATCAGGAAATAAATTGGTTCTAATAAGCACAAAAATATTTTGGGGAAGACTTTAGAAATGTTTAGAACTGCTGAAGAAGCTATTAGTGATCAAAGATTAATGAACTCTTCTGTGAGTGTTTGGGGCATACAAATGCTAAGAGCAAATCAGATGGTGGAAGCCTCATATTGAAGTGTCAAAGGAAAGAAAAACTAAATTAAGGACATTTTATGATATATTTAAATTAAGTTTAAAATTTGTGGTTTCTTGTCATCTGGGGCTGAATAATCAATTTTTATCAACCAGTATCACTGAAGTAGAATCTACAAAGTGTTTGCTTGGGGTAAGAAGGTAGATGTATTGAGGAAGCATCTTATGCTGGCAGCCAAAATTCATAAGGTGTAAGAGTCTAAAGCATGTTACTGGGCTTTGTGGTGTGAGAGCTTCAGGACTGAAGGGTCTTGGTGATTAGCCAGGAATAAAGAGATTATGGACAAAAGCCTTGGCATGACATCATGTAGCAGATGGGAGTTTCAGAAGAAATGGCAGTACGAAATTAGTGAAGGTACAGCCTCATATTCACTGGAGACCTCAACATTTTAGAGACATTGCGACAAGAATATGAATACAAAAGATAGTGGCAGGTATGTAGTTGAGCTGCCCTGAGCCTACTACATGAATTGAATGTATTGCAGATTGCAAAGCTGGGGAGGTGCAGCTGTACAAACAAGCCCTTTGGTCCCTGGAATATCATGAATAGGTACCATACATAACACATTGAGCTATTTATATTGTATTTTGGCTTTACATTTATTTAACTGTAATTGGGACTTGGTTCTTCCATGGTTGAATATGAAGCATATAACTTACTTTCATCTTAATTTTAAGGGATCCCGAGTTGAAAGACTTTAGACTTTTAAAAGACTTTTAAAAGGATAGTTAAATAATTTTTGTTGTTGTTGTTTTTGTTTGTTTGTTTGCTTGCTTGCTTTCTTATTCATTTTCTGGGTATGAGTGTTTTGTCTGCATTCATGGCTTGTGTCCATGGAGACTAGAAGATGCATCATATACTCTGGGGTTGTAGTAAGTAAGGATTGTGAACTGCTTTGTAGGTACTAGAAATAGAAAGTAGGTCCTTTGCAAATATAGCCAGTGGTCTTAACTATTGTGCCACCTCCCTTGGGATGTTGAATATTTTAAAAAGTTTGAACATTTAAAGATTTTTTCCTTTATTTTTTGACTGCATAGTTAGGTTATATGTTATATTGTGCTAGTAACATAATTGTCTCAGCAATAAATAAAAATAAAGTTTATTGTTTAATAATTTAATAATGATTTATTTGTGTGTATCAATTTGACAAGCAGACAAATAGGTTTGTTTGTTTGTTTGTTCTGTTTCTTTGTCAACTTGACACAAGCTAGAAGCATCTCAGAAAAGGGAAATTCAACTGAGAAAATGGTTCCACCACATTTGCCTGTAGGCAATTCTGTAGGTAATTTTAATTTTCCTGATTAATGATTATTGTGGGAGGGCCTAATGCTTTCCTCTTCAAGTTGCTATTTGTCATGATCTTTATTACAACAAAAGCAAACTGGAACAGACTCATCATCCAACTATATCCTAAATGTTTATGTTTTTGTTCATACATTAGTGCTGCTTCCAATTTTCCTCAGTGAAGCTTCTTTCAGCTGTGGGAAGCAATTAATGCAGTGATTTCTAACTGGTTCTGAGAATAAGTGACTGCTGAGAGCTCAGTCTTTAATGAATCATCGATATCACCTCACCTCAAGTCTTAGAGAACATTAATGGAAGAGGACGCTGAGAATAATATGAGAGCTAGAAGAATCAGATAAATTCTATGTAACACTGTCTTATGCAGATGAGTAGACAATTGTACTCATGAATGTAGAGAATTTAATCCATCAACATTTCAGTTCAGATGGGGAAGTGGCTCATGGGGCCCCAAGTTTTGATAAGGAGCTACAGATAATAATGCTTACTTGTGGAAAAGATTCATTTATTTTTCAGTAGTGGAGTCACAGGTATCTTGTGTATTCTCTAGTAAATAATTACACACCCCTGCTAATGTATGCACCTCTAATTAAAATTAGTAAGTAATAAAAGTGAAAAGTGGAAATATTTAGGGAAGATGAACAGCCACAATGAAAATAAGAGATATATAAGAGAAAATTAATGAGAGAGATAATTAAAATTCACTCCCATCTCACTCTCAATCCCACCTCTCTCTCTCTCCTAGTCTCTCTGTATGTATGTATGTATGTATGTATGTATGTATGCATTATATAAATACCTATATAATACATATATATATACATATATATGTGTGTGTATGTTTATATGTGTGTGATATTTTCAAAACAAATCATTTAAATAATAGTGAAACTGAGTTAACAGCTATGATAAAAGAATTAATCTGTGTTGGGCAGAAAGAGGAGTCAATATATGATACAGTCCCAACTTCAGCCAAGTATTTGAATTACTCTAGCCATTCAGATGATTTCAGATTTACCTAAAATGAACGGAAACTGTACGTCAACAAGCAGTCACTTACAGTGAGGAGTTATGCTGCAGAGTGGTGATAGTCTTTCAAATTCAAGTCTCTGCAGCAATGAAGACATTCAAGAGTTGGAATCTCAGAATTGCTTACATGCCCAGTGTCTGAGTCAGAAAAGAACCCCCTCAAGAAAGGAAACTGATAGAAACAACTTTTGCCACTTTCCTATGCTGCTCAATTCGCTTTATTAATATATGTTATAGGAAGTATTCCTCTAGGATTTTTATAGAGATCAGTGTCTGAAAGTTTGCTGGACTGAACCCCAACTCCCAAGGACTACATATAGTCTTGGTATTATAGTTGATCCTCAGATGTTTGCATTCATTTTCTCTTCTGATTACAAAGTAGAAGCTCTCTACTGGCATGATGCAGACCATGATTTATAAAGCTCTGATACTTTTGTCACTATGCTTCTTAAGCTTGGTTTAGTATTTATTATCAGAATGAAGAATGTCAGTAGCAATAGGCACTCTAGAGGATTACTTTGCCAACACACATATTTTGAGTTGTATGACTACATATCAGTAGCTATGCTGGTTACTTTATACCAGCATAATACAAACTAGAGTTACCTGAAAAGGTGTAACCTTAATTGAGGAATTTCCTTAATCAGATTGGCCTAGGGGCATGTGGGGGGACATTTTCTTAATTGATTGTTGTTATGGAACTACTCATCTCATTGCAGGACATGTTTTCTCCAGGCAAATGATCATGAGCTGTATAAGAAAGCCAGCAGGGAAAACCACAGGGAGCAAACTACCAAGCAGCATTCTTCATACTTAGTCTCTGCTTCAGTTCCTGCCTCCAAGTTTCCTGCCTCCAGGTTTCATGCCTTCAGTTCCTGCTGCAGCTTCCCTCAATGATGAACTGTAACCTGTAACTCAAATAAATCCATTCCTCCTCAAAAGTTGTCTTGGTATATTTCGCAGAGGGAAAACTGAGACGGTGTCTAAATGTATGTCTGGGTAACGCTGCCAGTTATCCCCAGGAAAATGAGCATCCTTTCCCTTGTTTTCAGCCTCTTTAGAGATCAGCTCTCTTCCAAGGAGCTGGGAATACCATAGCACTATGTATAGTCTATAATTCTGTAGTAACCTGGCAAAATCCCATGACAGAAATGTCCCTCACTTGGAAGTAAAAATCCCCAAACATAAAAAGTACCAGATGTGAAGAGACATAGATATTTCAAAGTTAAATGTCTGGGATAATTTTCTTAATACAAAGAGCTTAGTCCCCAGACCCATATCTTCCTTCTGTATGTAAGGACCAAGTATAATTTAAGTTTTTTTTTTTTTTAATGAAGACATGGACTGTTTTGTACAGGATGGCCAATATTTTAGTATACTAACCACTTCCTATTTATTCTAGTCTAATTTCTATGATGTCATATACAGACCATATACTATAATAAGAGAAAACTGCCAATATTACTTAATGTAAGTCTTTAAGTTTAGTGAAGGAATTTTTTGTAATTCCATAGTCAGAGAATACTAATAATAAATTGAGTCTTGGGGATCACAAAAAGTATACCTTCACCATTTGCCGTATACATACATACATACATATATATATATATATATATATATATATATATATATATATACACCTGTTCTGGCTAGTCTTTTGTTATCCTGACACACAAACTAGAGTTATCTGAAAGGAGAGAACTTCAATTGGGAAAATTCCTCCATATGTTAAGGTATTTTATCAATTGGTGACTGATGGGGAAGAGCCCAGCGCATTGTGGATGGCGCCAACTCTGGGTTGGTGATCCTAGGTTCCACAAGAACTTAGACTGAGTAAGCCATAGGAAGTAAGCCAGTAAGTAGTTTTCCTTCATGGACTCAGCATCAGCTCTGGCCTCCATGTTCCTGCCCTACTTCAGTTCCTGTCATGACATTTTTGGTGATAAACAACAATGTGGAAATATAAGCTGAATAAGCCCTGTCTTCTCCAATTTGCTTTTTGCTCAGGATATTTCATGGCACTAATAGAAACCTAAACTAAAACAACGCCTATTTCAAAGACAGCATAATTCCCTCACCATTATTTAGCATATTCATTGTGGTCTATAGTATACTGATAACATTTCTGAGAAGACCAGAGAGTAAACAATTTCCTTAGACTCCTTAGAATAATATGTAAATTCTGGAAAATAAATCTCATAAAACTTTTGAGAATCCATTCATCTAGAAACTAGAGAGAAGACTCTTAAGCAGGAGAAAGTAGTTTTGCTCATATTTGGTTTATATTTTCTGGCAAAATGTGAGGGTATCTACTCAGTCCAGATGAGGCACCTAGAACAGGTGTTCTTAAGTCTTCTATATAAACAAAACTTAGTGAACCAGTGAATTTATTAGGCTTATTTACAGGAATTTCAGTTATGGAAAGCTTACATCAACTTGATGACTCCAAAACTACTACATCACAACATTGTCACGAATAAAAATCTCACAGAACCTCCATCATGAAATGGACATTTCAATTAATCTGTTATGCCCTATGTAATTCCACTTCTCTCAAGAGTACTAGAAGCTGACATGAATGCTAGAGGAAGGACTCAAGGCACTCTCAAATGAGGGTTCTGTTATCTCTCTTTCCTTCTATCTGTAGTCTTACCAGCTCAATTTCCACTCTCCTGAGGCCAACTATTACTCATTGATTTGCTTATTTTACTGTCCTGGCTATCAGGCTAGAGCTATTTTGAATAGTTCCAAAGAAAGAAGTGAAAGAATCCATGAACCTCTGTAATTCTAGGATAACTTAGCATCTTGGACTGTATTATCTGCATATGAGAGTATATTAGATGTTTTCCAGGTGGTTCAGGTTGTACATAGAGCACCACAGAGGCAAATACAGGTAAAGTTTCATTAATACTTCTGTGCTTTCTGTGGCCATTGATAAATGGGACCTCATGAAACTGGAAAGCTTCTATAAGGAAAAGGACATAGTCAATAAGACAAATCTGCAACCTACAGATTGGGAAAAAATCTTTACTAACCCAACATCCAATAGAAGGCTAATATCCAAAATATATGAAGAAATCAAGAAGCTAAACACCAAAAACAAAACAAAACAAAACAAAAAAACAAAGAACCCAATCAAAATATGGGGTATAGAACTAAACAGAGAATTCACAACAGAGGAATCTCAAATGGCTGAGATGTACTTAAAGAAATGTTGAAAGTCTTTAGTGATCAGAGAAATGCAAATCAAAATGGCTCTGAGATTCCACCTTACACCAATCAGAATAGCTAAGATCAAAACCTCAGGTGACGGCACATGTTGAGGATATGGAGAAAGAGGAACACTCCTCCATTGTTGGTGGGATTGTAAACTGGTACAACCACTCTGGAAATCAATCTGGAGGTTCCTCAAAAAATTGGAAATAGATCTACCTGAAAACCTAGCTATACCACTCTTGGGCATATACCCAAAAGATGCTCCATTATGCCACAGGGGCACATGTTCCACTATGTTCATAGCAGCCTTGTTTGTGATAGACAGAAACTGAAAACAACCCAGATGTCCCACAACAGAAAAATCAATACAAAAAATGTGGTTCATTTACACAATGGCATACTACTCAGCTATTTAAAACGAGGACATCCTGAATTTTGCACATAAATGGATGGAACAAGAAAATATCATCCTAAGTTAGCGTGAGTGAAATCAGACCCAAAAGGACATGCATGGTATATGCATAAGTGGATATTA
>NC_045030.1:66400526-66402027 GCF_008632895.1 Mastomys coucha | reverse complement strand
GGGAGAGAAGGGACCATGATCTAGTATTGGGTGGGAGAAAAAGACTGAAGCCCTGAGAACCAGCAGAAAGAATGAAAACAGGCAATCTCAGGAGGTAGGAAGAGGTAGGACACTCTACAATGTAATAGAGACCTGGGAGATGAGAGATTCTCTGGGCTAAAGTTAGGGAGCTTAGATTAAATGCCCTACAGTGAGGAGAGGGAACTTGTAGAGACCACCTCCAACAGAAAGACAGGGCATCAAGTGAGGGAAAGGGTTGCTATCTCACAGTCAAAACTTTGACCCATAATTGTTTCTGTCTGAAAGAACTACAGGGATGGAAGTGGAGAAAAGCCTGGAGAAAAGGAGGTCCAGCAACAGGCCCAAAGTAGGATCCTGCTCAAAGGGATGTCCCAAGGCCTGACACTATTAATGAGGCTATGGCGAGTTCACAAAAAGGGACCCAACACGATTGCCCTCAGAAAGACCCAACAAGCATCTGAAAGAGTCAGATGTAGTTATTTGTACCCATCTAATGGACATAAAATGCTGACCCCTGTGGTTGAGTTAGGGAAAAGCTAGAAGAAGCTGAGGAGGGTTACCCTGTAGGAGTACCAACAGTCTCAATTAACCTGGACCCTGAGATCTCTCAGACACTGGACCACCAACCAGGCACCATACAGTAGCAGATATGAGGACCCCAACACATATAGAGCAGAGGACTGCTGGATCTGACTTCAGTCAGAGAAGATGGACCTAACCCTCATGAGTGTGGAGGCCCCAGAGAGTTTAGAAATCAGGTAAGGTGGGGGTTGAGAGGGTGGGTACATCCCTGTAGAGACTGGCTGTGGGAGGTGGTATGGGATAGGCAACAGTCAAAGGGTAGACCAGGAGGGGAATAAAATCTGGAGTGTAAAAAAATAAATAAATAAAATTTAAAAAAAAGAAAGAAAAGTCTCAAAGAAGCCTACAGAGATGTCTCAGCAGCCATGTATTTGATTTTTATTGTTTTAAAATGAAATTTGGCTCCAAGGATCCACATCATGAAGTTCATAACTGCCAGAATTTATAGCTTCTGATATCCTCATTTCTCCTTTTCTGGTACCTGCACATACATGCCATACACACATGCATGGCAAATACCTGTATTCATAAAAAATAAAATAAAATAAAAATAAATAAAATAAAAATAAATCTTTAAATAAAATAAAAGTCTGATTGGACAGAAATGTTCAATATCCTTAGTCATCAGGGAAATGCAAATCAAAACAACTCTGAGATTCTATCTCACACCAGTTAGAATGGCTAGCATAAAAAACTCAGGTGACAGCAGATGCTGGAAAGGTTGTGGAGAAAGAGGAACACTACTTCATTGCTTGTGGGATTGCAAGCTGGTACAACCACTCTGGAAATCAGTGTGGCGGTTCCTCCCGAAATTGGGCATAGTTCTACCAGAGGACCTAGCTATACCTCTCCTGGGCATATACCCAGAAGATGCTCCAACATGTAATAAGGACACATG
>NC_045030.1:66379439-66399740 GCF_008632895.1 Mastomys coucha | reverse complement strand
GGAGTATACATGGTAGGACTGATTATTCTGGCAGCATGTGTATAGTAGAGGATTGCAAAATCAATCATGAATGGGAAGAGAGGTCCTTGGCCCTGTGAAGGTTCTGTGCCCCAGAGTAGGGGAATGCCAGGGCCAATAAGTGGGAGAGGGTAGGGTGGCAAGCATGGGGATGGGGGAGGCAACAGGGGTTTGTTCTTGTTGTTTTTTGTTTGTTTGTTTCTTGGAGGGGAAACTGGGAAAGGAAAAATCATATGACATGTAAATAAAATATCTAATAAAAATTGTCAAAAAAGAATGGAAATTTAACTATGCAGAAATTTTGGCAGTCCATTTAATGAACATTTGTATTAAAAACTTATTCTGAGGCTCTGGAACCAAGTCAGGTAGAAGTACAGAAAAAGTATAGGACTTTAGAAAGGAAATGGGCAAGTGTCAGTCTCACTGGCCAAGAGAAAAAAAATTCCAATACAGTTTCATTTGTTGTGAAGTTTTACATGTAATCATAATAAACGTTTCCTTTTATAGAAGGTTGTTTCAGGTGAGAACATTAAAATAGGAATATAATGCCTAGATGAATATGGCTTTACTCCTTTTCTACTTATATATTCTAAAATGTCCTAGGAATCTCACAAGAATATAAATTTTGTTTGCAGTAAAATCATCATAACTTTACTCACAATGATTGTGACCTAGGGTTTTACCTTATCAGCTGCAATAATATTTAGTACATATTAGGAGACATTTAAATCAACAATATTCTTCAGCAGCCCTTGAGGATATAATCTCAGAACTCACAAAAATCTTATAGACTACTCTAAACTGAGTTGAACAGGACTCTATAGAGAACTCCACATCTGTATTTTCATATGCTCTGTCCTTTCCTTAACCATCCCAGCTCAAGGTGCAAAAATCACTGATAGAATATTTTTGAAGTACCCATTAGCTCTATTTTATACGATATAATTCTGTAATTATTTTCTTGAAAATCAAGATTTCCTGTTTCATATAAGTGAATGCTTCTGAAAAGAATCTCTAGGCTTGTAGATGACAGCAGGGTGCTATGCCACCAGTCTGTGATAAGTTACCTCTGGCAAAACTTTTTCTTTATTTTCATCTACCTAACAATACTTGTATAGCTTTCTTTGAATGATCCCAGAAGTTTATTCTTTCTATGTCAGTAATCATCCTACCAGAAGATGCCTACTATTTCACAGCCAGAGAAGTCATATTGCTTTTCAAGAACAGTGAAGGTTATAGTTTGCTTCTCTGTTGCAGTGATAAACACCATGAACAACAGGAGATTATGGGGAAATGTTTCTTTTACTTCAAATTTCCGAGTATAGTTCCGGGGAAATAGGTAGAAAGCCAAAACAGAAACCATGGAGGAAAGCTGTTCACAGACTCTTCCACTGGCTTCTGCTCGATTACTTTTCCTATATAGCCCAAGTCTATCTGCTTAGCTATGGTATCTTCTACTGGTAGGTGGCCTTCTAATATTAACTACCAGTTGAGATAATCTCGCACAAATGGGTCTATTGTCTAGTCTGATCCATGTGATACTTTGGTTGAGGCTGTTTATTCTTATTTTGTTCCAGTTTGTGTCAACAAACTGACAATAAAAACTAACCAAGATGGTTAACAATAGAATACTGAGAATTCTTTTGAAATATTAATGAATATTTTGTTAATTATACATCTATAATTTCATCATCAATTTCAATGATTTTATAGGAAAAGTATCAACAGTGATGGCTACATTAGACAGAGTATAATCTCAACAGTATAGAACTTCCTTCACCCTAACAACATAGTATATACCATATTTATCATCAGTTTTCCTGTGATAACACATAGACCTTATTATATGACATAACCATAGGTGAAACTACCTGCTTACTTGTGTAAAGATGAATTACAGTGGACTTCTTTCATTTTTGAAAGAATGGTAGTCTTTATATGCACAAATTGATTGTAATTAAGATTTGCTATTCTACTCATTCATACTTCCAGCATGTATTACTAATCTTCTTAGACTATAGAGCAAAGTACTACAGACTACATGTCTCAAGCAATAAAAATATACGGCTCATTGTTCTGGAGACTCATTGTTCTGGAGACAATAAATGTGTGATTAAGGTATAGTAAGTTTAATTTCTTCTGAACCTTTTGTCCATTGCTTTCAGATGGCTATCTTCTTAGTGTATTTTCAGACATCTTTCTTTTGTGTTCATGAGACCTTTGTTTTGTTTTTTTGAGACAGGGTTTCTCTGTGTAGCCCTGGCTGTCCTGGAACTCACTCTGTAGACTAGATTGGCCTCAAACTCAGAAATCTGCCTGCCTCAGCCTGCCAAGTGCTGGGATTAAAGGCATGTACCACCACTGCCTGGCACATGAGACCTTTTTATATCTCTTGTGTATCCTAATCTGCATTGTTAGGACACAGATCCTATTAGGTAAAGTTTCATTCTAGTAACTTCATTTTAAGTCAATTGCCTTTGGTAAAAACTTTCATTTTGAGGAAACTGAAATTAGAACATTTGAAGTTGACATGCTGTGATTTATAAAACAGTGTTTATATAATATCTAGTAAGATGATACTGTCTCATTCAACTTGGCTTCAACCAAATAAGTCAATTCACAGCCAAACAAATCAAGTCAACTAACTACCTAGATGTGATCATACAGATGACTAAATCTTCTATGATCCAGATATCCTAAGTTACTATCTCAGAAAAACATAATCAGTTAAATTACCAAGAGTACTTAATGCTTGAAACATAAAATTAGGGGTTGATTTTAGTACTATATACAGAATACATACAGAATATATTCTTTTCATGAACTTATAATGCTGATGAAATTATATTGTTTATTATAGATTGGGGTATTTTAATGTATATTAAATAATCCAAAATATACAATATAATCTCTCAGTCCAATAAATCAATGATATTATATATATAAAATAGTAAAGCTATGGAAATAATAAATCATGCATGGTTACAATAAGGTACCATGTTGAAAATTATAAAATATTTAGAGCTAAAAGGCAAACAAAACATTGCCACCAAAATCTGTGTTGTACAACTGAAATAGAAAGTATTATAAAATGTGTGAGTACTAATGCACATGCTATTATGAAGCAATAGATTCTTTAATTCATTTTAAATCTGTTTTAGTGGGATAGTTACTCAATATACATATTAGATAAAGAATAACTGAAAAATTTCACAGAAAACAGAGGGAAGAGAAGAGCAAAGATTAATTAAAAAATAGCAATAAAAAAATTAACACACACTAATACTACTTTGTGCACAATAGATAAAACTACATGTGAGTAAATGGCCCAAGGAATGGGATCACACATAGCCAGGCATCATAAGGATTTTTCTTTTTTGCATTAGGAATAGTCTGTGGAAACTTGGAAAATATTCATAATATTGGAAGTAGATTTAATTAATCCAACATTACTTCAAAAGTAGTATAAAATATGAATAGAAATATACTTATAAAATAGGATGAATATAGAAACTATAGGTAAAATTCTTTTTCCTATAATTTTAGAGATTGAGAGGATAGTACAGCAAGTATTACTAGAAAGTACAAATCTTATAAATGTATAAAATATGCATACCAAAAATCTGAAATAATATGCCTTGTGCCAAACTTCAGATTTCACCTCAGGACAAGATAAGTATTCCCTCTGTACACTGAAAACATGCAGACTTGACTTTGATCCTCCAAATTTACATATATTGTAATTTCAGCTTGAAAAGATGGAAGTAAAGGGGTCCTTCAGTTTCTGGACCACCATCCTAGGCTACTGAGTGAATTCCAGTTTCCAGTGGCTTCTAATTAACCACATCAAGGTTGTCCTTTGATTTCTACATCTATGTGCATATTTGTGGACAGCCCTATACCTGTGTATGCACACTTACAATACACACCATCATTTTTCCTATTTCTTTTCTCTGTAATACTAAAAAAAAAAAGTCTAGATAAATATAACTGCAAAAAATGAGAAAAAAAGAAATTAGAAAAAATATTCCAAAATTATATTTCAGTGGGTTTTCTTCTTTGTTTTTGTTTTTGTTTTGTTTAGTTTTTTGTTTTTTCGAGACAGGGTTTCTCTGTGTAGCCCTGGTTGTCCTGGAACTCACTCTTCAGACCAGGCTGGCCTCAAACTCAGAAATCTGCCTGCCTCTGCCTCCCAAGTGCTGGGATTAAAGGTGTACGTCACCATGCCCACCTTTCAGTGGATTTTCTACTAAGGAAAATAACATGATTCAATTAAGAAGGAATGTGTAAGATTTATAGATGAAGTTAAGTATGAAAAATTTTCTGAAGTACTTAAAAGATGACCTACATAAAGTGAGAAACAATAATATATTCCAGAGAGTAAGTATATCTCATTAACAATATCAATTATCATACACATTGATCTATTTATAAAGTAACATGTCAATAAAAATCACAGCAACATTTTAATTTTTTTTCTTCCTCTCATTTTTTATTATGTTTATTGTTTTACAATCCAGTTGTTGCCCCATCTCAGTTCTCCCAGTTCTTGTCACTTCTGGAGCAGTGGTACCCAACAGTGCCAGGAGTGGCTTTTATCTCACAGAATGGGCCTTAAACCCAATCAGAAAATGATTGCTAAAATGTACATGCTGTCAAAACATACACCAAAAACAAAATTTCAAAATATCCATACATCATTCCAATATGATTTGGTTTTCTAATGTTGAAAACATTAATAGGAATTTTGTGACTTATAAGAGCACACATTTGCTTTCTTACTATGTTGACAATTGAGAAGTATGAAAGCAGTTCCACTGACATAAATTCAAAGCTTTGGCAGGGCTGTTTCTTTCTAAAAGCTCTTCAGTAGAGATGCTTGCACTGTACTTTTTTCTTAAAAATCATGATTTTGTTGGTGTAAGCTCATTATACAGAGTGATGAGTTACAGGAAAGTGTTTGAACACATAAAATTTTCTCACCCCATTCTAGCTTCTCCACACCTTCCAGGTATTCTCATTTATTTTCCTTATAGGCTGACATCTTAATTTCACACCCAAGAATGCCCAAAGTTTTGATGTATCTATATAAAGCTTAAGATGCACAAATGGGTGTAAACATGTGATATTTAATATTATGAACAGGTTTATGTCATTTAAGATGATAATATCCATTTCTACCTGTTTTCATACATGCTATTTCATTTTTCATTATATCTAAAAAGCCAAAGAACAGAAAGAAACAAAGAACAATAGGAAGAAAGAAAGAAAATAAGAAAGAAAGAAAGAAAGAAAGGATGAAAGAAAGAAAGGAAGAAAGGAAGCCCAACAAAACAAAACACCATTGTGCACATGTGGTGTATCTTCTCCATGATCTGTGGATAGGTATAGAGGATGATAATATAAATTATCTATTTTAATACTGATATAATAATCATAAACAAGGAAATATCTCTGGATTATGTTAAATTAGAATCCTTCAGGCATATACTTGGACATATTATAGCTGGTTCATATGGCAGTTCTATTTATAATATTTTCATACATATATATAATGCATCATATCACCACAGTGACTTCCATTATAGCTTGGCTAATTTATATTTTCAGCAGCAATGTATAATGGTTCCCTTTAGTCCACATTCTTATTGCTGCTTTATTAATGATAGCAATTTCTTTTAAGTTTTATATTTCTTCCATAACTACAATTGAGAAGTTCAAGAGCTTCTCTGCAGCATTGGTAGAGATTATTCATGTAAACAAATACCATATAGAACAGGAAATTTTGTTGTTAGCTATACATTAGAGCAACAATTACTATTTAAAATACATAAATGTTAAACTGCTGAGAAACCAAACAATCCAATCACCAGTGGGCTAATTAAAAGAGCAGAAATTTCCCAAATGATCTAGTATAAACAGCCAATAATAATATGAAAAATATTCAACATTGCTTATTCCATTGTATATTTTTGCTTCTAGTGACTATACCTAATCTTTGACTTGTGATCCCTTTGTCATATTACTCCAAACTCTGTTTCCATCATTGAATTAGTTTCTCTTTCAAAACAGTATCTCCTTCTGTTTTCTCCACAGGGATACATTTTATTACATTAGATTCATTTGTAGAAGCAAAGACATCATTTCCAAATGATTCACTTAATTTCTTATTCAAAGACAATTTGACTACATGAGGTAAAATGTTCAGAGAGTTTAGATATTAGGAAGTAAACATCATGGATGAGCATTATTCAGTTTATTAAACATGATAAAGCCTCAAAATGTCTTATTTTGCTAATGAGATTTTAGGAGTTGTTTCTACTCATTTTATATAATGTGCACCACTTTTTATATGTTCATATATATTTATATTTTCAGAGAAAATGGAAATGACAAGTCGTGTCAAATTATAAGAACTCCTAAAAATATAGTTTTATACATCAATATATTCAGTTTTCTAGTTGGCCACAATATCATGAAAATTGTTAATTTTTTCCTTTACAATATGCATATATTTCACACATTCCTAATCTCATTTTGTAAAATTTCTAATACAAGTGTATCATTTTATTTCATTCATTTAAATAAAAGAGAAATTCAAATCCTATATTATAATAGTTAATGTGATTGCTGAACTATGTTTATTTTATTTTTATTACTTCTCTAGGCTTTTCTTATGTTTTCACTTTTTCTTATGTTTTCACTTTTTTTCATATTTTTTCATAAATATATTTTAATTTTATTATTATAAGAACAGTTAGCTTGAGATCTATCCTCAACAAATTCTAAGTTCAATACTGTTAATGTGGACACAATGTTATGTGACATATCTCTATTACTTATTCCTCTTCAATAACTAAAACTGAATGTCCATTACTCAGCAAGTAACCACTTGTACCTGTCATGAAATCCAGGGAAGCTACTCTTTATCTCTCTCTCTTTCTGCTCATATAACTGGAATTAAGCAATATTCATTCTTTTGTGCCTAACTTAATTCACTTAACAGAAAATCATAAAGGTTATTCACATTGTCTGATAACCAGATTGTTTTAATAACAAATAACTGATTTCTATCTATATACATATAACATTATTTTTATCTCTTCATCCACTGATGTGTGTTTAGATTCCTTTTACAGCCTTTTCATTAATGAACACTAAGGTTTTCTAATTTTTTAAACAACATTTACATTCCTTAAGATAAATACACAATTACATATTGCTGAATCAAAGAGTGGTTCTATTTTTTAAAAAGATTTATTTTATTTATTTTTTTATGTGTATGAGTACACTGTAGCTGTACAGATGGCCGTGACATCTATGTATGTGGTTGTGGGGAATTGAACTCAGGACCTCTGCTGGCCCGCTCGCTCAGGCCCTGCTCACTCCAGCCCCCCTCGCTCCAGTGTAATTCACTGAAGCTGTCTTCAGATGCACCAGAAGAAGACATCAGATCTCATTATGGGTAGTTGTGAGCCACCATGTGGTGGCTGGGATCTGAACTCAGACCTTCGGAAGAGCAGTCAGTGCTCTTACCCGCTGAGCCATCTCTCCAGCCTGAGTGGTTCTATTTTTAACATTATTATTTATTAAGTTATATATTGACTTTATACTTTGATCACAGCTTCCCCTCCCGCTGTTTGTCCCAGTTCCTCTCTCTCACTTCTCTCTACCTGATCTCTTCTCTTTTTCCTCAGAAAGTGAGCGGGCTCCCATGGATATCAAAGAGCCTTAGCAAATCAAGTAGCAGTAAGACTACGTGCATCTTCTCCTATTGAGGGTAGACAGGACAGCTTAGTTAGGGGGAAGGGATCCAAAGGCAGGCAACTGAATCAGAGACAGCCCTTGCTTTCGCTATTAGGAGTCCCATATAAGGACCCAACTGCACAATTTTTACATGTGTGCAGAAGGCCTAGGTTCATCCCATGAATCTTCTCCAGTTGGTGGCTCAGTCTCTACGAGCCCCTATGGGTGAGTAGTTCTATTTTTAAGCTTTGAGGAAGTATTATATTTTAGCATTAGCTATACACCTATTAACAATGTTCATAACGGTCAATTTTTCCATGCCATCTCCAAAAAGACTTGTGACATTCATCTTAATAGGAAAAAAGTACAATCTCAATGTGCTATTTATATGCATTTTTATTCCATTGTGATAATAAAAACAATCAAAAGAAGAAATTCCACATGCTCATATGAATGTCCCTGTCTTACAAGTATCTATGCCTTATATATTTTCTTTGTTGGCTCCTAATTCTTTGAACAAACCAAGTTTCTACTATTTCATGTGTGTACTTACTCTCACATTATCTTACTTATGGAAAGACTTTCCATGCAATTATGTTTTTAATACAGTGGCAAGATCCCATCAAAATACAATCTAGAAACTATTACTCTTTCATATTAAACTTATAAAGTCAACTCTTCAACCCAGGACTACCAGCCCAGCGATGGCACCACCCACAAGGGGTCCTCCACTCTTGATCACTAATTGAGAAAATGCCCAACAGCTGGATCTCATGGAGGCATTTCCTCAAGGGAGGCTCCTTTCTCTGTGATAACTGCAGCTTGTGCCAAGTTGACACACAAAACCAGCCAGTACACATGTAGACAAAATATCTGATGTTACCAAACATTGGCAAAGACTCTCTTTTTTCAATAGGCTCCTGAATTTTTGCCTACCTTTACTTTGAGCTAAAAGATACCTCTTTTTTGCTTGCATTCAAAATAGTATCTTCACTGCAAACAAACATATTTTTTGTTCTTTATTTACATAACACCATTGCCTTCATCTCTCATATATTTTTCTAACATTTTATCAAAACTATAAGGGAAAAACATGAATAATTTTGAAATGCTTCTAGTTCCTAATTTAGGATCTTTCGTCCCATTATGTTTCAGGAGCCATCTAGGAAAAGCGGAAGCTAGCAGGTTGTCTTCCTGTAGATGGCCCACTGTCTTTGCATGGATTATTATGGGTGAGCTATGAGAGGCAGGGTTCTGAAAGACTTCATCTCAGGATTGCTTCTTACAGCTAATATGCCTTTCCTGTCAATATTATATAGTCTATCAATTACTGGACATTAGTGCACCCTATTGGGCAAATTTTCTGCAGGTCAACATGAAGATGAACTTTCATGAATTAATACAATTTAGATGAATTAATGATTTTAGAATTCCTGATTAGATACAAATAATTTCTGAAAATTTTTTTTATTATTTTATTTATTTACATCCCAAATTTTGCCCTCTTTATGCATTCCCCCTTCCATAGTTCCCCAACTCTCCCTCTGAGAGGGTAACCCCAGGACATCACCCTACCTTAGGTCATCAAGTCTCTACAGCATGAGGCACATCCTCTCCCACTGAGGCCAGATAAGGCAGTTCTCTACACATGTGCCATGGGCCTCAGATCAGTCTGTTTATGCCTTTTAATTGGTGGCTTACTCTTAGGGAGTTTCTGGTAGACCAGGTTAGTTGGTACTGTTGGTCTTTCTATGGGGTTGTCATCCCCTTTAGTCCCTCCAAGTCTTCTTCCTCTATGGAACTGTGGAGTATCTGCCTGTCTCAGTCAGCTGCTGGTAGAATCTCTCAGAGGGCAGCCACCCTGGGCTCCTGTCTGTAAGCACAACAGAGCATCAGGAATAGTGTCAGGGTTTGGTAACCACCCATGGAATGCATTACTTTTGGAAAAGGATGCACGAGGTATGAGCAGAAGGTGAAATGTTCCATTGGTAGCTGTTAGTTCCATTTGATTCATAACTTTAGTTAGTTTCATTCTTTTTCTGTTTAGGTTTTTTCTGATGACCTGTCTGTCCTTGAGTCTATTTGTGTGGGGGATTATTTATGTTGATCTATGCATTTGGAACCACTCCTGCGTCTCTGAAACAAGGCCAACTTGGTGAGAATGGGTGACCTTTTGAACAATTTTGCTCTTCTGCTCATTAAGAAATTGCGATATAAATCCCCTTTGCTATTGTTGCTGAGTTTTTGACACGGTTTGAAATAGAAGACCTTCAGTATATACATGCTTGACAAATGGTTAGTGTCTCTATTAGATGAAAAAAAAACTAAGCAAGAGGCTCCCTGGACCTCATGGAAATGACATTAGCTGAAATACCCCACAAAGGGGAAGAAGAACTTGTCCAGACAAAATCTACAGGTTAGGCATGGCCCCCCTTTTGAGTGATGGAGCCATCCATCCATCTCCAAAATTTCAACTCAGAATTGCTCCTGTCTAAAAGAAATACAAGGACAATGAATGGAGCAGAGACTGAAGGAAAGGCCATCCAGAGACTGCCCCACCTGGGGATCAACCCCATATTCAATCACCAAACCCAGACACTATTGTGGATGCCAAGAAATGCCTGCTGACAGGAGCCTGTTATAGCTGTCTCCTGAGAGTCTCTTCCAAATCCTGACCAATACAGATGTGGATGCTCACAGCCATCCATTGGACTGAGCAGAGGCAGTGCAATGGAGGAGTTAAGGGAAGGACTGAAGGAGCTGAAGGGACCCTATCTGGCATCAATGGGAGGGGAGGCCCTTGGTCCTATGAAGGCTTCATGCTCCAGTGTAGAGGGATGCTAGGAGTGGGTAGGTGGGTGGAGGAGCACCCTCATAGAAGCAGGGTAAGAGAGGATGGGATAGGGGGTTTGCAGAGGGGAAATGTAAATAAATAAAATATTCAATTAAAAAAAAAAACTAAGCATCTATCCTTACCCTGACACACACACCCCCAACAAGAAACACTTAAAACTCAAGACATTCTACTGAATAGAGATTTGTCAAAAGAATAAAAATAAGTGGCTAAAAATTTGTTTTTCTTTATTAGTGTTCACCATACTTGGCTACTAATGAAATGTTAGTTAAAATTACTTTGAAATTTTGTCTTACTCCAATAGAATGGCTAAGATTTTTTAAAATTGATTCCAACAATGGAAAATTGCCTTAGATGTTGGGAGAGAAAACACATATATTTTGCTAGTGAGAGTGTGAACTGGTACACTGATATAAAAATAAGTGTAGACCTTCTTCTAAAAGCTATAAAGAGAACTAGCACATAATCCAGTTATAGCATTTCTGGGCAAAATTCCAAAGGATTCTATATCCCATACAAGAGATACTTGCTTATCCACACTCACTGCTGCTCTATTTACAATAAACAGGTAATGGAAACACCTAGATGTCCACCACATGATGAACAGATCCTAAAACTGTGGTTTAAACAAACAATGTGATATTTTTTTCATCTGCAAAGAAACATTAAATTAAGAAAGTCGCAGGTTAATGGATGTACTTGGAAATAATTATACAACTTGAGCAAAACAGACCCAGCAAAACAAATGCCTCTTATTCATTCTCATATGTTGATGCTAGGTTTGAGTTTTAGATATATGTATTTAAACAAAATTGGAGTGCTCACAGAAGTCAGGAAACCAATAAGAAATCATAGGAGTGGAATATTTCAAGAAAATAAAAACAAAACACAGTATGAGAGGGTAAAGGTAAATAATGGGATAGGAGTGGATAAATACGAGGGGAGTAAGAGGAAAGTGTAGAAAAAAGAATATGGAAAGAGAAATTACACTGATGACTTTCGAAGATAATATATGGCAACCAACTACTCTAGAAATTACTTAGAATATATAGATATAGATAGATAGGTAGGTAGGTAGATAGATAGATAGATAGATAGATAGATAGATAGATAGATAGATAAAAGAGTTTTAATTTGAATGTTTTAGGTAGGGTTTCTATTGCTGTGAAGAGACACCATGACCATGGCAAGTTTTGTAAAGGAAAAGAACTAATTTGGGATGGCTTAAAGTTCAGAGGTTTAGTCTATCTCCAACACGGTGGGAAGTATGACGTCATACAGGCAGACATGGTACAGGACATGTATGTGAGAGTTCTACATATATGCTGTCGGGCATCAGGAAGAGACTGTCTCACTGGGCCTATGAGCACCTTAGATCTTAATGTTCACCCCCTGTGACACACTTCCTTCAACAATTCCATACCTACTGTAGCAGAGCCATACCTTCTAATACTACCACTCCTTATGAGTCTATGGGGTCCATTTTTCTTCAAATAACCAAACAATAGAATAACACCCTCTTAAATAACACAGAATATCAAATAAAATACCCAGGGCCAGGTATGGGATAATTCTTTACAGTTGTTAGGTACTGAGACAACATAGACATCCACATATTATATTATGTTTGCTGTTGCTAAACATTCAGAACTTCTTGATGATAACCTACTGCTGAAAATACTACATACTTGAATGACAGGACAGGAAAAACTAAGCTGATTCAAATATGATAGATCCTTGCTAGCTTTCTGTTGTGGATAGCCCTGGTGCTGTTTGTATTTTGATGCTAATTTTATTTTCCCAAGAACCTGGGAGGAGGAGTGAATCAAGTACTCAGGTGACTTCCCCTGTGAACCTTCCCCTAATGAATAAAGATTTCAAGGAACCAATCACAGGGCGAGTAGGTGGGACTTCTGGGTCAGGGAAAGGTCTAGAGGAAGATGAGAGGAGACTTGGCTAGTGAACAGGAAATGATGGAGACAAAAATGTAGATATAGGACGCCCCAGGTTCAGGTGGCAGATCCACAGTATCTACTACCAGAGGATTTGTAACTTAAAATAGCTTACAACATTAGGATGCTAGTTGCTGCACCCAGCGATTGTGTTGCTTTTTTATTCTAAACTAAGATTGTGTAGTATTTTCCTTCATGTTGAGACTCAACTGAATTAAAGAGAAAAGGTAATGTGACAGAGTATCCCAGCCAGCCAAGAGAATTTGCAAGTCTGGGATTGGCTGGCAGTGGCCTGCCGTGGGAACTTAGTGAGCTGAGTGGAGAGATTTTGGAGCTCAGAGACAGAGGGACTGATTACTGGTGTCTTGCCAGTGGTGGCATGGGTGCCTTTTTTAATATTTCATACTACATAGTCAGGTATGTCAAGGTGTTAGAAAACATTAAAATCTAGTGGAACTGTTAAGTTCTCTATTCTTAAGGTATCTACAATTTACAATGATTGCTACCTTAAACTAAAACAAACAAAACTTAGCTAGTTATTAAGCAGTTCATTGGCATTATGGACCAACATACTTTTGTGTAAACACATGCATCAATCAACTTTATTTAACATTGATTTGATGCTTGAAAACATACACTAAAACACAATATATTTCTATTTATCTCTAGGAAACCCATTATAAATTTAGTTTTACTCAAACTTTGTCAATATTTGGAAGTACCACTGGAGATTGGGGTAATTGCAGAGTTCATGCAATTGAATTTTAGATAACTATAGATTCTTGCGTGCTTAGTATAACACAAAGAAAAAATTGAATTATTTGTGTAGTTCAAAGCAATTTCTGATTCAAGAAAATGGAATGAATTCATCATAACATTGATGTCTTTAAGTGAAAAGAAAGAGGTCACGATTTTCATACTGAAATTTTATTGAAATTGTATATACAACTTCATGAAAAATCCTGGATCATCCAAGGTAACTGGCATACCATATTCAAACTATGTGATTACTATATGGTTCGTTAGTTTATCTCTAAAATCAGAGAAAATTGTACAAAAATTTTTAGTGTTAAATATTATATGCAACATGTTGTAGAATGTACCATTAATGCTTATTTCAGTTTGACTTTAGGTGTAAAATAAAGCATCCTAAAACTTGATTGCTTAAAGGAAATATTAAAGAAATGTTGTATATCAACATCTTTGCTTGGCTTATTTCCAAGATCCTTCCCCTGGATGTGCTTGTTTACTTTATTTTGTTTCATTCAGTTAGTTGGTAGCCCATTTGGGGCTGGATTCTATGAAATAAGCTCACATGCTTGGTAGTTGTTGGTTAGGGTTCATGCATCCTCTTCTTCATGACTGTCTTTGGAAGTTAGTTCACATTCATTCACACTGTTCCAATGTACAGAAAGACCACAACAGGAATGACAATACCTCCTAAAATTTGAGCTCAGAAGTAGTTCATCAGTTTTGCTACATTTTTTTTTTTTTGGCTAGAATATATCATATACCTCATTAGCAGAAATCAAAGATTTGAGAGAAAACATTTCCTTTTGATGGTAAAATAAATGTGCCTTGAAATTATTGATACAATATCAGTGGACTGATACAGTAAGGAATGAGCTTCTGATGAACTAGAAAGCAATGGGGGGAGTACAAGAGAAACTGAATGTTTATGCTAAGTAGAAAATAAGTAAAAACTATAAGAGATAAATTTGTGGAAAAAATGGCCTCTGTAATCGTACAAAACAAAGGGGAATAAGGATAGTTGTAAATGACATGCTGAAAGTATATTATGAAATATTCTCACCAAAGACAGTGAATTAAGAGCAATACTCATGTTAGGGGTGATTTTAGAGATTATCAATTTATACTGATGCAGATGTACGTTGATGTGTAGCCTTCACCAGCACTATTCAAAAGCTAGTTATAAACTTTAAATCTGAGTAGTTGAATAGAATTAAAGATGGCATGTTTCAGTATAGTGTTGAATGAAGAGCAAAAAGGACAAAGGAGTTCAGTGGCTATGAGAATGAAAAAACACTTTTAAAAGACAGATGATCAGGTATAATTCTGAATTTAAATTAAAGGGGGATTGATTGATGAATTACAGACCAGAGTAGAATATAAGAAAATTAGAATGCTAAAAGCAGAAACAAAGATTTGAATACAAAGTATAGTATGATTAGAGCTTGTATGTGATATAAGAGCAACACAGATGACCTTGCATTATGAGAAGCACCATTTGAATATTTATTACTTACCATTTTAGACATTTGTACTTTAGTAAGAATTTTGCATATGAATACTATATTTATATATTTCTCCCCTCCCTTTCCTCCTTGCAACTCTTCATGTACCCCCTATTTGATTTCACATTTATTACTTCTTATTCTTTAATTATGGTCAGTATGTGTGTATGTATACATAAATGAATAAACATGTAAGCATAACCTATTGGGTTCACTTAATATTGTTTATATGTATTTCTTGGGAACGACAATTTGTTATTAGATAACTATTCAGGAAGCATGTCTGTGGAAATGAATGATTCTCCTTTTTTCTGCAGTCACTAATTACCAATAGTTTTTCATCTATGCTTGGGTCCATGGGAGAGACACAGCTGTATATCTGGAGATAGCACTCATAAGGAACAGCTCACGAATGCACAGTCTCTAACTTCACTCTGAAATCCATTTAGTTTCTGACCAGGCCACCCTTTTCGTCTGATGCTCTTTACTAAAAGCAGAAGGATGCTAAGGGAGTACATGGCTAGGACCTATGGCATCCCCTCTTAGTTGTTTATTTCCAGACCTTTCTGTTTTTCTTTATGTCATATTAGAATTTACCACATTGTAAGTTGTTTATATCTGTTTTCTTTCTTTGTCTCTCTCTAGGTGGCATAAACATAAAGATTAAACAGCTTCATCCATTTTGTAAAACCATTTACACTCACTTCCACAGAGATACTTATCCTAATAAGACATTAATGCATTAAATTATATTTTAGTGTCTGCTTATTGGAGGAACTATACCTAAAACAACAGGTACCCAAAAACATTTCCAAAATTGTTGGTAATGAGATTTCACATGGACCCTCTCACCCTTCCATCTCAAAGTGAGAATGACACATTCCCAACTGGTGTTATGGATAGTACTTGGCACACATTAATAGTTCTAATTAAATATTTCATCCCTGATGACTTTGAAAAAATATATTTATGACAGAATTCCGTAACAGGTGCAAGGAGTCACTCACTTGAAAGACATGTGGGAAATAATATATGAAAAGACAAAGAAGTTGGCTGGTTCATGCCAAGTTGTATTGACATACTACATATGGATAATGAGAGGCTTGGAGCTGTTAACAAGCAGTTAAGAGCTTAGTGAAAGAACTGGAGGGTGTCAGTAGTAAAACATAAAGAGGCCCTAGCCACCTGTAACAGAAGGCCAGACACAATCAAACAGCAGGCTGAAAAAATCATGGTGAGAGTTGTAGAGCCCAAGAGACATCAATGAAGTTATTTTATGATCAAGTCATGACCCTGGTACAAAAAGATTGTATCCTGAAAACTTGAAGGACTGGCTCAATATGACTGCCATGAGGATACTGACCATACAACCTTCTCAAACTTCACACAGGAACATATTAGGCCCAATGTAGATGGAACACCATCTTATATAACAGGTGAATGTCTAGTATCATTCTAGAGGTTTCTGTACTTTCTCCTCAAGTACAGAAAAAGCTCCTTTACTAGATGCCCTTACTTATTCTTTTGCCATCAAAACCTATAACTACAATTATTGCAGTATAAACTGAGTATGGACAGACTTAAATAAGTCAGATAGTTAAGAAGTTGTTAATATAAAATTATAGGAATTAAGAGGTATATGCTAGCAAGAGCCTGAAAGGAAAGCCTTTAGGCTTGTGTTTTAAGGATGATTTATGGAATTAAAATTGCTTTGATGTGGTTGAGTTTATTTTTGAGACAGGGTCTCCTGTATCCTAGGCTAGCCTCCACTTCATCATATTGCTGAGGGTGACCTTGAATTTTTCATAATTCTACCACTACTTTCCTGTATGCTAAGATTACAGGCATGATCCACCATCCCTGTAATATTAAGTGTTGAGGATCAAATGCATGGTCTTCTTTATACATACTAGGCATGAGTTCCACCAAGATGAGCCTCATCCACATTGCTAATTTACTATATTTACAATGCATGTGACCTAGCAAGAACTCTAGGGACAACAACAGATTTGTTGATTTTGACACTCAAAACAGCTGAATTGATAAGGGAAATGGGATGTATAATAAGTCTTACTTAGTTATCAAGAATAACATTAAATAGTTTACTGGAAAAATATGTGGAAATAGAACAATTATACTGGATGAAATAAATAACTCCAAAAGAAACATTATAAGCATATGTGTTGGAATCTATAAAATAAGATAATATGGAAAAACTTATAAGACATGGATGCATTAGAGGGAATTCCGATCCTGGCATGGCCTTGGTGAGAACAGTGTGATGTGGTTTCTGCCCTTGGGACAAGGCCCCCAGAGTGAGCCTCCATGAGTGTTCATGGTTGCTATGGGCATAAGGCTTATTTGCATAATAATGTACATATTTAACATTTCTCCAAAGAATGTCCTCCCTGTTAAAGTTAATAACTCCATGATAATTAAAACAGCACAAGTCCAAGAATTGAGGGTGTGACTCTGACTCAGCAAAATGGTAAAAACTGGGACCTTCAAGACAGCCCTTAAGGCTATGGAAATGAGCTCTAAATACACGATTTCAAAAATTTATAATTTCTCAACTATGCAAAAAATAAATTTGCTATAAGAGTTATATGAGGAGCTTCATGAATCTAAAGGAATAGAGGTAGCTACACTATGAGCCAACTTGTCAGAAAGATACAAAGACAGGCAGGTACAAATATAGGAAGATTCCTGAGTCCAAGATCAGTCTGAGACTCAGCTATTCCAGGTCCAGGTGTTATGGAAATGGCCATTTTAGGGCTGGGTCCCACCCAACTATCTTAAGCATAGAGGTAGATAGCTCTCTGAATTCTTTTGCAATGTTAAAAAAATGTTGCTGAATCAAAGAGCTGGGGTAACAAGTTGCTGATTCATAAGACAATCAAAAGGAAAATCTTGAGTAAATGACTGGATTTATTTGTAAAATAAAAGACTGGGCCTGTGTTCTGCTGAAGATAAGTGATTCAGAGAATTTTTTAGGATAGAAAGAGAAAATTGCATGGAGAACTGAGACACACACAAGGAGACATGTAGGACCGTGGTCTGTTCAGGCAACCTAGGCTCGTCGAGTAATAGGCCTAGAACCCTGGAGCCCCAGTAAGAGAGTTTCTCCCTGCAAAGGCGGAAGGAGTTTGGCTATAACTTCTGGGACCTTGGCTCAAGTTTCAGTCATAATCTCTCACAACTGCCACTGCAGATGTGTGCTTTGTCAGGTACACAATGCCCCAAGCCCCCAACATTCTAGCTGGACCCTACCCCCAGTCATCTGACCACAGCCTGATACCTCCACCTCACACAATATAAGGGGCAGTTTGCCCACTCCTCTATCTCTTGCCCTTTGTTCTCTCTCTTGCCTTCTTCCTTTCTCTCTTCCTCTTTGTTTTCTCTCTTTCCTTCTTGCTGTCTTGATTTCTTCCACTTTTTCCTCTCTTTCTCTCCTTCTCCTCTCCTTCCTCTCCTTTCTCTCTATATGACTGGCCTATTTTCTCTTTCCTATAATATAACATCTCACTTATGCATTGCCTCCTTTTAACTAACTAATATGCCATGCAGACTCAGGTCTCAGCATCAGAGAGCTCCAGGCTCCAGCAGCAGAGAGACCCAGGCCTCAGCAGAGAGAGACACACAGGCTCACAGTCACACACACACACACACACACACACACACACACACATACACACACACACACACATACACACATACACGTACACACACACACACACACATTCACACAGGCAAGTAGAACATGAACAGAGAGATATCTTAGAAGAGCAAGCAAGCAGAATATAGGCAGAGAAATCTCCAGAGATAAAGGAGGACATGTAGAGAAGCAGACTGTCTTGTAGGTCCCAGACACCCCTTCTTTCAGAACTCCTCTCCAAGATGAGGCTAGTCCATGGCAAGTGAATATTTGGGAAGAATAAGGATACCAAGAAAGGTCTAAAAAAGATAACAGAAAGCTTATCTGAACAAATATTGTAAGGATCCATGATTTCTTGAAGAATGATACCCCAGACTCAAATAGTGTATATAAACACAAAGAGTGTTTTATTCAGCAGCAGTCCAGCATGCTGGGGTCTCCCTCATTACCAAGATAGAGAGACAACCAAGTGAGCTTGCAGGATTGATTTAAAGCATATTAGGGAATTCCAGGGTAGGTGGCTTCTATCTTAATCTCTTGGGTGCATCTCTGTGGCCATTCCATTACTGGGATGTGGCAGCTGGAAACTTGCTGGGGAGGTCTGGGAACTGTTGCTGACCCATTGTCCTTGCCTCAGGCTAGGCAGCAGGCAGCTTCTGAGGCTTGGACTCACCTGAAATTACCCAGTTCCTAGAAACAGAGATTTAGACCTAGTCTCCTTACCTGCCAATATGAAGCCTGCCATAGAATCAGCCCAGCCTTTTCTTTCTTTTTTATTTTTTAAACTTTTATTGCATTACGATGAGAAAAGTTTTTTTTAAACTTTTATTGCATTATGATGAGAAAAGTTACATGATTTCAATTTATCTGAATTTGTTAACATTTAAAAACATATTTTAAGTAAATAGAATTGAATCACATTTTTGTTTCCCATTTTGTACCACCGCTCCTCCCAGAGACCCCCCTTCAATACCTACAATATCTTTTTTGTCGTATTCCTTAAAATTTATAAAATATTATAAAAATAAAAATAAATATTATAAAAGTTGTTTGATATAAAACAACAGTCAATTTAACAGTCTTATGTAGATGCTCATCTACAGCAATAGCGAAAATATATTTTTCTCAATATAAATTTTAAATAACTCCAAACATATTAGCTATATACTTAAAAATAATAGATCACTACTAGTATTTTCTTAAATGAACATGAATATATAAAGTGTTTTTGTTCGTTTTGTATTTAGTAGAGTTTAAAATCTTGGCTCTTACTGTTTTACAAGCCAAAATTAGAACAATTTTTAGACATTGGGTTTCATTGTAATAAGACTGTATTTCAATGACCCTCACATCACCAAAGGATTTTACCTCCATTGTAGCTAAGCTGAGAGTTGATAGTTCTGCTGCACCAAGAAATGAATTGTAGGCACGATTTTTGGATACAGACTTCCTGCTATGGTCAAAGCTATTTGACTTGAGTGAGTGACTTTATTCTCTGCCCACAGAGAACAGGATACATTCATTTAAGAAATGGTGTAGGTATTAGATGGTCTATCCATAAAGTCATTCACCAACTGTTTCAAAGAAAAATGATTCTGCTTGGAGGGTGGCACAGACAATAGGTGAGGGTAAGAATTTGTTTCATTAGCTGTGATAATTTGGAAAAACATTCATCTCAGAGAAAGAATAACTTATAAAGTCCTCTTCTTCAAACTTGATACAAGGGTTACAAATGTCAAGCAAAGCATTCACCCTCACTTTGTTGTTCTCTTACAAGCCACCGCCCTAGTTAATCATCTATGTTTCTTTTGGGTATATAAA
>NC_045030.1:66372389-66377917 GCF_008632895.1 Mastomys coucha | reverse complement strand
GTTCTCCTGTATTTCTTTGAGGGTGCTATTTATGTCTTTCTTAATGTCCTCTATCATCATCATGATAAGTGATTTTAGATCTGAATCTTGCGTTTCCTGTATGATGGTGTGTCCAGGACTTGCTATGGTGGGAGAATTGGGTTCTGATAATGGCAAGTGACCTTGGTTTGTGTTGTTTATTTTCTTACTCTTGCCCCCTGTCATCTGGTTAACTCTAGTCCTACCTGCCCTTGCTAAATCTGACTGGAGTCTGTCCTTCCTGTGATCCTGGTTGTGTCAGAACTCCTCAGAATCATGCTGACTCTGTGATCCTGTGATTCTGGGATCCGGGGATTCTGGGCTTGTTAGATCACCTGGGAGTGTGGCTTTCTTTGTGTGTTGTGGGACTGGCTGCAGAGCTTGAGCCCAAGGTCTGCTCAGAACACTAACCCAGAGAGACCAGAAGGAACCGGAGTCACTGGGCTGATGGAGTTCCTGTGTGTCTGGTCCCGCTGGTCCAAGTTACTCCCAGTGTTGGGACAGATGTTGGTTCCTGCTCACCTCTGATCCTGGGTGTGTCAGAGCGCCTAAGAGTGGAGCTTCCTCTGTGTGTTATGGGACTGGCTGCAGAGCTTGTGCCCAAGGTCTACTCTCTGATCCTGTGTGTGTCAGCGCGCCAGCCTAGACTTTTCCAAACATATTGTCCATATATGAAGATATAACACTGAAAACCAAAATTATGTCTACACAATGTATATATACGTTATTTTAAATGAAAGTCTTGGAAATCGGTGGCAAGTACTCATTAAGAATGAAAAAGGAAGAAAGAAAGAAAGAAAGAAAGAAAGAAAGAAAGAAAGAAAGAAAGAAAGAAAGACTTTAGAAAGGTAGATAAATATTTCCTTTCACCTTTAACATGGAGCTGAAAAACAGCCATAGTATTAAGCTCATCAATGACTACACAGTACTCACAGAGCAATAGTTTGATAGAGCCAAGGTGAAAGAAAGTAACTGCTAGGTATCAGTTGGGCACATTCACCACAATACTCAGCAAAAATTTGTAAGGCAGCCAAAAGAACTTGCTTTGTAGGGAAATATAGTGATTTATCGAATTTTGTATAACTGACAGCACAATAAGTGGTGATGTAAGAGTATTGACTAATATCTAAAACTATAAAAAAGATTTGGATAAAATCTATGTGGGCTACCTAAGGCAGCAAGTGACCAGGCTACACTGAAAGCAACTGCAGACAATTAACTTTCAATGAATATGAAAGGAATTTCTCAACAAACGAATTTGTAAATAGCAATGTTAAAGCTTTAGTATAGTACAGCTTCTCACTGATCTCCTCTGTTTGGTTTCATATTAGCTGGCAATATATTCTAATCTTCAGGCTCATTCTAATTCTCTGGCTTGTTCTGTCTTCACCTATGCCTAGCTTGTTCTCTCTATATAACCTGTCTCTATACTAAAACTGCCCCCTTTCTATCCTTTTTATTTTTTCCCTCCATTTTTTATTTCTATTTCTCTCTCTCTCTCTCTCTCTCTCTCTCTCTTTCTATATATATATATATATATATATATATATTATTTATTTGTTTATTTATTTATTTTTTATTTATTGTGTGATGTTCTTTCTTTTCCCATTATGTCCTTTGGTTGGAGTTTTAGACTCTGAGAGTCCTCAAGGGTCCAGGTTAGTTGACACTGTTGGTCCTCCCATAGAGATCCTATGCTCTCCAGGGCCTTTGATCTTTTCCCCAACACTACCATATGAGTCTCCTCACTCATTCCCATGTTTGGCTGTGAGTCTCTTCATCTGTTTCAGTCAGCTGATTGGATGGAGTCTCTCAAAGGACAGTTATACTGGGCCCCTGCCTGCAAGCATAACAGAGTATCATTAATAGTGTCAGGGATTAGGACTTGCCCCTGGGATTATTTGCAAGTTGGGCCAGTTATTGGTTGGCCATTTTCTCAGTCACTGTTTCATCTTTGCCTTTGTACATCTTGTAGGTAGGACACATACTGGGTAGAAGGTTTAATGGGAGAAATGCTATCCTCATCCCTTCTCTCCCTCCCTGTTGGGGGTGGCCACTTCAGGGTCCATATGCCCTACTGCTAGGAGTCTCAACTAGAGTTATTCCCATAGTCTTCCTGGGGTCTTACCTGTCCCAGTTTTCTGGCATGTCCTAGAGATTGTACACAACTGCTAATTTCCCTTCTCTCTCCCCTACTCTCCTTATATATGATCCCCACTCCAGTCCCCATCCTCTTGTGTACTCAGTTTCCTCCTTCTGTCAACATTCAATATTTATTTTGTTTTTCCCTTCTAGAAATGTACATCCTTCCTTGCCCACTGTAGGCAGCTGTCTATTTCCATTCATTCACCTGCCCGCCCCGGCCCTCTAGTCCTCTCTCCTGTCTTTCCCTTACCTGATCCTGACCCCCATGTTCCCCTCCTCATCCCTCTCCCTCCAAGTTCCCTCCCTCCATCTGCCTCCTATAACTATTTTATTTCCCCTTCTAAGTGACATTCAAACGTCCTCTCTTGGGCCTTCATTCCTGTTTAGCTTCTTTGGGTCTGTAGAATGTAGCCTTGGTATGCCAAACTTTCACAGTTAAGATGTATTTATCCACATAAAATATTTTAAATGATTTTTTTTTATTTTATAAGATACCATCTGATAACATGATTTGTTCTTTGCAAAATATTCATTTTTTGTATTCCATTTATGTTTACAATCTAAAAATTAGAAGGATAATTCTTACAATTTCAACAAAGAAATCTTTTAGAGTATAAGAACATATTAGATTGTGTGACTGTAAGTCATATGTTTGTTTTTGACCAATTACCATATACAGAACTCTCATTTCTAATCCAATAGACAAAACAATAATAATTAGGAAATATAGAAAACATTAAGTTTTAAAACACCCAAAATTATGTTTCTGAACTGTGGTGATGATAATTTGTCATTCATGATAGGAGGAAATGGATGGATATTTTCTTGGTATTATGCAATCATAAAACTCTATTAATACACAAAGTATCACCTTACCTATGGAAGAAATAACAGAGTTATTACTTTACAGATGTAATCATATGCCCCTATTTATTATATTTATATCTTCTTTGGTGAGGTAGGTATTAATGTGCTTTTTTTTTATCTCAAATTGGATTTTTACTGTCATTATCGACCTTCACAGGAGTACTATGAATATGTAAATATAAATATGTACATATATATGTTAATGACAGATAAAGAGAGAGAGCCAGACAGAGAGAGGGCTTTCAAGGAAAAGAATAATAGGAAAAAGAAAAAGAAAGTGAAAGAAGCATGATATCCTCCCACTCTGGAGAATGAATATATAAACATTCATATATATGGAGAGAGAGAAAGACTATGTGTCATTAATCACATAAGTTTTTTTTTGTATTTTTTTACATTTTTAAGTATGCAACTATATATGTATGTATGCATGTATGCATGTACGTATGTATGTATGTTTTTCCAGGGTACACTGAAACCCTTAGCTTTTACTTTAAGTAAAGTATAATTATTCTCTCTGAGTAAATTTTCTGTTCACTATTATATGTGAAAAAATTATTGTCATACCCACTGACAACCAGATTTTCTCTAATATCTTCTAGGAGTTTTATAGTCCTGACTTATACATTTAGTTTCATGGTTAAAATTTAGTAAGTTTTGAATTATTCTCTATTTGTCTAGATTTCTCCTTATTGCATCTGTAGTTTTTCAAAAATCTGCTAATTATGTTTGCAAGGCTGTATTTATTTCTGGCCTCTCTAATTTGCACCATTGATTTCTTTGTATATTTTCCAAAAATAGAGCATGCTGAATACTGTGGCTTTATAATAACTCAAAGGCAAGTAGCATCCATCTTCCATGTGGTCGTAGCTTTCAGTATTGTATTGGATATTCTAGGTCTTTTATTCTCCTTACAAACTTTAGAATTAAGAGTCAATGACCACAAGCAAACTTTGTCAAATTAAGATTAATAGTATATTAACTCTTTAGATAAAGTTGTAAAGATTTAACATACACTATAAGCTAATATGCAACATTACCACTTCATTAAATGATTTTTTCCTCAGATTTTTATAATATTCATCATACAGATTGTGTGTTTTGCTGTTCTAGGAGTGCTAAAGTAAATGACATTATTTTTCAGTTGGCCTGTTCATTACTGGTACATAGGAAATAAATTGATCATGTATCTTAAACATTGTATCTCAAAGCACCATTATCACTCATTAACTAAAGTAAGACTTTTTTGTTGTTTTGTTTTGTTTTTGCATTTTACATATAGATATTCATGCTTTGGGCATTCAAAGATATTGTTGATTTTATTGTTTAACCAGTATAATTCATATTATATTTTCTAGTACCTGCAGCTAGGCATTTCAAGGTAATATTTAAAACAATTTTAGGAACACACATCTTTGATTTATTCTTGATGTTAGTGGGAATCATTCTATGTGTAAGGATTTTCTTTAGATACCTTTTTTTTTAAATATTTAGTAAATTATCTCATGTTTTATTTTTATATTTTTTCCTTTATATTATAAAATCTTGAGAAGATTTAAAGATATTTTTGGAAAAAGAATGAGACACTAGTGAACACAGTCATATTTACAAGTTCACCACAATATTCCAATCATATCCACTGTTCATGTGACAATATAATCATATATAAAAAATGTATCAATTGCCTTTAATCACAGCATTCAGGAGGTAGAGGCAGGATGATCTCTGAGGGTTCAAGACCAGCCTGCTCTACAAAGCCAGAACAGGATGATCTCTGAGGGTTGAAGACCAGCCTGCTCTACAAAGCCAGAACAGGGCAGCAAGGGGTCTGTTATACAGGGCAACCCTGACTCAAAAAAGAAAAGAAAAAGCAAAAGAAAAAAACAATAAAAAAGGAGAATCAATACCAAATTACTCACTACAAAACTTAAGTGAATGTTACAATTTATAAAAATGAATAATAATTTATATAGCACTCTAAATCTGAAAATATTCCAATACTCTTTCAAGGGTTTGATTTGTAATCTCAGTTTTTTTTCCCACAAAATCATTTGAATTCACATACTTTATATTTGAATCATCTAGAACCTAACACAGATTAAATAATTTTTGGCCATTTTAAAGTTACAAGTTTAATATAATCTATTAAATAAATGGTGTATATGTATTACATTATAGATCTAAAGCCCTGTTTCTTTAATCACAATAACTCTACATATAGAAGAGAAAGTGTAAGAAATAAGAAAATATAAAGAAATAATTACTTGTTACACAATCATGCTGATTACTTCACATATTCAGTTTCTTTTACTTATCATGAGAATATACTATTATACCTTTATCATAACATTATAGATAAGAACATTGAACTTCATTAAATAAATGTTAAAAAAAATGAACCAAGGACAGGAGCCCAAACAGTGTTAACACTAGATTTGAATTATGGTATAGATATATATAGTGATATAGTGATATAGTGATACATATATATATATATA
>NC_045030.1:66368707-66372379 GCF_008632895.1 Mastomys coucha | reverse complement strand
ATATATATATATAACTATATATATAATGTTACTTTAGTAATAGTCCTTGGTAAATTTATTCATGAATCATCACCAATTATTTCCATCGAACTATTCTATAGGCCATGTGTTGAGTTACCATATACTTGAATCAGTAACATTAAACACCAGATTCCTCTGCTTTAGTTGACTGAGACAATGCACTAGTGTTCATGCTCATTTGGGGTTCTGAATTTATCCTGGTTGTTTATACCCATTTCTTTGTCTAGGCTTGGAATCTTTTCTGATGTAAGATCATTGAATAATAAAATGTCTATGCCCTTTGTCTTTATTTATAATTCTTCTTCTACTTTATAGATTCTTACATATAGTCTCTTGAATGTGTTCTTGACTGTTTTAAAGTTTTGGTCATGTTAAATAGCATTTGCCTTTATGAATGTCTGAATGTAGTACTATATCCAGTTTGTTCTCCTTTTGGAAATTTATTATTCTGCTTGATTCTGTTTGTGGATAAAGCTTATATTATTTTCTTTTTAATTAAATTGATGGATATTTTTAATAATATTTAATATTTGAAATTAAAGTACACTATATAATCACATACCTTTAACACTTCTCTCTCTCTCAAATTCATATCATCTTTCTTTCAGTTGTTTTACACACACACACATACACATACTCATACACATATAACATGCTCACTATATATAATGTTACTTAGGGGTATGTGGTTGATTCTTTTTACTTTGTCAAATTTTTATTTGGTTCTTTTTTTAATGTCAGATCCTCTGTTGAATTATTTTTCTTCATTTTATTTTTTAATTTCTCCATCAAGTCACTGAGAATTTCATTCACCTTGCAGGTACTAGAAAATATAATATGAATTTCTTATCTAGCATTTGAATTACCTTACTTCATTATATTGCTTATTTTCTCCCTCTCTAAGGATGTTAATCTTTTTTTAAGGGCCCTGATTTTTTTTCTAGCACTTCCACTCTTAGCACATTTGGTTTCTACTGGTAGAGAATTGTGAGGTTGCTGATAGTCTATGGTGTATTGTTATCTCTTGTTTTGTTTCCTGTTGTTATCCTGAAACTCTTAGGATGGATGTGTTTTCATTTCCACTTTTCCAGCTTCTCAATTCTATTGTTATATTGTATGCGTAGCCACAGAGGCCTTTCTTTATAAAGAACTATACTTCCTGCTTCTTTGTAAGAAGTCAAGTGTATCAGTAGCCCACAATGGTTTACCAGCAATCTGAGAATTCATTTTACAAAGACAGAGCAGTGCACTTGCATCCCCACTGAAGCACAGATAGTAGTAGTATCAGGGTACTGATTGGGGAAAATTGCAGTTTATAGATTATTTTCAGAGGTAAGCGTATCAATATTTTATTACTGATGTGATCGAGGAATTGAGAAACAGGAAAAAGTGGCTAATTAATAGTCAGAAAGAAAGTATGTGGGTTAGAAGTAGGAAAAGTTGTAGAGAGGCTACTGTAAATATAGAAATATAAAAAATCATTTTTGTAAATGTAGGAAAGAGACAGGGTAATAGAAGTTAAAGCATGGTAACTTAATAATATTGATAAACATATAAATATTAATAAAAATATGAAAATAAAAATTATAAAAACCAGGCATAATATGAAACATAAGATATTATGTTCTTAGCCATAATCTTTTCACCTCCGGGATTATACTTTTTTTTCTCCCTTTTCTTGTCATGTATATCATTTCTACAGGTATAACCGGGAGGGCAATCATAGTCTCAGTAATTCAGATAAGTTAAATCACTATGTGCTTTCAGATAAAATGATTTCTGTGAGAGTAGATAAGCTTCTTCAATGATTTCATTGACAGAGTCCATTTCCCTACTGCCAGCAAATTAACAGCCTTATTCCTAGGGAAGTGGGATCTAATGTTTCATAGTCAGGGCTTTCTTTTTGGTTTTGGTATCTGGTATCACTCATATGAGGAGTTCTTCATTAGCAACTGGCTATAGTAGATAGTTGGTAGTTGTAGCAATGGCTAATACAGCTGAAACTTTGTAGAATGTGAGATGTTCATGAGTATTTCGGAACAGTGACAGAGCAGCTTATGTTTTTCTCCTCTTAACCATATTCTTCTACTTATATAAAATTTCTAATGTGCCCTGTTATGCAAAATTCCATTACTATTTATGGAGAAAAGACCTCCTGGAATCCAGGCTGAACTCAAACTCAACATGTAGCTAAGAATAACCTTAAATTACTGATCTTCTTACCTCTCCTTCCTAAGTATTTAGATTACAAGTCTGTGTCACCAGACTTAGCTAAGTACTATGCCTCTCTGCAATAGAATACTGGTGTTATAACTTCCAAACATCAGGTTTAGACTTAAAATATTAATTTCTTACCACCATAAATATCTTTATACTTGGTCTTTTAATATGTACTCGTTCTTTTTACTGAAAATAAAAACAACTTTATACAATTTTAAACAAGTATATTCACATTATTTTTCCCCTACTAACCCTTCCATAATCCTCTCTACCTCCCTTACCAGCCAAGTTCATGCCTTTTCTTTTTCTTTTAAAATAACTAAAAAACAAAGTGTAAATAAACAATCAGAAGTCCAAGAAACATACACAAATACAAAATCAGAAATCCAAAATATATATGAGCATAATACCAATAAGACAAAACAAAAATGTCCTTACACAGCTATATACAATGAAACAAGTCTACAGAAATACTATGGAGTTCATCTTATATTGCTTGGGGATAGGGTCTCCTGTGAACTCTGGTTAATATACCAAGTGATATTTCATTTAAAAAGACATTTATTTTTCTTTGCAAACAGTTAACAATTGTAGATAGCTTCCTGGTTAGAGGTCAGAACATATTTTCACTTCCATCTCTACACACTAGGACTTATCTGGCTTGCCCTGTACCTGATACCATCATCTCTGTGAATTCATTTGCACATCAGGACTGTTGTATTTCATTTCCATAGCACATCAGGACTGTTGTATTTCATTTCCATAAGGGCAAAACAAATTTTCACTCCTATTGGCAATAAATAAGTGTTTGCCTTGTCTCACATCCTCACAAGCATAAGTGTTATTTGTTTGGTTGATCTTATCAAGTCTGGCTGGTATAAGATAAAATCTCAAAGTTGTTATTATTTAAAATTTCCTGATGGCTATATATATTAAACATTCCTTTAAATGTTTCACAACCATTAGTGATTCATCTTTGGAAATCTCTGCTTACTTCTGTACCCCATTTTTCAATTTGGTTACTTGTTTTCTTCATATCGATTTTTTTATTTCTTTGTATATTTTAGATAACAATCTTCTACTGGATACATAATATGTAAAATAAGTTTCCAATTCTGAAGCCCACTGATTAAATGATTGTGTCCTTTGTCATACAAAAGCTTTTTACTGTCATGAAGTTTCATTTATTAACTGTTGGTCATAATGCCTGCAGTATAAATGTTCTGTTTAGGAAGTTACTTCCTTTGCCAATGAGTTCAAGACTAATTCCTACTTACTCTTCTGTCAGATTCAAGATATTGTGATATATTGAAGTACTTCATAATTTGGAGTTGAATCTTGTACATGATGATAAATATGGATCTATTTTCATTCTTCTACAATTAAACATCAAGTTAGAGCAGAACTATTTGTTGAACATGTCTTATTTTC
>NC_045030.1:66359734-66368697 GCF_008632895.1 Mastomys coucha | reverse complement strand
TTTTATGCCAATGCCATAGTTCTGATGTGCAACAGGAAATTTGAAATGGCAGTACTGTCAGCATGTTTTTTTTTTTTATTATTTGGTATGTACTGAGTCAACCTGGAATTTCTATTTTTCTGTATGTGGCTGAAAAATATTTTTTTCAATATTTGTGAAGAATTCTGTCAGAATTTTGATAGGAATTATAATTTTCCCTTTGACTTTTGCTTTATATATGTTATTTGGAACTATGATTTTTCCCTAACTCGCTAAATCTTACTTATTTTTAAGCTTTAGCCAATACTTCTTGAGGACAAGGAGTATTTAGAATTTAGGGAAATAGTGAAACTCAAATATCTGAGAAAACATTCTTAGAAAGGAGGAGATGTAATGTTATGCTGTTTTAAGTAATTTGAAAAAGTTTCATGGACCTGGTCAACTGGATTAACTTTTAAAGGAGTTTCAACTTTTGCTCTCTGAAAAGAACAGAACTATGTACCTACGCAGTGTTTGTCCTGATCAAATTTATGAAGTCCTGTCATGACAGTGCCATTAGAAGCCTCATACTAACTGAACAACTATTTTCTAGAAATAAATAAATGTAGAATTTTGCTTTATTGACCATGTTATATTTATACTTAATTTCCATTTCTCAAATTTCCAGTTCTTAAGATATTCTTCATTAAAGTAATTATTATCATTAGTGTGTTCAGTATTATATTTTATCTCTTAGAACTATTTGAAACATACTTATATTTCCAAAAGTGACAAATGTTCGTAATTAGTCATTAATATGGTTTTAACATCAATGCCAGATGATTTTATAAAGTAGAATAAGTATAAGACCAATTTGTCAGGCAAATGGACAAATTATATAATTGAACTATTTATTGGTACAATCACTCTTGTGGCTAAACTGGTTGAGAATAGCAGTTTTAAAAATCACATTATTAAGTTTAGCATGCAAAATAAGAATGGAAAATTTTCTTCCAGACATTGCAAAAGGAAACATAGGTAGCTCACAAGGTATTAAGATCACTTGTGGGATTTAGTTGATGTAATAAAGAACTACTGAGAGCCATTTTTTCCGCAATAAGTCAAAGAAAAATGAAAAACATTCCTTGTAGATGGGAGAAAATATTCAGAATCCAAGATCTTTATTTTATACTCTCAACTGCAAAGTGAAATGGCTAGCTTTATGTCAACTTGACACAAGCTACAGCCATCTAAGTGAAAGAAACATCAAGTGAGAAAATGCTTCCATAAGAAATGGGACCTCATGAAACTGCAAAGTTTCATGTAAGGCAAAGGACACTGTCAATAAGTCAAATTGGCAGCTTATAGATTGGGAAAGGGTCTTTACCAAGCCTACGTCTGACAGAGGGCTAACATTCAAAATTTACCCAGAACTCAAGAAACACACTAACGACCCAAACAACCAAGTTTTAAAATATGAGATATAGAACTACTCTAAGAATTCCAAATAACGGAATCTTGAATAACCTAGAAACAATTAAAGAAAATTTCAATGTCTTTAGTCATCAGGGGAATGCAAATCAATACATCTCCGAGGTTTCATCCTATACCTACCAGAATGGCTATGATTAAAACTTAAGAGATAGTACATACTGGTGAGGATGTGGAGCAAGAGGAGCATTCCTCCACTGCTGGTGGGAGTAAAAACTTTACAACCACTTTGGAAATCAATTTGCCAGTTTCTCAGAAAACTGGGAAGAGTTCTACCTCAAGGCCACTCCTGGGTGTATACCCAAAAGATACTCCAACATCCTTCAAAGATACTTGCTCAACTCTCCTCATAGCAGCATTGTTTGTAATAGCCAGAAATTAGACTAAATGTCTTTCAACTGAATAATGGATAAAGAAAATATCTAACTTCTACACAATGGAATACTATTCAGCTATTAAAAATAAAGGTATCATGTATTTTGCAGGAACTTGAGAATATAACCCTGAGTGAGGTAACCAAGTCCCAAAGTACATGCATGGTATATACTCACTTATAAGTGGATATTAGCCATAAAATACAAGTGCCATGATGCACTCCACAGGCCAAGAAGAAGCTGGAGAAGAAGGAAGTCTTAAGAAAGGAAACTTGAGTCTCACTTAGGAGGGAGAATAAAATAGACATAATATACAGATGAAGAAGGGAACTTGGGGGAAGGGAGGAGGGAGAGTGGCATGGGGGTTCTGGATCAGGTGTCAGGAGGAGCAGGAGAGATGGCTAGATGGCCGTGGGAGTGAATGGAGCAATGCAGCTGACAGGGCTGAGGCGGTGGTCATCATCTCCAGGGCTAGAGAAAGATCTGGGATGTGGGATGTGGCCAGGAATCAATGGGATTGACCTTGGCTGTGGCTCACTACATTAATGATATGGAGCCTGGGGAATCTGCTACCTATGGCCAGGCAAGAACACCAGTGGAGAGATGGAGGGAACTTTTGACCCAGAATTTATCCTGTCTGCAGGAAGTGCTGGCATGGGGAATGGATCTGAAACTGAGGGAGTGGTCAGCCAATAACCTGCCCAACTAGAGGCCTATCCCATTGGGCAAGCAACAATCCCTAACACTATTAATGATACTCTGTTATGCTTGCAGACAGGATCATGATGTCATCTGAGAGGCTCCATGTAGCAGCTGACTCAGAAAGAACTACAGACACCCACAGTCAAACGGGACTCTTATGAAAGAATAGGAGGAAGGATTTCAGGCCCTGAAGGTGACAGGGACTCCACAGGAAGAACAGAAGAGTCAACTAACCTGGACTCTTGGGGCTCTTAGAGTCTGAATCACCAACCAAATAAATGGGCCTCCCCACACATATTTAGCAGATTGCAGCTTGGTCTTCATGTAGGTGCTGAACAAATGGAACAGGGGCTATTTCAAAAGCTGTTGCCTGTCTGAGGAACATGTTCTTCTAGCTGGGCTCCTTTGGCTGACCTCAGTGGCAGACAAAGTGCCTAGCCTTGCAGTGACTTGAAGTGCTGAGGTGGGGGGATACCCAGGTGGGGCCAATTTTCCCAGAGTGTCAGGACAAGTGTCATAATAGGACAAGCTAATAGTTAGCAGTTGATCATCCTGAAATGGCCTGCTTCAGATTATTATATAATCTGCTACAGGTGAGCAAGGCTGTAAGGGACTAATTTTGGGAAAGATTCCTGCTATTAATATGCTTTTCCTGTTATTATTAAAGTTATATACAATCACTAAGTAATAGCACATCCCTTTGGAGCAGATCCCAGCAGATCCATGAAGATGTACTGTCTTAGAGTAATGCTACATAGACAAATAGATGACTTAAATCTTAATGACAAGCCTATAAGAATTCCTAAAATTATATCAGTGATTATAAACTCTTTTATAATGGGACTGCTATTAGGTCCTTTTCTGATAGTCAAAACTGCAATGAGAACTCTGCCAGTCTCCCAAGTGTCACCAGTTAATTGCTCTGAAATGGTAACCAGACTCTCCTACTCAGAGCACATTCCAAGAGGTTGTAAAACAAACCAAAGGTCATAAAAAGGGGGACTAACTATTGTATATAGGTACTAGGACCAAAGATAAAATATTGACTGAGGTTATCTATACAAAACTTCACTAGTAACTTAGTTATTGTTTTAATCCTTCCGGGAACCTGTGGTGCTGAGACAGGTGATGGATGTTTAGCTAGATAATTACTCCTAATGGATATGCATGTAAACATTCGCTGTTGTAAACTTCCATTTCAATTTATGATTTGATTTTCTGTGTGAACTTGTGATGAACTTTTTAGTATCTGATCATGTATTCTGAAAGATGTTGAAGGTCTGAGGACAAAGAAGAGAGTCAGATTTGAGGGACTGAGGTGAGAGCAACAGAGGTGAGAAGAACTGAGCTGAGAGAGGATCTAAGCTGAGGAGAAGTTTTTAGACAGAACACCTTCTAGATTAGAAGGAGAATGCAGAGTGGAATAACTTAAAAACTATAGGTAACATAAAATACTAAGAGCATAAAATACAATGTGCAGAATGCAGAAGAAAAGAGGAAAAAAGAAGATGCTACAGAGAGCAGAAGGAGCAGGCAGGCTTCTCCTTACTATGGGACAGAACAGGTCCCACGGTAAGGACAAGGCAGGCTTAGTCTCATTAAAAGGAACAAAGTTTTTTTTTTTTCTTACAATCATGGGTTTAATTCATTTAGCATTAAAAGGGTAGAAGCCTTTTCTTTCTCTATGTAATAAAGATTTGATCTCCATTTTTCATCCAGAATGAGCGAGTTCTTGGTCTCTTGCTCCATATGCATATGTAGGTATGTGTAAGTATGTGATTGTGAGAATGTATGTGTGTGTCTGTGTGTGTGTGTGTGTGTATGTGTGTGTAAGTATGTAATTGTAAGAATGCCTGAAACTGGACCCAACTGGGTATAAATGGAAATGTATAAATAAATAAATGAGCATGAGTGAATCTGTATATGAATTTAGGTGAGATTATGCATATTTACTTATGTAAAAGTTTTTCCTTTTGGAGTGTTAGTCTCTTCTGGTTCAATAAAAGTTTTTTTGCTCCAAACTTCCCCTAGCCCAACAAGAAGAGGCATTTGGACAATAGGGAAAAGTCTCTAGCAATCAATCCTTTACTTAATCTCCTGCTGTTTTAGGATGAGGTGCCAAAAACTGCAGTTTCTGGCCTCAGAGGATCCCAGAAGGCAGGTCAGCTACAATAGCATAGTAACTTAGATAAGTAAACTTTTTATTATTATACAGCAACCCTAAATTTCTAGTAAGTCTTAGCCTCCGCCTACGCTCTTCCCCCTTTGCTGCCTCAGGAAGAACCTACAAGAAAGAAGAAACACCCTGTCAGGGCTGACCCCTAACACCAGAGGAGACAGAGGAGGATTGGGGAAAGATTGTGGGATGGGAGACTGGGAGGGGGCAGTGAGCAGGATGTAAAGTGAATAAGCACAAAAATAAAAAACGGGAAAAATAGATTGTAGGCACATCTCTAGGAAATGTTCTTAATTAATAATTGATACACAAGTACTCAGCCCAATATGGGTGGTGCTATCCCTGGGCTGGTCCTGTGTTCCATAAAAAAGCAGGATAACTAAGCCATGGCCTTGGTGAGCCAGCCAGTAAGAAGCACTGCTCTATTAGCTCCTGTTTTTAAGTTCCAACCTATTTGAGTCCCTGCCTTGTATTGTATATTGACTCTGTGGACTGTAACTCAAAAAGATATTCAGAACAAATGAAATGATTTCTTCCCAATTTTCTTTTGGTAGATTTTTGTTTGTTTGTTTGTTTGTCTGTTTATCACAGCTATAGCACTAATAAGAAATGAAGTAATTGCCTAGTGGTGGTGGTCATGTCTTTTATCCCAGCATTTGAGAGGCAGAGGTACTTGCATATCTATGAGTTTGAGGCCAACCTACTCTACAGAGTAAGATCCAGGAAAGACAAGATATATAAAGAAACCCTCACTCAAAAACAAATGAACAAACAAAAGATCAAAAACAAACAAAACAAAAGCTGAAGAAAAACAAAATTCTCAACCCCTTCTGTCCCTCAAAAAGAATCAAAACAATGGTATATTTAATGTTTTATGAATATCAAAAGTCACTATTTTATCCTCTAATATTTATGTAAAACAATCACTTTTTATCTGATACTACTGGTTTATAAGATGTCATCTTCAGTTTTATTTGTACAGATTGAGTGCAGATTGTATTCGGTTTCATACAGATACTTTTATACATGCATATAATATAATTTCACTATGTTCAATAGCATTCCCTATTGTTGTCCTCGCCTTTCTTTTACTTACCCTTCCATATTAGTTGGCTTCATTCCTTTAGACAGTTTTTCTTATGTTAATATTATAATATATATATATGTAGTTCTCTGTGGCTGAAAACAATTTCATTCTATATACATGCCATGCTTTACTTCTTTATTTGTTCTTGGATAGTAAAGCTGATTTCATAACTTGCAATCATGCATACTGCATCAGTAAACATTGCTCTAGTATGTTGGCTTAAATAAATACTCAAGAATGGTATATTTGGATCATGTGGTAGATTTTTCTTTTTCAGTTTATTGAGGAATCTCTGTTTTCATAGTGGCTGTATCATTTTTTTAATGAAAATTTGGACATGATGAATATGCTCAATGACTTGTGATTAGTCCATGTTTAAAAATGTCAATGACAGTTAAAAAATTAAGTGGAAAATGTCATCTATGCAACTTACAAAGCATCTAAGCTTAGCAGTCCAGTGTACTGTAGAGTACCAGTTGTTTTGGCTTATGAGCTTATAACTCAATATGGCAGTTTGGCATTTCAAGAGAATAATGTGTCACATATCACTATCTGACAAAAGATTAAAAAAAATCATGACTCAACAATAAACTTCAAATGAATGTATATTTGTAGCTTTCTCAAAATCTTCATTGACAAAATCATTGTAGTTATCTGCATGACCTCTTATGTGCTGACACTGTTGGATTCCCCTTTGTGGTATCACATGTCACTGTTACATTTTAAAGATGTTTACCAGAAATGAGATTTTTCTAATATTAGTATAATTTACATCTTTTAGGAACTAGAAAAATTAGATTTCTGGCAACAATTTAACAAAAACTTACTATATCTAATTTTCCTTTCTGGTGTGTAACTGAATACATTTTGTGGTTCTGTTGCTTTTACTAATTAACATAGCTTAGTTTTTGTAGTTGCAAAAATTAATTTATTTTAAACAATCTAGTCTTCCATTAGTTATTACTCAATGTTTAAGATAATAAAAATATCTTAGCAATCACATGACTGATATATAATTTATATCAATCTGAGACAAATATATCCACAAAATAAGAATGCATGAAACAATAATTCATATTAATTTTCCATTATTTTTCAAATGTATGGGTAATCCATTCATATTTTTATGAGTAAATTAGCAAAAGAATCATTGTTAGATCTCTATACTGCTATGTTATATATCAAACAATGGTTCCAAATTAGTGACATTCAGTTATGTTTAATTATATATATATAATATATATACATGTATGTATCAAACAATATATGGTAAATGATGGTAAGATAAAGCCACAAAATATCAGTAGAACAAAAGAAACTCTAATTCGTAAGAATCTCTGATCTTTATGGTTATTCAGAGCCCACACAGAAACCAAACACACTTCTTATGTGTTCTTCATATATATTTCTTTTGCTTTGGAGATTAAATCCCCCATGTAAAAATGGTAATAATGTTTTTCTCCATTTAATTTGGTGTTGGCTATTGGTTTGCTGTATGTTGTTTTTACTATGTTTAGTTATGTATGGGCTTTGAATTCCTGATCTTTCCAAGACTTTTACCATGAAGGGGTGTTGGATTTTGTCAAATGCTTTCTCAGCATCTAATGAGATGATCATGAGGTTTTTTTTCTTTGAGTGTGTTTATATAGTAAATTATGTTAATAGATTTCCATATATTGAAGTATCCCTGCATTCCTGAGATGGAAACTACTTGACCATGATGGATGATTGTTTTGATGTGTTCTTGGATTCAGTTTACAAGAATTTTATTGAGTATTTTTGCATCTCTATCATCATCCAAATCTTGCTTTTCTGGTGTGATGGGTATCCAGGACTTGCTGTAGTGGGAGAACTGGGTTCTGATGAGACCAAGTAGCCTAAATAGAGAGAAACTTGAAGCAATTCCACCCATGTCAGGGACCAGAAAAGGTTGTCCCACTCTCTACCTATCTATTCAATGCAGTACTTGAAGTCCTAGCCAGAGCAATTAGACAACAAAAGGAGGTTGAAAGGATATAAACCGGAAAGAAGTCAAATTATCACTATTTGCTCATATGATAGTATTCTTAAGTGACCCCAAAAATTCCACCAGAGAGCTCCTAAACCTGATAAACAACTTCAGCAAAGTGGCTGGATATAAAATTAACTCAAACAAATCAGTAGCCTCCCTCTATTCAAAGGATAAACAAGCTGAGAAAGAAATTAGGAAACGAATCTGTGGCACATGATTAAAGAATTTCAAGGGTTCTATTGGGGAAATTTGTCCTGAGGAATGTCATCTGGCATGCAGAGGATCACAATAAGATTTAGGAGGAGTCCAACCTGTGGAAAATTAGAGAACTAGAGAAGCAGATGGAGGATGCTTTCCAGGGGACCAGAAGGAACATAGTACCCAGCAGTTCAAGTCAGATGAGAAGTGATGGTTTGATGAAGAAAGTCAGAGTGACTACTGGAGGTCAAAGAATGAAATTTCTGTGGCCCTGGATGATGATTTTCTAAAGGCTAAATCCTAGAACAAGAAGTTACATGCTTATGAATCCAATATATCAGACAGATGGGGTACAGTTGTTATAAAGAGTTGTAGCCTGAAGAGTTAGAAACAGACAGTAGTGATCAGTAAGACATTACCAATGGGGGGGTAGAGAATACCTCTCCAGGTAAAATCATCTGCCCATGAATCCTGAAAGCATAAGAAGTCAAAGAAATCTCATAAGACAAAGCAGAAAACATGGTCACATACACAAACACATACACACACACACAAAACACAGAAGAAAAACGGAAAAGAATCTATGGACATAACAGCAGATTCCTCAAGTGAGTTCTCAGAGGAAACATGAGCTTCTAGTACCAGGAAAAGGAAGAAACACACAAGAGAAAGAAAAAAAGCAATAAATAAATAAATAAATAAATATAAAATAATAATAATAATAATAATAATAATAATAATTCTCTTAAAAAAATCTTTACTTTTAGGGGGAGAAAGTGATACTTTTCAGTCAGATGATTCCACATCTAGCAATTCTGAGGAAATAGAGAAAGTGACACTGCGAAAACCAAAAGGGAAAGAGAGAGAGAAAAGCATCCATGTTCCCATGCCTGACCCTGAGGTACAGGAGAGGACAAGAAGGAGCAGGAACTGGAAGGTGGCTACCAATGCAAGGTCTGTTGAGAG
>NC_045030.1:66350457-66358893 GCF_008632895.1 Mastomys coucha | reverse complement strand
GTTGTTTTCCTTGCTTATTTCTAATTATATTAATGGATTTTATGTTTTCCCTGAAACCAATTAAATCAACAACAAAATGAAACATACTTCTCAGGGAAATACCCACTTCCCAGTCTGACTTCGTGTTTTGATTATTAAAAATGTATTATTTCCCCCTGCTATATACTGTGATCCTCATATTAAAAGATATCAAACTACCACTGGAAAGTGGTTGGTAGAATACTTGGCTTTTCATTAAGAGGAAAGATAAATTGAAATTGTTAGGGTTTTTGTTTTTGAGGTTGTCACGTTGGTACTTAGTGAAATACATGAAAACTCAAGGCTGTGGGTCATGGTTCTACCATTAATCGATTGAGTTCTAGGGTAGGTTAACTAACCTCTGTGGCCTTATTTATTGCATGCATAATATATTAATTCTTCATGGTTAGCATGACAGACATCAGCAATAGAATAGAACAATGCTGATATCCCATGAAGTAGCATTTTATAGATCTAACTAAATTTGTGCACTTTATGGAACATATTTCTAATAAGATGCTTATCCTTAAAAAAAAAAAGAAATTAGGGAAACAATGTCATTTACAATAGTCACAAATAGTTTAAAGTACCTTGTCGTAACTCTAACCAAGCAAGTGAAAGATCTATATGACAAGAATTTCAAGTCTCTGAAGAAAGAAATCAAGGAAGATTTTAGAAGATGGAAAGATCTCCCATGCTCATGGATTGGCAGAATTTTATAGGAAAAATGGCCTTCTTGCCAAAAGCAATCTACAGATTCAATGCAATCCTCATCAAACTTCTAACTCAACTCTTTAAAGAGCAATTTGCAAATTCCTTTGGAATAACAAAAAACCCAGCGTAGGGAAACCTATTCTTAACAATAAAAGAACTTCTAGGGGAATCACCATCCCTGACTTCAAGATGTACTACAGAGCAATAGTGATACAAATTGGACAGTATTTGTACTAGTCAGGGTTCCCGAGAGTCACAGAATTTATGGTAGTCTCTATATAGTAAAGTAATTTATTGATGACTTACAGTCTGTAGTCCAACTCCCAACAGTGGTAAGCAACAACTGTGAATCGAAGTCCAAGGATCTAGCAGTTGCTGAGTCCCACAAGGCAAGCAGGTGAAACAGAATCTTCCTTCTTCCAATGTCCTTATATAGGTCTCCAGCAAAATGTGTGGCCCAGATTAAAGGTGTGTGCCACCACACCTTTAAGCCCAGATGACCTTGAACTCGTAGATCTTCCTGTCTTAATCTTCTGGGATTCATAGCCACTATGCCTCAAGATCTCCATGCCAAGATTCAGGTCAGAAACTTGTACCTCTCAGCCTCCAGATTAAGACCACATGTGAGCCTCCTAATTCTGAATTGTAGTTCATTCCAGATACAGTCAAGTTGACAACCAGAAATAGCCACTACAGTATTGGTACAGAGACAGGCAGGTAGATCAATGGAATAGAACTGAAGAACAAGAAATGAACCCACACACCTATGGTCATTTGATCTTTGAAAAAGGAACTAAACCCATCCAGTAAACAAAAGACAGCATTTTCAACAAATGGTGCTGGTTCAACTGGCATTTAGCATGTAGAAGAATGCAAACCGATCCATTCTTTCTCCTTGTATAAAGTTCAAGTCCAAGTGGATCAAGAACCTCCACATATTGACCTTTTTGGATTCTGTGCACTGTATCTTGTGTATTCTGTACTTTTTTTTCTAATATCCACTTATTACATACCATCCATGTTCTTTTTAATCTGAGTTACTTCACTCAGGATATTTTCTATTTCCATCCATTTGTCTGTAAAACTCAGGATGTCCGCATTTTTTAATAGCTGATCAATAATCCATTTTTTAAATGAACCACGTTTTCTGTATCTATTCTTCTATCTTGGGACATCTGGGTTGTTTCCAGCTTCTGAATATCCCAAATAAGGCTGCTATGAATGTAGTGGAACACATTCTCCTGTGGCATGGTGAGGCATCTTTTGGGTATATTCCCAAGAGTGGTATTGCAGGGTCTTCAGGAAGATCTATTTCCAATTTTCTGAGGAACCTCCAGATTGATTTCCAGAGTGGTTGTACTCAAGTAATAAAGTTAAAAACAAAGTTTTGAGAATGTAGAAATACAGTAGAATGAAAGAGCCATATTCTAGCTCTTGTAAGCTGCAAGAAGTGTGGAAACAAAGTTTTATAGTAGCAAGCAGCAGCTTCAGACACTGAGAAGTTGTGTTCCAGGGATGACCAAAACAAAGTTTTGGTGGTCAGAATGTTGAGACAGAATGACCAGGCCATTGTGGCTAAGCTAAGTAAGGCCAAAACAAAAATTACTGGTGGTAGCAATGATGTTAAGGTCCATGAAAACAAGATTAGCAATTCTCGAAAGAACCCTCCCAACCCCTCCCTGTGGTTAATTTTGAAAAAGACCACAAACTGTCACCCTGACCTTGCTGATGACGTTCCCCCACCACCACCTAGTTACTCAGCCCCTTCCCAAGGACTTTTCAAGGCCAGGTGCAGAGCTGGATAGGGAAGTTAGCTGACTAAGCCAAGAACAGCCCCCTGAGCAAGCCAACCAATGCCTGATGAGATCCTTTGTCCTGTGTTACACCAACCAGAGTAAGCCAGCTAGCCTTGTTGCAGGAATCTGCCCTCAGTAAAGTATAAAAGATGTGTGCTTTCTGTGTTCCAGGTTGATCCCTCCTGTGAGGGTGGGCAACCCCACATATGTAGATCAATGTATGCTTTCTAAATTCAGGGTTGACCACCCCTGTCAGGGTGGGCAACCCCACATACATGGATCAATAAACCTCATTGTCAATCTGTGTTCTCTGTGTTGAGCCAAGTTTACAACAGTACCAGTTTGCAATCCTACCAGCAGTGGAGGAGTGTTCCTCTTTGTCTAGCTCCTCAACAACATACATTGTCACCTGAGGTTTTGATCTTACCCTTTCTGATTGGTATAAGGTGGAATCTCAGCATTGTTTTGATTTGCTTTTCACTGATCACTAAGGACTTTTAACATTTCTCTAGGTGTTTCTCAGCCATTAAAGATTCCTCTGTTGTGAATTCTCAGTTTAGTTCTATATGCCAGTTTTTGACTTGGTTGTTTGGATTTTTTTGGTGGTTAGCTTCTTCAGTTCTTTATATATTTTGGATATTAGCCCTCTATCGGATGTTGGGTTATTGAGGATTATCTTAGAAGAGGAAACAAAATGCTCACAGGAGGAAATACAGAGAAAAAAGTGTGGAGTAGAGATTGAAGGAAGGACAATCCAGAGACTGCCCTACCTGGAGATCCATCCCATATATAGTCACCAAACCCAGACACTATTGTGGATGCCAAGAAGTACTTGCTTACAGGAGCCTGATATAGCTGTCTCCTGAGAGGCTCTACAAGCACCCAATTAAGACAGAGGCTGACCATTGGACTGAGCATGGGGTACCCAGTGGAGGAGTAAGATAAAGGACTGAAGGAGCTACAGGGATTTGCAGCCCCATAGAAATAACAACAATATCAACCAACCAGACACCCTCCCAGAGCTTCAGGAGCTAAACTACCGACCAAAGAGTACACATGGAGGCACTCACAGCTCCTGCTGCATATGTAGCAGAAGATGGTCTAGTTGGTCATCAATGAGAAGAGAGACCCATGGCCCAGTTTCAAGGAATGCCAGGGTTGGGAGTTAGGAGTGTATATGTGTGTGGGGGAGCATCCTCATAGAAGCAGGGGGATGGGGTATGGGATAGATGTTTTCCTTAGGGGAAACTAGGAAAAGGGATAACATTTGAAATGTAAATAAAGAAAATATCCAATAAAATGGTAATAATGGAAGAGTATGAAATTTTCAAAGGTAATGAACATACCCATAGGTAATATATTTGGGATAAGCACAAATGTGATAATTTGTGCTTATCCCAAACATATTGCATTGTATATATTAAATATGTTTTATATTTTTCTCTATAAATCTTACTGCAATTAGAAGACTCTTGCAGACAGGAATATACTATATCTTAATTCTACTTATAATTTATTAGTCATACCTCATTTTTAAGGTATATATTGTATACCAAAATTTCTCTAAAATATGGAGTCTATGACATATTTAGTAAAGATGTTAAATGATTCATTTCCAATTTACATATTTCATCCTATATCCCAACCAAGAAAATATTTGATTAAAATTTTTAGATTACATTTAAAAATATAAAACTGAAAACATGACTTATTTTCAAGTTTTATTTTTAAGTTAAGTCCCCATGTCACAGTGAGAGAGTATATGATTAAGATGGATATTTTTTGTCCAAGTATACCTACCTCATAAGGAGACCTGAAGTGACAAAATATGTAGAGCATGTGAGACACTGGGAAGAATGTCCTAAGGAACTGATTTCTTTATATTTTAAATGAAAAATATTCTCCTTTGAAATACTGTCTATATTCCTAATTGAAAAATGACTAACATGAATGTGGATTTTTAGATTATCTGTGCATAATACTAATTAAAACATACTAATTAAATTCTTTCTGAAATGGATAACCTATAAAAGGCCTTAATCTGATTAAAAAAATCCAAGAAACAAAAGTAAAAAACAAAACAAAACAATAACAATAACAAAAAATCCCCTTAGGAACATTTTATGTCCTCATTCCAGTAGAAGAGTAGAAGACGGAGATCTGGGTTACATAATATTAAGACAAATTTCTGACTAACAAACGCATAATTTAATATGGAGAACAACAAATAAGCACTCTGTGGAAAGCTTTGCAGATGGAGAACCATAAGTCTTTTAGCATGAAACAGACACACCAGGTTTTGTCTTGTCCTGTAGTATTTTCCTCAGTTTGTTTGTTACCCCACACTACAATATGAGAGGAACTGAGTAGGTTCCAAGAGCAAGTGAGTGTTATGTTCATGTCTATTTGCAAGTAGAACTCTCAGCAAGAAAATAGTAACTGAGATATAATACAGGAACATGATCACATTGTTTGCTCTGTACATACCCAACATATATTAATCGTCTCTCACTTTCTTTCTATTTTCAAATACAAGCTTTTCGAAGTCAGCTTCCTCAAACCTGTCAAAATGCAATAAATGCATTTGAGAAATCCTTTTGAGTTAATCCTAAGACACATAATTCACTGCTTACCCATCACTTCCATAGGAACATAGTGCTGTAGTAACATGGATGATCAGCAAAATGGATGCTGAAAACTGTCAAAATGATATCCTCTTGTTTTTACTCCCTGACAGATTTGACAGCTACAATTTCTTAGCACTCCTTTCATTATTTGAGAACAGATATGGGCTAGAATAAAATCCCCAACCTGCCTTGCTGCCTATGGCACATTCCAAAAATATTTCTTCCACCCCTGAGTTCACAAGGAATTGAAAAGAAGAGTTAAAGTTCTTTTGAGCTTTCATATGGATGTCTTCTAATACTGTTGCCTTACAAACTACACCTGTCAACTAGCATGACCTCTCTGTGGGACTCAAGATGGGAGTGAGCTATATTTTGAAGGCTTCCCTCAGTGCTACAACCCTGCCATTCTTCTTTCACCTAGCAAGAGTAAATAAGAAAGTAACATCTTGACACTGACCTCATTATTTTTTTATTACATAACACCTCCAAGTATAAAAACAACTGTGCATTTATCCTCAAGCCATTTTACAGTCCATGACTAGATAACATTGATGAATCCACTTTCCTTGATTCATCTCAGTAGAATTTTATTGTCCCCTGATGTTCCTCCACTATGACTACATCAAATTATGATTGCCTCAATTTATGTATAAAATTGAGAAATTGAAATATATTTACTATACCTAACCCACTAAAACCAAATATATACAGATATCACGGTTTTGTGACTGACTGGGGTTGTACTGCCCAGCAATAGGAGAGAAAAATATATATCACTTAGAAAAAGGTCATATTTATATATGCACTTGGAAGATGGTTAAATTAAAATTAGGATTTCTACTGAATGTGTACCAATTTATTTCTATTGTGACATCAAGAAGTGTGTCCTAAAGTAAACAGCTATCCAGAGACTGTCTGTTTTTAAAATGTTTATTAATTAACATCTGACCGGTATGATGCTTCTTTTTCTATGATCCTTCGTAGTCAAATGCTAACTTAAGTAAGATCTTTATTCTTTTGTTTTTCCCACAATAGATACTGAAAGAATTGGATTACATAAAGGAAAAGATGAGGTCATTATAAATTATTCATATAACATTAATTCTGTCACAAATTAATTATTAGTGGTTAATTTGGAGTAGTACAAGCAAATTTAATAAATCTTGAGGCATAGATGTGGTGTGAAAATTGCTCATTTCCTGAGCAAGAAAGTATTATTATGTCTCTGTGACTCTAGGGCAAGGAATCCAATGCCTTCATTAAATGCCAGTGACAAGTACATGGTGGTGGAGGATATAGCATGCTTAGAAATTACCTCTGACCCAAAATACTTTCCTTAAAACTCCTAGTCAAGACCAAAAGGAAACTCTGTTAGAACAACTGGTAACACCTGCCCATCCATATTCCTGTCTTGCTATGCATTTGGGGTATTCAAACAGGTACCTAAGGCGATAGACTTTAGGTACTTTGAAATGAAAGACCAACACTACTTACTTGATGATGGTGTAAAATCTATGACAATGGAAAATTATCCCAGAACCCCTTCACCCGAGGACCCCTCCCTTCCCAGAAGGGTGAGGCCACACAGTTCCAAGAAAATCCTCTGGTTAAGAGTCGGGTGGGTCCAACCTGGCAGTAAATGGTTCCCTCTTAGAAAGCCCCCAGCAACCCACCAATCCAGTTTGAAGATTAAACTGCCCCATCAATAGTATACTGCCTAGTTGCTGTCACTGAAAACTGCCCTGCTCAAACTATATACAAGCTTCTGCCAGTATGTGCTCATGGCCACTTCTTTTCCTGCGTGAGTGATCAGCAGCAAAGGCAACATGTTGGAACAGTAAAATCCTCTTGCAATTGTATCCATTGCCTTCTCCGCTAGCTTCCTTCAAAGGGTCCCAGTAGTGTGGCCCTCAGGTTTCACAATGGAATTACAAAGTGTTTGCTCTGATAATTTTCACAGTAGTCACTGCACTGAAACCTTTTAAGACTGGATCTTCTCTAGCTTGTTTGATATCCCTTGAACTCTTCGGAAATTCGCCTTATCCATATCAAAAACAAAATTGAGATTAAGCAGGTTTGGATACATATTAACTATTTTGTAAGATGAGGTCCCATCTAAAGCACGATAGAGGCCATCAAGAACAAGACATGTAAAAGGCAAAAGATATGGAGCTGACACATATAAGAAAGGCCACCTACCTACGAAAACTGGTGTCCACCAGGAAGCAAAGATGGTTCATCAAGAAAAAAGTGGTCCAGTACCTGATCCATGCTAACTATACAGCAAGCAGTAAGAGGGGCCAGATCTCTTAGCTGTCTTCTTATTGTATTTTCTGATAAAAAAAAAAAAACAGCTTCAAGACAGCTCAACATACGATATTCAAGGAATATTATCTACGTCTTAGCTCAGCATTATTATCCCTTATTGAGTCTCTGATTATTATTCAGTAAAGTGTGGTGGCTTTCCAAGGGTTTCAGCCAGAATGCAAGTGTAGTGGTTGGTGAATGATAGACTAAGTTTCACAACATCAGTGCTATTTTTTTTTTATTATTAAGTGTACTGCAACTACTTGGAATAATAACTGTTATAGAATTGATATTAAAAATTTAATTTTAAAAATCTCGAGAGTAGTTCTCAACATAACATTTTAAATATTTATGTAATCCTACAACAAAAACCCAGTAAATCTCACACTGATGAAAGTTCCCCTAACCCAGACATATACCTCTTCATAGCCATATTCCCCTTAGCCATATTCCCCTCATAAATGCTCTTCATTTATATAATATATATATATATATATATATATATATATATCATGTAGAATTTTCTTTATAGTAAAATTTAGGTGTGAATATATCATCTAACATTATTGGTTATTTTCCATAGTGTTGTACAGAAATATTTGACCAAAAACAATTTAAAGGATGTTTTAAAAGGCTTAGTTTGGCTTATGGTTTCAAACAGCAGTTCGTCATGGCAGGTGAAGAACAGTGTTGAGAATAGCTCAGTCAACTTTTGCAGAAGTACATGTGAGCAGCTCTGAATGAGTTGGGAGATAAGGAATTAGTGAACACCAGCTGGAAACCAAAGCAAGCATCACCTCAAGTCATGCTCCTACTCTTTCTTCTGATAGTGGTGACATCATCTTAAAAGGTCCAATATCTTGGAAAGAAGGCCACCAAGAATGAAATGCTTAAAGAAAAGCCTGGATGACTCCCAGGGGAGCCGCAGGGCAGCAGGGACACGATCCTCTCAGCTTCCGAGTGACAGAGGGGGT
>NC_045030.1:66347698-66350446 GCF_008632895.1 Mastomys coucha | reverse complement strand
AAAAAAAAAAAAGCCTGAAAGGAATATTTTAGATAAAAACACACTATATGCACACTATCTGGTTAATGTTACATATTAAACCACCACTGTTGTATTTCTACTGGGAAGAGAAACAACATCTGGCAAATATGTGTGTATTTTACACTTAATGTTTTGATGATGATAAATCTATGTGTTCTAATTCTTGTCTTATAACTTATTAGATAAATTTGAGCCAGTTGTCTAAAGTCTCAGAATGCTTAAATCCCATTCCCTCAAGAACTATGAAAACCATCTACATAATCAGGCTATTAGGAAGAATTAGGGAATTATACTTTTAAAGTGCTTATTAGCCTTTCCAGAAGGTAATGTGTGATTAATCAATTAATGCTATAATTATAATAATTAATATTAAGACTATTAGTCAAAGATAAAGGAAAATGAAGATGCAAAGTAGAGTTACTTATGTCAGAGGTTGAATAAATGATAATCTATTGCAAAATATAAGATCCATTCTTAACATTTAATGATTGACAAACACTCAAAGAAGAGTAATCTAAACCTCTGAGTAATAAGAATTGTTATAAGTTCTTTGAAATGTCATAGAATTCAATAGTAAAGGAATCAACTTTTGGATTTTCTGACAGGAATTTTTTTTCCTGACTTGGTCCTTCTTGGTCAGGTTTTCATATGATGGTTCATGTTTGGTAGTTTATATGAGTCTAAGGAAAGCTGAAAGAGAGGTATTATTTCCACATACATTCCATTACCTGCATTATGAATAATCCTTAGAAAATATAAATAAAAATCTCTATGTGATACAACTTCAAAAGTGAAAGGTAACATACTGACACATATGTAAAGGGAAATTGTTTATAGAGTGTGGGTGGAAATATATAATCTAGTAAAACATCAGGGTAAACACAGTTACTCAAAAGCTAAATAAAAGCAAAAGTATACTATTATCAAGCAGTGTTTCTACTAAAAACTTACACAAAATGTGAAATAAAAACATCAAAGACAGTCTTGCACTACCATGTTTACTGCAGCTCTATTCACAATCCCTGGCAGTATAGAATCAACCTAAATGTCACTTTATAGGGAAATGGATGAGGAAAATATGCATAGACAAAATTATATTATTTATTTCTGAACTACAAAAAAGGATATTACTTGTATCAACATGTAAAATCCAAAAAAACATTATGACAAATGAAGTAAGCTAAGGGAAAATAAAAACAAATGACACTCAAGTCTATTCATATGATAAATCAAATATTGATATCATAACACTATAAAGTGGTTGCCAGAAACAGAAGATATGAGGGATGACAGAGATAGTGAAAGGCTAATCAAAGCATAAGCAATTTCAGGTGGATAGAAATTTTGGTTCTCTCCTATGTTACATCATTGCTGCCTTTTTCCTCCTTCCCCTCCCCCAGCCCATCCTTTCCACCACCTCCATTCTCTCCTAGATCCATCTCTCCCCCTTTCCCTTCAGAAAAGAACAGGCTTCCCAGAGATATTAACCATATCTGGTATAACAAGTTATAATAAGACTAGGCACATACTTCATATGAAGGCTGATCAAGGCAAGTCAGTAGGAGGAAAGGAGTTCCCATAACAGACAAAAGAGTCAGGTATAGCCCCTGCTCCCACTGTTAAGTTTTCCACAAGATGACCAAGCTACACAACTATAACATATATGCAGAAGTCCTAAGTTAGTCCCATACAGGCTGCTTGGTTAGCTGTTCAGACTCTGAGACCTTCTGAGCCCTGGTTAGTTGATTCTTGTGAGCTGTGTTCTTATAGTGTGAACTGGAAACTTCTGATTTATTTGGGAATTCAAACCAGTTACTGATTGGCTGTTTCCACAAGGTTTGTACCACCTTTATCACAGTAGGCAAGACAAATTGTACATTAAAGGCTACATCAAATGATGTTCTTCTGGGGCACACAGGTGAAAGAATGTCTTGCTAAAGCAGACACAGGGCAACGAATGCTTTACTACAGGAAAAACTTGCAAGGACACAATGTTCAGAAGAAATATAAATTTGACACCAAAGACAGTGGGAGCTGGAGCATTGGTTTCCATTGCTCCACCTCACTATTCTTCACTAACAAAACACATGTATGGGTTTGCCTTATATTACATGACTGAGCTCTGCTTGTGGTGATGCCATAGAGAGAAAGTCCCCTAAGAAATTCTAGTGAGGTTCCTGGAGCTTCTTGCTGCTTTCACTATCTCAAACTGGTTGGTGAGCCATGTGCCTTCTCCTAGATTGAAATACCCTTGTGTAGTGACTGCTAAGAGGACTGGACTGTAGCTGCAGATTTCTATTTGGTGTTTGCTACTGGACTGAACTGGTGATATCCTGACAATGAAGATTTGACTCACCCCCAAAGAACTATTTCTAGACAAATCTATTACATCCATGTCCTAATAATTTTTTTCCACTACCTATGGTGGATGGTGGGCTAGAGGAGAGGTTGAAACCTTATTAAAGTAGGTTAGAAAAGATTTATGCCTACAGTAGTCTCCTTTGTTACCTCCCCCTTCCCCTCAGCCATGGGACTTCTGGCAGTCTCTGCTTGGAGGTTAACACCTGGGGATCTGGGACAGATGGTCTCTGCAGACTGTCAGTTTGTCTTTGAAGAAGCTGCCTGAGCACGCCCACCGCCTGAAGATCTTCTGAACCTCGGGACTTTGGCACCTGAACCTTTTTTACAGTATGCAAATATCATGTAATCTAGAGATTTGGTTTCGGT
>NC_045030.1:66339898-66347209 GCF_008632895.1 Mastomys coucha | reverse complement strand
CTTTCTTTCTTTTTTTGTTTCTTTCTTTCTTCCTTCCTTCCTCCCTTTCCTTCTTTCTTTCTCTCTTTCTTGATTTTATTTTTTACTTTATTTGGTAGTCATGTTTGGCCTTATATTACAGGGCTTTGCATCCAGCCTCTAGTTTCTGGTTTCCAGGCAGTGTCATGAATGGACTCCATCTCATGACATGGGTCTCAACTTGAACCTGTTATTGGTTGGCTACGCCCACAAGGTTTGTATAACCTGTACCCCAGTAGGCAAGATAAAGTGCAATTTATGTTCTATGTATTTCTAGAATTTGAATGTCTGACTTTCCTTAGTCTGGGGGAACATTTTCGTTTGTTTGTTTCTATTATCTTGTAATAGATATGGTTTCTGCCCTTGACTTGTGATTCTTCTTCCTTATGCTTATAAGTCAAGGATTTAGTCTTTGTTGTTGTTCTATTTTTCCTGCATTTTCCTTTCCTGTGATTTTATTTTTACCAGGTTACTTAATTATTTTGTAATTATTAATTATTTTTTAATTTTGTAAATAGATTATCTATTTTATTTTCTGTCATGATATTTTATCTTCTGCTTGACACATGCTAACTGGAAATTTTTCCTTTGAGTTTTCCAGTTAAGTTACAGGGTTTTTCAATTCTATCTTCATTTCAGCATTACTCTTCTTCCAGATTTCTATCTCTTTATTGAAATCTGATCTCAAGTCCTAGACCATTTCCATCAGCCTTCTGTTTGTATTTCTTGGGTAACACATACTGTTGTCTTCTTGGAATTCAGTGAAGTGATAATGTATGTCTTCTTTAAATTCCTTGAATTTTTTTGTTAAAAATGTATGAAAAACTCTTTTAATTTCTGTGTCCTAGAGTTCACCTAGGTAGTTGATGTAAGAAGGTATTTCCATTGCACCAGTATGTTTCAAGGGAGACATTTTGCCCTTGTCAGTAGTAATTTTTGTGTTTTGGGGATTGTACCTAGATTTCATTCTTAGGTTAGGGGTCTGATATGATAATCTGCCTCTCCTTGGTTTGGGCCCATGCCAGAGAATCATGACCTGAGCATGGCTAGAGAGAGCTGGTGGATGAGATGTTTTATTGAACTAGGTCATGGGGGCTTCCAACCTAAGAGTCTGAATCTTGGCCTATGCTTGCAGATATGGCAGTGGATAGAGAAAAAGTTTGAGAGAGTAAAAGAGAATTTCATCAAGCAAAACTTTCTTTACCAAAGCAGAATACCAATATGAAATTTGGCCTATTGTGGTACACATAGGTCTTGGAGGATTTATGGCTCAGGAACAAAGAAGGTGTAGGCCATGATCTAGAATTAGTTTGTGGTTTTGCTGATGGTGGCTGGTTGGAGGAAATGAAGATAAAGCAAAGATGCATAACAGTATTATTAAACAAAACAATAAAATGGGTTTGGTTTATAATTGAGTAGATTTAAGAGGTTCCAGAATAATTGATATTAAAACAGCTGGAAGGAATGATGGATGAGCAGAGTCTTACAAAGGAATAATTCTTAATGCTCTCTGACAGAATCAGGTGAATGTAGTCGACAATGGTATATTATTTATATCAAAAATGTTAAAAGACACAATTTCAGACATACTTACAATAAGTTGAAAAGTTTAAGGTGACAGATATAGTAATTAATTTCAACAATTGTCAAGTTTATGAATATGAATCAAAGAAACACGATGTCAGTCAAAAACATTAAACAAAAGAGAAAAGTTATTGCTCACAAGAATAAAACATGAGTTCTTCTGTTGAGGGACATCTTCGTTTTTTCTAGGTTCTAGCTTTTATAAATAAGGCTGCTATGAGCATAGTGAAGCATGTGTCTTTATTACATGTTGGAGCATCTTCTAGGTATATGACCAGGAGTGGTATAGCTGGGTCCTCAGGTAATATTATGTCCAGTTTCCTGAGGAATCACCAAACTAATTTCCAGGGTGGTTATAACAGCTTGCAATCCTACCAGCAATGAAGGAGTGTTCCTCTTTCTCCAAAACCTTACCAGCATCTACTGTCACCTGAGTTTTTTTGATCTTAGCCATTCTCACTGTTATGAGGTGGAATCTCAGAGTTGTTTTGATTTGCATTTTCCTGATGACAAAGGATGTTGAATATTTCTTTAGGTGCTTCTTAGCCATTCAGTATTCCTCAGTTGAGAATTCTCCCAATCACAAAAGAACACGCATGGTAAGCACTCACGGATAAGTGGATAGTAGCTCAGAAGCTTAGAATACCAGATACAATCTACAAACCACAAGAAACTCAAGAAGAAGGAAAACCAAAGTGTGGATACTTTGGTCCATCTTAGAAGGGGGAACAAAATACCCATGGAAGGAGTTGCAGGGACAAAGTATGGAGCAGAGACTGAAGGAAGGACAATCCAGAGACTGCTCCACCTGGGAATCCTTCCCACATGTAATCACCAAACCCAGCAAGTGCTTGCTGACAGGAGCCTGATATAGTTGTCTCCTGAGAGGCTCTGACAGTACCCAACTAATACAGAAGTAGAGGCTCACAGCCATCCATTGTACTGAGCACGGTGTCCCCAATGAAGGAGCTAGAGGAAAGAACCCAAGGAGAGGAAGGGGTTTGCAGCCCTATAGGAGCAACAACAATATGAACTAACCAGTACCCTCAGAGCTCTCAGGGACTAAACCACCAACCAAAGAGTACACATGGTGGGACTAATGGCTCCAGCAGCATGCATATAGCAGAGGATGGCTTTGTTGGTCATCAATGGGAGGAGAGGTCCTTGGTCCTGTGAAGGTTCTATGCCCCAGTGTAGGGGAATGCCATTGCCAGGAAGCAGGAGAGGATGGGATGGTGAGCAGGGGGAGTGGGGGAGGAAACAGGTTTTTTTCCTGAGGGGAAACCTGGAAACGGGATATCATTTGAAATATAAATAAAATATCTAATAAAAGAAAAGAAGTAGACAATTTGTAAACTTTGAAAAAGAATGAAATGGGGAGTCAAAAAATCAGAGTAATGTCACTAATTTGTCAGATCATAGAAGAAAAGAGAGTTTCTAAACAAAGCAAGATTGACCGGGTAAAAGAAGCCAATATTGGAATGTATGAGTTGTTTATGAGTGTACCTAAAACTCTCTATACTCCCAGTAAATCTCCTAGGAGTGGGCCTGTTTTATCTCATGTCAAGAGAGGAGTTCGACATGGCAATGACAGATATATGTTAAGACTGGTCAGAATTTGTGTCCATTTCTTATAACATCTGAAAATATAAAACTTTCAGAATATAATGTAAATTATTAGTTTCTGTCTCTGAGATAATATACGTCAGCTTCAGCCAATAATACTCTTAACTCACAAAAAGAATAGTTCTGAGAAATATGTAACAAATTTAACAAAATTGAAAGCATACATTGAGAACAACTTTTATCTATGGGAATTGAATCTGCAATAATGAATCTGTAATTTAAGAACACACATATGTTACTGCTATTCTTCATTAGTTGAATGTAGTTATAAATAAGTTAAAATGCTTAGGCACTAAATACCATACTCTTGCATGCGTATATACATGATACAACATACATTAATTAAAAAGGCATCGTAAGCAACTGCCCAATGTGGACCAGGAAATGAAATTGTGTGCTATTACATTGAGTACAGCTTGTTTACCAGCTTACATAGGTGACCCATATAGGCTTTACATTACTCTTCTTTTTATAGCTTTATATATTAATCAATACCCTTAACATTACCATTTACTTTTCTGTCAGTTATGCAATGTTCTCTGTAAATCCTGCAATGCAAGTTCTTTAGACTGCTCTTCTAAATTATTTGATCATTTTAATAAATGTGGCCATTTGATTGTTGAAGTTAATTTGTAGCCCCTTGCCTCTATTACACTACAACTTTAAAGCACCATGTAGCCATTAACGAATTTAATACTATTGGGAGCTTTTTTAAAAATAATTTTAGCTTATTTTTTACTCATTTAATTTCCATCCTGCTCACTGCCTAACCACTGGTCAACCCTTCCCACAATCATTCCCCTATCCCCCTCCCCTTCTCCTCTGATAGGGTTGGGACCCCTAGTTATCCCACCATTCCAGCCCTTCAAGTGTCTGCAAGGCTAGGTGCTTTCTCTCTCACTGAAGCCAGACAAGGCAGCAGGGGTAGAAGTACATATCCCATTTAAAGGAAAGACATTTTGGGATAGCCTATGCACCAGTTATTTAGGACCCACATGAAGACCTCACTTTTGCTACATATATTCAGCAAGGCCTATGTTCAGTCTTTGTATGTTTTTTGATTCATGGTTCAGTCTCTTAGATACCCTAAAGGTTCAGGTTGGTTGATTCTGTTGGTCCTCCTGTGGAGTTCCTATACCCTTCTTTTCCCACAGTCCTTCCTCTTATTTTTCCATAAGAGTCCCCAAACTCCTAAAACTATCTGGCTATCGGTGTCTGCATCTGTATCAACTGCTGAGAGGAGTCTCTCAGAGGACAACATGTTCCTGTCTGTAAACATAACAGAGAATCATCAATATTGTCAGGAATTGGTACTTGCCCATGGGATGGGTCTCAAATTAGGCAGGTTATTGGTTGGCCAATCCCTCAATCTCTGTTCCACCCCCCTTGCCTGCAATTCTTGTAACCAGAGTTAAAGTTGAAAGGTTTGGGGTTGGTTGGTGTCTCTATCACTCCAATGGAATTCTTGCCAAGCTATAGGAGGTGGCCTGTTCAGGTTCCATAATCCCAATGTTGTGAGTCACAGCTAAGGTTACCCACATTGACTTTTTGGGTGTCTCCCTTATCCCAAATCTCAGTCTCATTCTGAAGATGTTTCCCACCTCCTCATCCCCTTCAGTTGCAGATTTCCTTTCATTTTCATAGCCATCTAGCCATCTCTCCTGTCCTTCCTCACACCTGATCCTTAGTTCTTCCATACTCCTGATCCTGAACTCCCCATTCCAATAACCCATCCCTGTTCTCTCCCATTTCCCTCCCTCCATCTGCCTCTTATGACTATTTTATTTTGGGGAGCTTTCTTAATATCAGCTTAAGGTTACAGAGAAAGAGAGTGCTGAACTTCTTAAACATGTGTATACCTTCATTTTCAAGTACATTCCCAAAGTCTTTGGTGAATTCCAGGTCTTCTCAAGAAAAACAACTTCACTGTACACTTTTCAGTCTGATTATCTGCACTCTAGGAAGTCCACATTCTATACTCCTTAAAATGTTCCTATACACTATTATGCAGAGAAAGTCATGTCTATCTCTTTTGATGAGTTTTGGTCACCATTTCTCCAAAGTTTCTTCTGTTATAAGTGTAGATTAATTGTATAGAATTATAATTAAGTTTAATTGTTTGATATTTGCATACATGGATAATACATATTTGTTAATATTAGCCCATTATTGTACCCCCTTTCAGATTTGTATTTGAACACTTATTCTTCCCAAATAATACCTCTACTATATTCATGTTTTAGAGTAAATTTATTCTAGGTTATTCTATTTTGTGTAGAGAAAACACATAATATCAATCCTTCAGAGTCATATATTTCATTTAACATAATTCTGTCTCCACCTTTTCCCTAGTAAATTATGTTTTTCTTCTCTATTACTAAGTAAAATTCAAGTGGATATATGTACATGTATATAAAATATTTTCCTTATTAATTCACCTGTTTTTAAGGGCAATTTCATCAATAAATCTACTATATTCTTTATAGTTTGTGCTAGGTCTCATACATCAAAACATAAAACCTAATTAGTATTATGTTGTGGCTTAGTTTGCAAAATGTTTGCCTAGCATATATAAAGAAGATGATGGATTTGATCCCCAGATATGGTGATGTACACCTGTAATCTCAGCATACATGGAAGGTAGACGCTGAATGATCAGAAATTTAAGATTATTCTCAGCAACACAGTGAGTTGGATGCCAGTCTACAATGCTTGATCCTTTAGGACCTGTCTAAAAAATACCTGTTATTAAGAAATACTTAGACAAGCTGTAATAACCAATCCCTTCTTGACAGTCACAGTTTGCACACTCAACCCAGAATTCCTATATGGCTCTCATATATTCCTATATTTTATATTTGTAATATTCCTAATTATAAACTGCTACCATCTTTCTAAACCCTATGATGAATGACTATAGGACCTAATGTCAGATGTTTTGTGTACTTCTTTGAAATGTTGTTTGTTTCTGTATGCCATCAATTCAAGAACCATGTCATATTTATTTCTTGATGCCTCTTAAAAATTCAGGGCAGTGGAACAGATACAATATACTACTGGATGAATAAACACACACTTACAGTGCCATCGGTGATTTAATGAAATGCACCTGTTTCCTTATCTTACTAACCAGAAAGTTTTGCAAATATACATATTTTCTTATGTTATGTTGTATCTGAGCTCCCCAGAAATAAGATAAAATATACCTAGGTGTGTCTGTTTGAATGTTTTAGATATCAGTACTAGAATTGGCAGGTTATACATCTGCTTTTATGAAAGTGAGTGAGAACCATTCAATTTGTTGATGTCAGGAGACAAGGGGTTAAAAAAATAGACACAGGAAAAAAAAAGACTAATTCTCCTCCCTCACCATTTACTCTTTTTTTGGTTTACCCATCCCTACCCTTCCTCCTTTCTCTCCTCCTCTCCCTCTGTCTGTCTCTCACTTAATCTCTTGCTCACTGACAACACACCATCAATTTCTCATTCTTTTCTTTGCTCTTGTTTCTCGATCTTCTATTTTTCTGCTTTCATATATTTGTCCTTCTCAGTTTTAGATTTTTCAGTCTCAGCTTAGACCAAACCCCCACCTCCTCTGGATTTCAAGTATTCCCATTTCAGTAGATGCATTATATCTTATTGATTTTGTTTTTCTGGCAAATCGTAATATGGGATGTTGGCAGGTACTGTCTGCCCCACACATTGTAAAAGACATGAGAACAAAAGTTTTATTCTATTGTAATCATTCTCAACATTATAGTTAAAATCCTAGTTCATAACTGATATTTAGCATATATTTATAGAATAAGAAAAGTCTGAAACAGGAACATGTCCTTGGTATAATAAAGCTATATAATATATTTTGTTTTAAACTCAGAGGTTTATGTAGGAAAATAATACAGCCTATAATTTATAAATGTACCTGGGATATTTGTGAACATTTACAGTTTTAATCATATGAACTATTATCAACAATAATGGAGTAGATGAAAGTGATCTCGATACTCTTCCACAAACGTGAGAATTTTTTTTTTTTTTTTTTTTTTTTTTTTTTTTTTTTTTTTTTTTTTTTTTTTTTTTTTT
>NC_045030.1:66334497-66339111 GCF_008632895.1 Mastomys coucha | reverse complement strand
TTCCACGGCAAACTCAGTGTGACACAGCTCACAGTAGCTGGTGTTGGAGGAAGACAGCCATTTCTGCAGGCAGCTCTTGTGCACAGTTCCCAGAATGCCAGTGCAGCCACATGGGGACAGCAAATTCTCCCCATTTGCTCCCTCATGGCAAATTCGGCAGAAGGGACAGTCACTCGGTGTATCCAAAGCCCGGATGACAGTTGAGAGTAGCCGGCCATCCCGTGAAGTCACTTGTGCTACATAGTGAGGTGGCCCAAGCCCTGTGGCCTCCACAACCTTGGAAAAGGCAGGGCTGCTAGAACAGTCACATAGGGAGCCAGGGAGGTGGCAACAGTCACCTGTCATCATGGCCACATGGAGCCTCCTGTCCTCAGGGCCTGAGGCCCATGGCCCCAGGAGCTTCTTTGAATCTTTGCATTTGTAAACTGTAGGTGAGAGCTCTACCAGTTGATGTATACAGGCCAGGTTTGGAAGACAGCTGGAGCTTGTGTTAGATTTTCTCTCATTCCTCTAGAAAAAGACAGGCATGGCCCCACTTCAAATGCCTGTTCTGCGGCCAGGCCAGGCAGCCACACAGGCCCCTAGGTTCTCCCCGGCCGGGGTCCGGGTCCGGCCCGGCCTGTCAGCAGCGGCTTGCTCCGGCTCCAGCGGGCACCTGAGTTCCGAGAAATTTTTAATAATACTTTTTAGACCTTTGTAAATTTACCAGGGTTTCATAGAAATCAGAAAAGATGTTTTAATTAAGCCAAGCACTGACTTTTCATTAAACTAGAGATACTTGATAGATTTATTCTACTTTTCCCTCAGCTCTATCCTTGCCTCAGTTTTTAAATAAGGTAACAGAAATAGTTGTACAATTCTAAGAATTATAAAACTAAATATGATGGCCGGGCAGTGGTGGCACATGCCTTTAATCCCAGCACTTGGGAGGCAGAGTTCTGAGTTCGAGGCCAGCCTTGTCTACAAACTGAGTTCCAGGACAACCAGGGCTACACAGAAAAACCTTGTTTAGAAAACCCAAAAAACAAAAAAATAAAAAATAAATAAATTAAATAAATAAATATGATGTATCAACAATATATCACCAAAACTATTACAAAAATAAAGAAAGCACATGAAAGATCAATATTTCAGAGGTTATAAAAATCAGAAATGAGTTAAATAATGGCTTATCTTGTGGTTGCTGACAGTATTTTGAAATTAGATAATGGTGAATGCTTCATGGGTATTAAAAGCCAATTAGATGTACCCACTTGAAGAGGTGGTGTTATTTCATATGTATTAGATTTTTGTAAGGCTTTTACAAACAGACGTAAAATCAGATTCCTTATAGTTGCTAACCAAAAAGTCCACAAAAAAGTGTCTTTGAAATGTTATATGATGTACACTATTTTATAAATTCTCCATTACTCTTAGCTCTTAGATACCCTTAATAATCAATGAAATATTATTAATGTGGTACTTCAAATAACTCTTAACAGTAAATAGTGAATTATCAGTTTAAAATTCAACTCTTAAGCATGCACATAAAGCTAGAGAAATCTTAGTTCAATATTTGATAAAATACTTAACTTGTTTTTATGTATACTCACCTATTCATGTTCTGTGACCTCCATAGTTGTATGTACCAATGTATAAGCATATATGACAGTCCAAATAATACTTGGCTTTTAATAATCATTATTTTAAAATTCAACACTCATATATATTTAAAGTTAGGAAAAGTTAGTTCAATATTTGTAAAATATTTTTTGTCTGCTTACCTATTAAAGTTCTGTGTCTCCACAGGTGTAATCTCAAGTAAGTATACATGTATATATAAGCCCCACACATATACATGCACTTGCATACACATACACATACTTATATACACACATGTGCACACACTTGAACACACACACATATACACACACAGACTTGTACAAAACATGCATATACCCACCACCCACATTCTAAGAAATAAAAATAAATAAGTAAAATGAATGAAGATTTATTCTGGCTCTTATTGTAGAAGTTCAATACATTGTCAATGACTTTAACACTTTTATATCTTTAACCAGGAAGAAAGATAATTACATCCACTAGAGAGCAAAACCTTTTACTTCATGGTAGTTAGGAAACACCAGGAAGATACAGGAAGGAGAAGGACAAATAGAAGTATATCCTTCAATGATGCACCATGGTCTTTTGTTTCTACCTATCTGGCCTCACATCCTAACACTTCTATGATCTCTCAATATCATCACATCATGAATCCATCATTACCCTTATCCATTGATTCAATCAGAAACCTCATAATCTCATACACTTCTCCAAAGCCTCACATCTGGATTGAAAAGCAAGTTTTCTAGACACAAACATTTAAGGTGATCCTCCATGACCAAATACAGTAGTTTGGCAGTTTTAATGAATAGATGAAACTTAATAAAATTTTATATGGTTGTGACAAAATGATCACTGTGATTAAGAGTTAAGTGTCAAATAATTAATATAGTTAATCAGATATTAAAACAAGATTATAGAGTGTTGTAGTTGTAAATTAATCTGGGCCACCCACATAAAGATAACTATGTGGGCCTTACTGGCTTACATTACATTCCTTTACCTAATGATCAGTCTTTACTTTCTTCTTTCTTTTTTTCATTGAAAAAGAGTCTTCATTCATACAATACATCCTGACCACAGTTTGCCTTCCTTCAACACCTCCCAGTTATTGATCTCTATCTTCTCTCCCCCAGATCAACTACACTTCCATTCCCCTTCAGAAAGGGAAAGGACTCAAGAGACCTTAACCAAACAAAAGAAATCAAGATAAAATAATACTTTCAAAACAAACCGACATAAGGTCTCTATCATAAAGTCTACTCAACTTAGTGGGATACCAACTGTGACATTAAATGTCTTCTGGATAGCAGGCATGGATAGTCAAAAGCATTGAGGCATGAGTAATCTAAGATAAAACCAACTATTTGTTTTTATAGACTAATTAAACTCAAGGAAACAGAAAGAAGTCTTGTTGGGAAGAAAGCTTGTTTGGGCTAAGAGATATGTACAGAATAATTATGTTATCTCTAATTTATCTATTTTCTTTATATATTTTTAAATTTATTGTTATTATTATTTATTGTCATTATTATATTATATTATATATTATTATAATATATCATTATATTATATATTATAATATTATTATATTATTGTTTTCCAAGGTAGGATATCTTTGTGTAGCCCTGGCTGTCCTAGAACTCACTCTGTAAACCAGGCCTGCCTTGAATACTCAGGTATCCAATTGCCTATACCTCCTCCAGTGTTGGGATTAAAGGTATGTGCCACCACTGCCCTGTAACCTGTAATTTATCTTAAAACCTCACAGTGTATTTCCTTTAGTTAAAATAGATTGTAAAGGGAACATGATAGAAAATCCAGTGTTTTCCTTTAAGAGATTGTATATGTGCAAATGGTTCAAAGGAAGAAATTTAAACTGCAGTTATAGTGAAGGAATTTAGGCACTCTAATTTCTATAGAGTACAATGCAAGACTAGAATTGAGTACCATCCAAAGGACAGTTCAGCATCATGAACATTTTCATTGACTCTCTCATCTACTATAATTTATGAACATCAATTACATAATGGAATGCTTTGCTTGTTTTCATACAAATTACAATTTGAAACTTTGGCATTGGTGCAACAAAACCTTTTCTGCTGTGTAAGGATGGTGGCCAGCCAAATGATCTGCATAAAATTCGGTCATCAATCTGGAATGACAGGCACTAACTGACTCCTTTTAGAAGCTGTATCCAAGTGATTGGTACCTCACCATCTAGCTGTGTACTTATTTGTTCACACGTTTCTGGCCAGGAAGAGAACTCGAGGTTGAATTATTATGACAACAGACATGAAGCGCAGATGCTCAGGAATAAACAGTAATACCAGTCATAGCATCTTTGAAGCATAGCACTTTTTTGAAGCATAGCACTTTTTTTGAAGCATAGCACTTTTTTGAAGCATAGCACTTTGAAACACCTTTTTCACCCACAACCAAGGCTTGATCAGTATATCAGCCCAATATATGTAAATATTTAATCTTCAAATTGATTTTGTCTTTGGCATCTCCTTAATTATACCCACATATAAAAATTCAGAGTGACATTAAGTCCCCCGTCAAGTTGGATTTGGCTATTACTATTCTTGAATAGCCCAAGCAAAGACAATAAAAAGGTCTTGGGGTAGAACCTAAAATCATCCTAGAAAATATGTCTTGCCCTATGCTAAAACTGCCAGAATGGAATGATTTTAGTGCAACCACAAAGTTCCTCCTCACCTCAACCTTCTTTCTAGATTCTCTCTCTCTCTCTCTCTCTCTCTCTCTCTCTCTCTCTCTCTCTCTCTCTCTCTCTCTCTCTCTCTCCTGATTTGTCTTAAGGTCCACTTAACAAGATGGAACCCATACTCAACATTGCTTGGGTGACCAAGAACTTGAGTATAGATAACTTAGTGACCTAGGGTAACAAAAAAATAATACTAATCTAATCAAAGAACATATCAATGAAATAACTCCTAATGATATATCTCATAGTCTGTCTCATAGAGCATATACTCCTTGCCCAGCAGT
>NC_045030.1:66327404-66334409 GCF_008632895.1 Mastomys coucha | reverse complement strand
CTCTGAGAAGCTTCTTCCTGCAGAATGTAGAAACAATTACAGAGGCCCAAAGCCAGATATTATACAGAGAGTGAAAGACCTTAGAATATTCTGCACAAAACAGGAAATCTCCAACAAATCTCTTCTTTCAAGCCTTAGGCAACCTTGTAGAAGAGTCCAAAAGGAAGTATGAACCAGAGAGGATGGAGCACACCAAGAAAACAAGGCCTCTACATCAGCATGATTGATGCACATATGAACTTATGGACACTGAGGCAACATGTACAGAGCCTAAACAGGACAGTTTTACATCCTTAATGATTCAGTGTATATGTCTCAGTGTATATGTCAAAACTCTATAAAAATTTAATTTTTGGAGGTTTGTGTTTACCAGGCAAAGTTTTGGAGAATGTTTACATTTTGTCTATGTTCTGTATGAAACACATCTTTCAAGTATGTAATACAGTATGAATATTGGTATCTCAAAAATATACTAACATTTGGTAATGAGTTAAATATTCTTATAATTGAGAGATATTTCATAATTATAAGATTACTGTAATGTATTACTCATATAATCTAAGTTAACATGTATGAGAGGATAAATTTGTATTTTATTAGCTTGCAATAAGATTATAACAGAGATTTTGTGGTATTCCTTTCAAATGTATCCATAGAACCTTAGAGTATGAAAGCATAGGACAAACATCTTATGGAACATTCTATAAAATAATGATATGGTAGTCTAACTAATAATCAAAATACAAAAGAAGAGCAGGATTTGCACCAGATTGAACAAACAAATGAGAAATGAAAACTGGATGTATTTTGACCCTTAGTTTGATGTTGTTTGCTATAAAGAACACTATTAGTTTGATTTGTGCAGATTTAGTGGAACTCTATTCCTTTATGTTGGAAATTGTTTCAAAATATCAGTAATATAAACTATGTAACATTTCACAATTTAAGATAAAAGGAAAAGAAGCCCTTCATTTGAAATTGTATAAGATATTTGCTATGTGCTTTTCTCAGTGCTTGGAGTGCTGTGGAAAAAAAGATAGTGAAAATACAGATTGCATATAAAAGACAAGTGCCTCAAGAAGGAAATTAATCTTGGTAACAATAGATGCTGTGATAAAAATATTAAATCCAAAGAAAAACAACCATGGCTTTAATACTTCTAACAACATATACCTCCCCCAGTGTATCCAGGGAAGTTATTAAATAATTACCTCAATTTACTTACCTGACAATCAAAATTATAGAAAAATTGTATTGATTTTGTTGCAGAGATTAAAGAAAATGTTAATCTAAAATAATTAGTAGCATGCTTTCAAGTGCTCAGAAAAGAAGAAATAAGCAAAATATATAAATAGTAATATTGAAATAATCATAATAAATTATTAATTAAATTTGCCAATGATAGAGTAGTTGATATTTGATTATAATATAAAGCTTACATATGTATATATACATACATATGCATCCAAAGCTTAATAGGACCAGAAAGCAAAAGTTATTTCCTTCAGTTTAAAAGGATTAAAGGGAACTGAAACTTCAGGTATTCAAATTGTCCTTCTCTTTTTAACAGTTTCATTGCTGTAGATCTTAAGAAGAGCTCTAGGCATTTACCATTAATAGCAATCCTTTCTTCTATTTATGGTCTTATTCTTATCTCTAAAAGCAAAGTTCAGTCTTTAAAAATATTTATTTATTATATCATTATTTGTTAATTTATTTTTGTTTTAGGTATTTTACCAACATGTATATTTGTGTACCACATATGTGGCTGCTGTCCATCAAGTTCCCTAGAAAAGAGTTTTAGATGTTTATGAACTGCTCTTTGAGTGGTAGGAGTTGAATCTGAGCCCTCTAGAAGAGCAAAAAATGTTTTTAATGACTGCAACATCCAGTCTTGATGTCATGATGACCATGATCATCTCTTCTTAGGGTCTGGTTCTTTTCCATTGAATCTCATCCAGATGGATAGAATTATTGACTAAATACCTGGATTTTGTTATTAATACCCTCTCATAACATAACACAGATTTTATTTCCTCTGTTCCTAGACTTAGGAGCTATGAAGCTCAGACCAAGAGATGCATATATCCTTGTGACTTCCTCAGAAATATACAGCTACATCCTGCTATTATCCCCCTTAAGGCACACTTACGTTCACTGGTTCTTCCATGAATACTATGTAATTAAATCAGACTTGAACTTCATAGACATATTTTGTTAGATGCTTCAATTTAGCATGGTGTGTTGTGAATGAGTATATGAACACATAGGGGATAGACCTATGTAGATAGAGCTAAATAAGGGGCATTACAGTATTGTTGATTAGCTATTGCAAAGGGCACAGCCAATTGTTCTCCACATATGACTACTGGAGTAGTGAGAAATGTTGTTAGAAGAACATTCCATGTAAAGTTTAAATTGGACTCATTTAATGTACTTATTTTGGTAGATTCATTAAGGCATACATGTGAATAGTATTAAATATGGACATATATGAGATTCTGAATCGATTCTAGATGAATAAGTGTAGAGTAGTACCAATCTAAATATCTAACAGTGTGACAAAGCATGCATTACCTTTGCAAGTCTGGGAATTGTTTTAGGAATTGGTAACACATGATTATGGATGTGGGCATTGGTTGATGTGCACATCTCTAGCCATATAGACAATATTACAAAGTATTTAAATCTTAATACTTTAAACCAACATATAATTCTTATATTCTAGAAAGTTTTAGAAGGTAAAACATGATTTTACTGGGTTCTCTGTTGGGTTCTTTGTTCAAGGATTCATGGGCTAAAACACAGATATGAATGATGTGACTTTTTAAAGACCACATGTTCATGCCAAAAATGGTTGTTTGGTTATAAAAATTTGCTTTCGTTTATATATATATGCTGTAAGCTACAGTTTATTCTTATATCACAGAAATTGTCTTGAATAACTAACCTGATAATTTTACACAAGTAGGGAGCTTACTATATCATGATAATCAGAGGAATATCTTGGTCTGATAGTCTAAATACATTTTCATATGATATGTGAACAAATATGCCATGAACCTTGGCAGTCTGTTCTCGAAATCTGATGAATTATTCAACTTCATTTCCTTTTTAAAAATAATTAACTCCAAATTGTGCTACCCATATATTTCTTGGTGTAGGAATATCTATTGAATGATGATCAGATTACTAGGGGTGACACCATAAAATAACTGCAACAACAATGACACCACCAATCCTGACTCTCCTTTTTGTAGAAGCAGTGAACTCTGTCTATATAATTCTTTATTTAGGAATGGGGCGGGGGTTATGAAACCTTTCCCTTTCTATGCTAGAATATTCTTTTGTTTGATCCTTAACAGGTAGTCATAGCTGCTGAGACTTGATGAATAAAGAGTTTCTGTCATGTTACAAGACCCAGTTTCATTCCAGTCTTCCTCGATTTCTAGCTTTCATATCTTTTTCTTTTGTACTGTCTTTCATAATGGTTCCTAAGGCTTAGGGAGACAATGTTAGATAACATCCTATTTGTAGCTCATCAGTCTATGGAAACATATTCTGTGCACATTGATTATTTATCAGTTTCTGAATTAGCCACCACCCTGTCACTGCTCAATGACTTCTCTGATAAGGTGTGAAACTGGCATTAATATATGTATAGAAAGGAATGAATTTGATACTATGTCCCTTTAGTAGAATAAAAGTAGTAGGTTCAAATGTGGGGCCTACAATTCCCCAACTATGGGCTCTGAAGCAGATTTACCATGCTAGGAAGTTTCCTCATCTAGATGATACCCTAAATCCAATCAAATAGTGGTACTTTATCCACAGAATATTTATGCTACTATTATACTAATTAATGCATTTTACCACATTGGTCATTATTGCAGCCTGCAGGGTTCACAGCTGGCTAAGAATGCTGAACATTTTGTTTCTCCAGGAACTTGCATACATAGCATTTTCCAGAATTATGGGATCTGGCAAGTATGGAGGAAATTTCTTTATTTATATCAACTTGATTTCTCTGTATTCTGTGATACACTTTACATAGTATAGTGTACATAGTACATATATTGTAATAGATGCACATAGTTAAAATGTTTTATTTTTTATCAATTGTAAAAGTTTGCTTCCATTTATATGTATATAAGACTGGGTCTTGTAACATAGTACATAGTACATAAGCAATAGGCTCTTACTCAAGTTCTGACAATCAAGAGCAGTAGCAATAAGCCTCTGACCAACACCTCAGGGTGAGGCACTGATGGCTTTTATCAACCACATGTTTTTCTGGATAAGCATAACCCGCTGCATTGGTTAACTCAAATTAAAACCTGTTTTTTATAATTTGCTTGTCTGTTCTGTTTTTGGTTTTGGTTTTGTTTTCTTGTGTGTGTGTGTGTGTGTGTGTGTGTGTGTGTGTGTGCGTGTGTGCGTGTGCATATGTGTGTGTATGTGAGTGTATGTGTTAAGCTCATAGAAGAGATTTCTGTATGATTTTTCACAAGCTTTTAGGGTTAGCTTTTCTCCCCAATCCCTTTCTTCCCCCAACATTCTAATACTATTGACACTTAACCATCCCTCTTCATTATTCTCCTTCCCCTGCATACTGTGTATATTCTTCTACCTCTCTTCTTTAAGATTTTTCTGTTTTCCACTTGAATTTAGACTTGAATGTACACTTATTTTAACTTTGAAAAGACGTTTTACTTAATACCATTTTTACCATCTACCTTACAGAAACATGTAAGCATAGACTTAAATTAAGCAGATAATAAAACTGATCAACCTACAAAAGAATGTGATATGAAGAAAAAAATTAAGGTCATGAAACAACATTTTAAGGTCATGAATCTAGATTGTAGTTATACTTAGAATGCAAGCATATAAATGATGTACAGTCCAGCTCTGTAAAGGGCACAAGCTCCTCACCCTTTTATTGGTGCACTTTGTCTCTATTGGAGTCTCTAACCTTGACTGTAAATCATAATATATATTTTCCTTTTCCAATATGCTCTGTCCTAAAGTGATTCTATGACTTTCTTTTATAAGGTGGAATCTGCTGGCAACATATCAGCCCTCAGAGGGAAAAATGAAAATGAAACAGTGGCAAATGATCATTCTGTGTGTCATTTTGAGGAAAGTAGTGATTTTAAATTTCTTTTTGAAAAACTGTCACTTGTATGACTATTTACTTATATACAGTTTGTGAAAGTCAATAATATTTTAATGGTGATTATTTATAGGTTCAATGAAAAGAATTGCTATTTTTAACAATCCGGCTTTCATTAGCTTGATAGATGTGATGAACGACTAAGGACATTTCTTTTTTCATAACTGAATGTATTCAGAAGACTGACTTTGTTTAAATGGTAAAAATACATCACTAAACATATAAATGTGTGATTTTGCTGTGTATAAATTAAATTATTCATTAAAGTACTCTATTGAAAATCTAACTGACTTATGAATATTTTATGACCATAAATATTTGTTAATATGAATTTATAGCCAAATAAAATGATTAAATAAAAATGACATTTAGTACATTACTAATATGCAGGTATGAAGTTACAAAGGATAACTTGTAACAAAATGAGATTTTCTTAAGACTGAAAAAAAATCTGAAAATTTAGATTTAGAAAACTTCAAGTAATTCTCTTGTAGGCAGAGAAAATTGGATCTTATAACTCAGGCTAAGCATTTCTATATTTCCATAGTATAATAAAACTTATGACTTATGGGAATAACATTAGCAAGAAGGAAAAGAGAGAAGCGGCAGGCTCCATACTACTCATAGAAATACTAATTAGAATCCATCTGTAGACTAGAATACTTAATGAAAATTCTAAGAACCTAGAAAAACAAAACAAAACAAATGAAAAAGAAACAAAAAACCCAAAACAACAACAAAAAACAGGATAAAGCCATTCTTAAACCATTTCTAAGGTAATTTTTAACACCTTTATTTTCACTCTTCTCTTCCTCACACAAGACAACACATTTGCCCTTAAGTAAAAGACTCTGCTAATCATTAAAAAATAACCTAGAACATATATTCAGTTTCTCCTGCATTATCAGTTCAAGAGTGGCGCTTCTGCTTCAGCTCATAATACACATTAGAACAATATACAAGGGAAAATATTTGAAAGCAGTTACTTTCAAGAAAAGAAAGCAGAATTCACAAATACCCTCATGCATATTTTGGCAGTAGCACTATGTCTCTCTCTGTTGGCAGCTTTGTCCAACCAGAGAGACCAGCCAATAGCTCCAAATGCCTGCAGAGCCAAGCTGGTGATCCTCTATGGCTAACTACCAAAATCAGCAATTCAGGCAGGCTAGAATTCTTAACTGAGTCCGATCTGGATGTCCACACAAGCAAAAATCTCCAACTGTGAAGCACAGCTTGTAGCCATTATGATTGAAGAAAATGCTTATAATAACCCTATGGCTTGTCATCTGTTCTACTGTGAGAACTAACTAGGAACCCCACCAAACAACAAGGATTAGTTCATGACTGACATAACCTTAACATCTAACTGAAAAGTCCAGTCAACTATACCACATACTGGACATCTCAAATGGAAAAGTACCCTTTCCAATTAAAAGGGATATTTTACATTACCACCCTGGAAAGAGGTTAAGTTTACAACCCCAGCTAAACACAAAATCTGGACATTTATAAACCTTCAGAAGAGCATTCTTCTCTAATACATAATATATATATATCATATATGTATATATGTATATATATATTCTAATACATAAAACTTAATAGTGTAGTTGAGCCAAGCTCTTAGGGTTAGCTGAATGTATACACTAATAAATTACATCATCAATAAGAATACAAACTACAACTCCATATGACAACACATATCTCAAGTTATTTTTCTTGTCACTGTTACATAATCAATACCTAATTTAAGAGAGGAGAGAATATTTTGTCTCAATAAAAATTATGTATGTATGTGTGTGTGTGTGTGTGTGTGTGTGTGTGTGTGT
>NC_045030.1:66302055-66327394 GCF_008632895.1 Mastomys coucha | reverse complement strand
GGACAGCGGAGGGCATCAGACCTTTAGAGCTGAAATTATAGGAGTTTGAGATTTGTCTGACAAAGCTACTGTGAATCAAGAACAGGTCTGCTAGATGAGTGTCAAATGTCCTTAACTATTGTTGGCTCATGGCTTAAAGGCAAGTAGTTTACCACTGTGGAAATAGATTACAATAGGATTGGTTCCTATCTAAATCAGAAACATAATGTGCCTAACTTACATGGGACCTGGACTAGAAAGCTAGAGATGAAAACAGAAGTAACACTACTCTATAATTCTGAACATTCATACCTAAGGCCAGTTAATACCCACGTATCACCTTCATTACTTCCTAAGTATGAACTGAACATGGATAACACCATAGACATGCCAAAGTGGATGGGCAAAAGTCCACAAATTCTCAATGCTACACAAAAATCTACAGGAAACTAAGGATGTTGATAGAAGGAGTAATGGTCTTCCCCAGGAAAAAGTTCACTGAATGGCTATCCAATAACAAATGGTCAGCACTGAAACATACATAGAAGGAATATTATATAGACTTAGCAGGTTATATATAGAAAAATATATATATATACATACAATAGCAATTCATGAAAAATGAGGCCATAAGTTTGAGAGAGAGCAATAAGGGATAAATGTGAGGGATTGAAAGGACACAAGGAAAGAGATAAATGTTTTCTTTATATTGTAATATAAAAATAAGTAATTTTAGAAAGAATCAAGCTTTGTTTTTACAAAATCCATAGTTTATTTATGTCTGAAATTATCAAATGGCAAATAGCAAATAAATAATGGGTTATAGTAGTAAATTCAATCAAACAGAATAGCATACAGTGGGGAAGTCAGGATATTTGACATCTGAAAACAATGAGTAAGCAAAGGATGAATGAGAAAATGTGACAAAACCCTATTAGGCAGCTTCATGACAAAAAATATCATACAAAATGAGAATCACACAAATATGAATGAGAAAAGGGAAACATTTATCTAAAGAAGATATTTGTATTAAAACAAATGTGATAAAATTACTAAGAAAGGCTTTTTCAAAGCAGTAAGGCAAGAGACTTGCCATGTACAAGATGATCCTGATAAAATTATCAGATGATTTTCCACCAAAACTTTGAAGGTCAGGAGAGTGTAGATGATTTATTATACATAATAAATGATAAAACCTGCCAACCAAAAATATTACACATATAAACGTCCTTATCCCAGATGATTGAGAAGTATAGAGTTTTCATAACAGATAAAAACTGATGGGATATACAAACAGTTGGTACACTTTACCAGTAATGTTAAAGGAATTATTCATGCTGAAATATAAGATGTTGACTAAGCTGGGCCATGGTGGTGCACACCTTTAATCCCAGCCCTTGGGAGGCCAGCCTGGTCTACAGAGTGAGTTCTATGACAGCCAGGGCTACACAGAGAAACCCTGTCTCAAAAAACCAACCAAACAAAAAAGATGTTGACTAAGAATCTAAAAAAAATATAAATGAATGTTACTCCTTAAAGTGAGCATATAGTCAAGCTCAAACTTTCAACTGTTTTCATGAAGGTATATAATTCAACTAAAATAATAGTTGAGATAAAACATATCAAATAATTTTAAGCACAAGTATCTTCATGGATAAGACTATACAAATATGGAAATTACACAATAAATCTAGCAGGGAGTAAATATATAAGAATTAGGTATGAGAATGAATTAATTTTTTAGCATCTTAAACAAGATATTTTATGTATAGTTTATTTATATTTCTGATACTCTTAAATAAGGTCTGTACTTAATAAAAACACAGAAAAATAATTATCCAAAGCACAAGAGATATCAAAACACATGGGAAGATAGCCAATAAAGAAGAATGACATACAATCATAAACCCTTTATGAATAAAAATATCACCCTATGGCTGTTTAAAACTACAAAGTTTGACTTTATGTTTTATATATACAATTATATTAGCTTAAAATATAGGCTAAAAGGGAAATGCACTTCATATAAATAGTAACTAACACTTGTAATAAGCAGATAATTGATTATTTTATCAAAATTTATAGCATTATATTATTTATATAACCACATCAGAATATTCAAGTAGATTTATTTATTTTATTTTATATGTATGAGTGTCTTATCTGAATGTATGTATATGCATGACTTGTGCCCTTAGAGGTCAGAAAAGGTAAGAACTGAAGTTTTAGATGATGTTAGCTATCTTGTGAATGCTGGGTAGGTACCAAACATGGGTACTCTAAAAGAACTATACGTGCTTTTAACTGCTGAGTCACTTCTCCAGCACCATGCTCCACACTTTAAATATATCATTTATTTGTGAAATATGCATCAATACAGCTATGATAAATAACAAAAGAAAAATAAAAACATTTTGAATACACATTTCATGTAACAAATACTAAATCAATCTTTTTATTTTTTTCTTATTTTTTCTTTTTTTATTAGATATTTTCTTTATTTACATTTGAAATGTTATCCCCCTTCCTGGTTTCCACTCTGGAAAACAAAAACAAAAACAAAAATTATTCCCTCCACACTCTCCCTGCTCATCACCCACCCTCTCCTGCTTACTGGCCCTGGCATTCCCCTACACTGAGGCATACAACCTTCACAGGGCCAAGGGCCTCTCCTCCCATTGATAACTGACTAGGCCATCCTCTATTATACATATGCAGCTGGAGCCATTAGCCCCACCATGTGTGTACTTTGGTTGGTGGTTTAGCCCCTGGGAGCTCTGGGAGGGTAAAGGTTAGTTCATATTGTTATTCCTTCTATGTGGCTGCAAACCCCTTCAGCTCCTTGGGTCTTTTCTCTAGCTCCTTCATTGGGAACCCTGTGCTCAGTCCAATAGATGTCTGTGAGCCTCCACTTTTATATTTAAAATATGTATTTTATAGTGAAATATTTCAAGTATGCAGAGAAGTATACAGAATTATTTACAATAAAAAATTAAGGACTACAGAACAACTTTATCAAATCTTAACATTTTGCTTTAGATCTTTGTGTGTGTTTGTGTGTGTGTGTGTGTATGTGTGTATGTGTGTGTGAAGCAAATGAACCTAACAGATACAGCTCTAGATGCCTATGTAGCCCTTTTCTATTCTGCTTTTAAAATATTTTATGATATTATATTATAGCGATATCATTTTCCCTTTCTTCTTTTTATACTCTTTTATATACTCCTCTGTGTCTTTTCTCAAGTCAATGTCCTCTTTCTTCTATTTTGTTAACTGTTCTGACAACCATATGTCTCTTGTCTCTCTTGTCTCGCTTCCCCCCCCCCTCTCTCTCTCTCCATATATATGACCAGGCTGGCCTTGAATTCAGAAATCTGCCTGCCTCTGCCTCCCAAGTGCTGGGATTAAAGGCATATGCCACCACTGCCCAGCTAATATGGTCATTTTCATGTATCTTTATTGAGATAGGCTTAGGAAATTTTGACATACAAATATATTTTAAATATAATCACTTTCATAAAAAAATTAGTTGGATATAAGATTAACTCAGGAAACAAAATAAGTAGCCATCCTATATACAAATGTCAAATGGATGGAGAAAATCAGGGAAATAACATACTTCACAACAGTCTCAAATAATATAAAATATCTTGGGGTAAATGTAACCAAGCATGCTAAAGACTTGTATGACAAAAGCTGCAAGTTTGAAGATATAAGAAGATGGAAAAATCTGTAATGCTCATGGATCAGTCGATTAACATACAACCAGAAAGAATCTACAGATTCAATGCAATGTCAATGGAAATGCTAACACAACTCTTTACAAACCTTGAACTAACAATTCAATAGCACATGCAGAAAGGTCAACAATTAATAAGTGGTATCTCATGAATGGGAAAATGTCCTGACGAGCAAAGAGCACCACCAACCAGACAAAGTGGCAACCTACAAAAATGAGAAGGTTTTTACCAATTCCACATCATATAGACGGCTAGTATCCAAAATACAGTTTAAAAAATCTCAAGAAACTACACATCAACAAATCAAATGTCCCAATTAAAAAGTGAGTATTAGATATATACAGAGAATTCTCAATAGAGGAATCTTGAATGACCGAGAAACACTTAAAGAAAGGTACAGCATCCTTAGCCATAAGGGAAATACAAATCAAAATTACTTTGAGATTCCATCTTATGCCAGTCAGAATGGCTAAGATCAAAACCAGAAATGACAGCTCATGCTGGCAAAGATGTGGATCAAGGGGAATTGCTGTTAGGAATGCCAATTTGTACAGCCACTTTAGAATTCAACATGTCAGTTATTCAGAAACTGATTATCTATCTCTGGAGACCTAGCTATACCACTCCTGTTTATATACTCAAAGGACATTCCATCCTATAAGGGCATCTGCTCTAGTAAGTTCATAGCAGTTCAAAACTGGTACAGCTCAGATGTCCCTCAAAAGAAGAATGGACAAACAAAATGTGATACATTTACTCAGTGAGGTATTACTCAGCTAGTAAAACCAAAATGATATCATGGAATTTGAATTCAAATGGGTGACACTAGAAAAGAATAACTCTGAGTGAAGTAACCTATACCCAGAATGACATATAGTATATATTCACTTAAGAGTGGATATTAGATATTAAGTAAATGATAATTAAAGTATTCCACAGAGTCAGAGTGGCTAGGTAAAGAGGAGGGCATAGATTTAACAGGGAAAGGGAAGAAAAGTGGATATTAAACATGGACAGGGGTAGATAGAGACAGGAATTAGAGAGATCAGATGAGGGAAGAGAAAGAATGAGACAGCTAGAATTGAGGAAGGTATTTGTGGAGTTGTATGGAAACCTAGTATAATGGAAACTTCCTGGAATATATGAGGGTGACCCAACTGAGTAGCAATGGAGCATAAGAAATATTTTGTAGCCAGACAAAGTTTCCAATGGTGGAACTGGGTTGGATTCAGTTGAGTTGTTGATCAAGAGGTTTCCATGAAAATTCTCAAACAACCTAAACTGTTGCTCTCTGAAAACTGACAGCAGGGACCTAAAACCAAAGAAAACATTCACACACCTCATTGAACATATAGAGATCAAGCTGGTGTCTGAATGGAGCCTTTACCCCTATATTATTTTATCTTTGGAATGGGAAAGTGCTCTGTAGCCACAAAGCCCTCAACCTACAACTCTGTCCTGCCTGAAAGATATGCTGGGAAAACGGTGGGGCAGAACTTGTAGGAGTGGCCAACCAATGTCTGATTTAACTTGAAGCCCATGACACACTAGAGGAGGAAGCCCATGTCATATATTACCTTGATGGCCAGGAACCAGAGGCTATATTGACCAGACTACCTTGATGGCCAGGAACCAGAGACTACTGACCATAAACCTATGGTAAAACCAAACACTACTAGAAAAAATTAATGAAATGATTCTCAATAATATTCTGCCATTCTACTATACTCATAGATCAGTGCCTTTTCTAGTTGTCATTAGGAAGACTTTCTCCATCAGTAGATAGGAGTGGGTACAGAGACCCACAGCCAGACATAATGGGGAGAGAAAGTCTAACCTGGCGGTCTTATCAGATCCCTCTCCTAGGACCTCAAAGAAGCCAGCTGAAGAGGGCAAGAAAGATTGTAGAGTCGGAGATGATGGAGGACACCAGGAGAACATGGCCTACTGAAACAACTAAACAGGGTTAATATGGGTTCACAGAGATCGAAGCAGTAAGCACAAGGCTTACAAGAGAATGAAGGAGATCCTCTGCATGTATTTTGTTGTTGTTAGCTTGGCATTTTTGTGAAAGCGGGTGTATATCTGGTTTTCTTTTAGGACTCTTTTCCTCCTAACTGTGTTGTCTTGTCCAGGCTTGATATGATAAATTTTGCCTTGTCTTTTTATATCTTGTTTTGTTCTGTTTGGTTGCTGTCTCTTGCAGGCTTGTTCTTTCCTGAAGGTGAAAAGGAAGGGGTTAGGGATCTAGGACAGAAGCCAGATAGGGGGGATCTGGGAGGAGTAGAGGGAGGAGGACATTTGGTAATATGAGAGAAAAATCTGTTCTCAATAAAAAAACAATTCCAGAAAAAAAGGTTTTATACATTAAAAAAGTAATTCTTAATCTATTTGATAATATTTTTAGTTTGGAAGCCTAAAATTAGTTTTTGCTTAGGAGACACCAGGGCTTTGTGCATGTTAGGCATAGGGGCGGCCATCCTGTCTCCTGTCTTAGACAATTTTAGTATAAACTATATAGCAAAGAAACAGGTAAACAGCTCAATCAATGAAGTTAAACAAAAAGAATTAAAATATTCTCAATGCAATGTGTTAAAGTGAACACTCAACCAAAATTTAAAAAAAGCAAAACTATAAGCACTTATAGAATAGTATTTATAATATATATATATATATGTACACAAAATGGAAAGATTTCTGTAGACACAGGTTTACCAATTCTTGAATGTACAAACAAAAATTAATTCAAAAATTTCCCAAGTGTTAATCAAACAAAAATAAAAGTAATAAGGAAAATTATGAAAATATTAGTTTGTTAGTAAATTATTAGATATATCTGTTCTAATAAAATCAAATAGATCTAGAATCAATTTTGTTCATAAACAGATATATATGTAAAAATATTTTAAAAGCAGAAAGTGGGAAAACTTAAGAATTAGGAAACCAAGCTGGGCAGTGGTTGTGCACACCCAGCACTTGGGAGGCAGAGGCAGGCAGATTTCTACATTTGAGACCAGCCTGGTCTACAGAGTGAGTTCCAGGACAGCCAGGGCTACAAAAACCCTTCTCAAAAAACCAAAAAAAAAAAAAAAAAAAAGGAAACCTTGTACAAGTTAATAGCTATTAATTAGCTATTACATATCTATATTTAAGTAATATATACCTTAATCTCATTGAATTTGTCCTATTTATTAATAAAATATCTTTTTCATCACCACCACCACTACCACCATCATATTTATTATTATTATTATTATTGTTCTTATTAAATACAGCTATTTGTGTTATTATTATTATCACTAGCTTGTATTTCAGTATTTGAAATTGTTTTGATTGTTGTTGTTTTCTAATGTCAATACTATTCACTATTCTTCCTAGTTTACTATTCATCATTATTCCTTTTTATAATTCCACAATTACATGGACAAACTAAAAGTGACTGTAAATCATCTTACTAAGTAGTAAGTTTCTGGTTTCATGTTTTTTTTCCTATATTCAGGGTATAATTTCAGATGCTGAGAAAGTTATAACCAATTGAAAATAATATTTCACATTTAACTGATCATATCTTTTAAAGAAAATAATTACTAAACCTTGTAATAAAAATGCCTGGAACCAGTACTGATACAGTGTTTTAGGATATTGTAAGGTCACAATAAAAACTGTCCAAAGATATGAAGTATTAAATTTTAGTATTGTAATTGCAAACACTTAAAGCTACATCATGAGAGAAAAATAAGAGTGCTGTGGGAAGGCACATTATTGGTATGTGCTGAAGATGTAGAAGAAAGAGGATCAATATTCTGATTCAAGCCTAAGCAATACCTTTAAGGGACTAGTGAATTGGTTTAGCAGATAAAGGCACTGAGGACTTGAAATCAACCCTCCAAACTACAAGGGGAAAAAAAGAGAATTAGCTCTTGCAAGTTGTCTTCTAATCTTCACACATGTGACATGGCATGCATGTCAGCACACACACCAACACAGAAATACACATCGCCACAAAATAAATCAAAATGTAAAATTAGAAATAAAAGATGATAAAGAAAAATAAATATTAAATAAAATAATTAAATACCTCTTTTTTTCCAAACTAGCCAGTGGAATTTTTAACAATACTGCTTGATACTGTAGACAGTAGGATGATGGAGATGCAATTTCTCAAGCCCATCCTGAACCTTAATTAAGGAAAACAGTAAGAGAAAAAAGAGACAGGGCAAGAAAACAGAGAAAGAGAAAGAGGGGCAGGAGATTTTACAGTTTTGACTCAGAATTTCTCCTTCTAAAAAGAAAAATAAGATTCAAGAACAAATACATTTATATAAGAAATATTCCTCATAATTGTCATGCTACTTTTAAGAACAAATAATATGAAGTATAACTGATATCCACTCACATGGTAATATTTCATATTGGTATATATTAATACTTCATATATTTAATGGTTGCAATGTTTGTAAGGAATTACCCATAATATCATTTGATTGAAAATAAGGCAAAATATAAATTTGTACATGAAGGGATAGATATGTTTTATGATGCCTAAAGCTTTAATAATTTTAGGTGAGAAACAAATTTATAAATATGAAATTATATAAGCACATGAATATTTATAGCAAGAAGAGAAAATAAAAGTACTTGAAAATTTATAAAGATAGCAAATAACAAAAATATACTGACACTGCAAAAACAGGTTTTGTATTTATCACTATTTGCTATCAGCAACATCATGCAGAATGTTAAAGGTACTCATCCATTTTGGATAATTTCTGTTACATTTCTTTTTTATACAAGTTAGTACAAACATATTCACTTTACTGACACTGTATTTTAACACTCTATAAACACAGAAGTTCTCATTATTTTAAATGATTTCTCTTTTCTAGAAGTAATGTTTTCATAAGATTGTTATACTCTTTTTTATTTACAACCCAGCTGTTGTAACCCCTGTTCTCCCTCCCACAGTTCCTCATTCCATTCTACCTCCTCCGGGTCTCCAAGAGGATGATTCCCCTTCCACCAGACCTCCCCTCTCCCTGTGGCCTCAAGTCTCTCCAGGATTAGGCACATCTTCTCCTACTGAGGCCTGATCATGCAGTCCTCTGACTAGTTCATGTATGATCCTGGTTGGTGACTCAATCTCTGGGAGTTCCCTGGGGTCTGTGTTAGTTGAAACTGCTAGTCTTCCTATAGGGTTGCCCTCCTCTTCTGCTTCTTCCATCCTTCTTCTAATTCAACCATAGGGTCCCTGACTTCAGGCCTATGGTTGGGTATAACTATCTGCATCTATCTCAGTCATCTGTTGGTAGGGCCTCTCAGAGGACATTATGCTAAGCTCCAGTCTGTATGCATAACATAGAATCAATAATAGTGTCAGAACTTGGTGCCCTCCCTTATACTGTTAACATTTTAAAGTATTTTATAATCTTAATTTATATACATTATAACAATATATTGAATGACATATTTAATATATACTATATTAATGCACTGTAGTAATCTTAAAGGTCTGCTACAGAATATCAGCCAAGATGAAAAGGCTAAGTTAAATGGTTCCAGATGCCTTTGACTGTTTTTCAACCACTGTTCCTAAGACAAAGAAAAAGAAAGTTATTTAATCTGATGATTTGTTTTGGTAAGTAAATAAGTTTAGTTCTTTCTTTCTTTCTTTCTTTCTTCCTTTCTTTCTTTTAAAAAGATTTATTTATTTTATTTATATGAGTACACTGTAGCTGTCTTCAGACATACACCAGAAGAGGACATCAGATCTCATTACAGATGGTTGTAAGCCATCATGTGGTTGTTGGGAATTGAACTCAGGACCTCTGGAAGAGCAGTCAGCGCTCTTATCCACTGAGACATCTCTTCAGCACTCCTCTTTTTTATTATTATCTAACAGTAGTTATCCACTTTATTTATCATTTAATTTTAAAATGTCCTCCTTGAGTTTAGTGAAACAAATAATATATCAGCATCTTACTTCTATAAATATTCTATAAAAGTTGGTTTCATTCTGTAAATGTGGTTCAACAGATAAAAGCATTGATAATTTTTTCAAAGGACCTGGATTCTATTCCCAGCACTCATTTGGTGGCTCACCACCATCTTTATTTCCAGTCCCAGGATATCTGTTGCCATCTTTTGGCATCTAACCTCTCTTCTGCATGGAGCAGGCACACAAGTAGTGTAGATATGCATTCAGACAAACCATCTATACATAAGAGATATGTATTGCAATACATAGTCTTACCCAGACACATGAGTCTATACATTGCTTTTATCAGAAACACAGTGAGATATATACTCAGAGTTAAAAGATAAGTGGAAAGAGGAATATTTGAATAAATGGAAATCCAATAGGCAAGAGAAGATATCCAGAAGAGTCCCAGACCCTGAAGTATTGCAAGCTGGGGTATTACATGAAAGACAGAGAGACCATTCATTGCTGGAAGAGGGTGCATCACAAAAATCCACACAGACTGCTCAGAATAGGGTTACAGGTACAGGCAACAGACAGAAGTCACCTGATGCCCCCCTTGGGTGCCTTTTCTTGAAGTTTAGGGAGAAGAATACTCTGACTTGGATGACTCTAAAGCCAACCAACAGAAGGCAGTGGAAACAGCATCTCAGAACAAAACATGAGGTCCTGAAAGAGTACAGAGAATACCTCTAGAACAGGACATGGGAAAAAAAGTGTGTGTGTGCATATGTGCACATGTGAATGTGTGTGTGCATTTTTGTGTGTTTATGTATACACATGCATGTGTGTGGTTCCTGTATCTATTTGACTTCTATGACAGATTTTGTAGTGCCCGGAGATGAAGTATAGATTTTGTCATCCATATTCTGTAAGATTTATCTCTTATTATCTGGATGGGAAACAGTAGTAAATCTGTCCACTCATGGACTTTTCTGTTCTCTGTCATCATTTCAGTCTCATTATTCATTTGAGTAACTGTTTCTTTACTGAAACAATTCCATCACCTTTTACTCTGATAAAATTACATTTGACAGTTCTTGCCATCTTTTTTATTTATTTTCATTTCAAATGTTATCCTCCTTTCCAGTTTCCTCTCCATAAACCCCTGCTCCTCTCTGCCCTCCCCCTGGCTCTATGAGGGTGCTCCCCCAACCACGCACCCACTCATGCCTCAGCACCCTAGCATTACCTTACCATGGAGTCATTGAGCCTCCCCGTAGGACCAAGGGACTCCCCTCCCAGTGATGACAGATAAGGCCATCCTCTGCAACATTTGCAGCTGGAGCTATGGGTCCCTCCATGTGTATTCTTTGGTTGGGAGCTTAGTCCCTGGGAGTTCTGAGATCTCTGGTTGGTTGATATTGTTGTTCTTCCTATGGAGTTGCAAACCCCTTCAGCTCCTTCAGTCCTTCCCTTAACTCCTCCATTGGAGTCCCCATGCTCAGTCTGATGTTTGACTGCATGTATTCACCTCTGTATTTGTCAGGCTCTTTCAGAGTCTCTGAGGGTACAGCTATATCAGGCTCCTGTCAGCAAGCACTTCTTGGCATCAGCAACAGTATCTGGGTTTGGTGTCTGCACATGGGATGGATTCCTAAGTGAGGCAGTCTCTGGATAGTATTTCCTTCAGTCTCTGTTCCACAGTTTGTCCCTGAATTTCTTTTTGACAGCATAAATACTAGAGTAATACTTTTGAGGTAGGTGGGTGGCCCCATCCCTCAAATGGGGGCCATGTCTATCCACTAGATATGGTCTCTACAGCTTCTTTCTTCCCATTGTTAGTTATTTTGGCTAAAGGGAGGCCTGGTGGGTCCTGGGAACATCTTGGTTTCCTGGCATCTGGGACTTTCCTCCCACACACTGATAAACATCTCCTTTCAAATTCTTGACCCTCTGCACTTCTTTCCCTTCTCCTCCTGTATCTTAACTGCTTCCCCATTTTCCCCCTCCTTCTCCCTCCCAGATCCTTCACTCCCTCTCTTTCCTGAGATTATTTTCTTCCCTGTTCTGTGTACTTTGGTGTGGCCTTCTTTCTTCTTGAGTTTCATATGTTCTTTGAGTTGTATCCAGGGTATTCGGAGTTGTTTTTTGTTTTTTGTTTTTTGTTTTGTTTTTGTTTTTTGGCTAATATCAACTTAGCAGTGAGTATATACCATATGTGTTCTTTTGTGACTAGGTTACTTCACTCAGGATGATTTTTTTTTTTTTTTAGATAAATGAAAACTACATTTATATATTTGTGTGTGTGTTTATTAGGTGTTTTCTTTATTTACATTTCAAATGTTCTCCCCTTTCCTGGCTTCCCCTCTGTAAACCTCCCTATTCCCTCATCCCTCTCCCCGCTCACCAACCCAACCTCTCCTGCTTCCTGGCCCTGGCATTCCCCTACACTGGGGCATAGAACCTTCACAGGGCCAAGGGCATCTCTGCCCATTGATGACCGATTAGGCAATTCTCTGCTACATATGCAGCTGGAGCCATGAGTCCCAACATGTGTACTCTTTGCTTAGTGGTTTAGTCCCTGGGAGCTCTGAGGGTACTGTTTAATTCATATTGTTTTTTCCCCCTATGGGGCTGCAAACCCTTCAGCTCCTTGGGTCTTTTTTCTAGCTCCTTCATTGGGGACCCTGTGCTCAGTCCAATGGATGGCTGTGAGCATCCACTTCTGTATTAATTGGACACTGGCAGAGCCTCTCAGGAGACAGCTGTATCAGGCTCCTGTCACCAAACACTTGCTGGCATTCACAATAGTGTCTGGGTTTGGTAACTGTATATGGGATGGATGGATGTGGAAATCTCTGGATGGCCCTTCCTTCAGTCTCTGCTCCACACTTCCCATGAGTATTTTGTTCCCCTTTCTAAGAAGGACCGAAGCACCCACACTTTGGTGTTCCTTCTTCTTGAGCTTCATATGGGCTGTCACTTATATCTTATGTATTCTGAGCTTTTGAGCTAATATCCACTTATCCGTGAGTACATACCATGTGTGTTCTTTTGTGATTGGATTACTTCACTCAGGATGATATTTTCTAGTTCCATCCACTTGCCTGTGAATTTCATCTAGTCATTGTTTTTAATAGCTGAGTAGTACTCCATTGTGTAAATATGCCACATTTTCTGTATCCATTCCTCTGTTGAGGGACATCTGGGTTCTTTCTAGCTTCTAGCTATTATAAATAAGTCTGCTATGAACATAGCTGAGTATGTGCCCTTGTTACATGTTGGAGCATGTTTTAGGTATATGCCCAGGAGTGTTGTAGCTGGGTCCTCAGATAGAACTATTTCCAATTTTCCAAGGAAGCACCAGACTGATTTCCAGAGTGGTTGTACCAGCATGGAGTCCTGCTCCTGGCCTATTCTTTAAATATTATGTTTCTTCTAATAGTTTCAAGTTTGCAGTTGAGCATTTCCATTTGAACTATATTTAAGTGCATTTGGTACATAGTGCTAGATATTGAGTCTTGGACATGTAGATATCTGCTTTTAACAACATCATTTGTTAAAGACGCAATAGATGCCACAACATACATTTTGGAACTTTGTCAGGAAACAGATGGCTGTAGTTTTCTGAGTATAATTCTAGCCTTTCATTCTATTTCACTGGTATGCATATCTTTTTAGGGCAGTACTTCACATTTTAGGTACTATTTATCTTTAGTATGAATAGGTATCAGATGTATTTTAAGTCAAGGTGTACAAAAAGATGTATTAAAAGATGTATTGTAAGATGTATTTTAAGTAGTACTTCCAGCATTTTTCTTTTTGCTCAAGATTTCTGTGGCTACAGAGGGGTGTTTATGGTTCTATATGAATTAGGGGATATTTTTCTACTGTGTATAATGTCATTGGAATTCTGATAGTAATTGTATTGCTTATGTAGTTTTAGTTTGCATAGCCATTTTCATAATTCTTTACTTCATGTACACAAGAGGGCTTTCAAATGTATATCCTGTATTATCTTCAATTCCATTTCTTCCTATTATTTAAATGACAAAGTTTTATACTTTTAAATGGTTGCCCATACACAAAATTACAATATGTTACAAGTTCTTGAGTCATCATGGAGTAATTTTAATTAAGATAAACTAACAGCAAGCCAAACAATTCCAATAGCATGCAATGTTCTTACCCTTAGCAAGAATTAATTACTTTAAGGCTGGCTGATTACTAAAATAGCTATTACTTTATCATATGTAAAGCTCCTGACATTTAAGAAAGCATACAGGGAAAGTTATTTAAGTCTCTTTTATAAATGGCAGTTGACCATGTGGACATATGTGGCATTTAGCTTCATCATAGAAGGCTGTGGTACATGAACCCTTGAATGAGGAGGCTACACTTTGTAGAAAATGGTTCATCTTGACTTGTATCAGGTTTAATTAGTAATGATACAGAACAGCATTTATCACTTGAAACTGAATCTCCCACCTGAAATATAGGAAGCTGAATCCATGTTGGCCATAAATTACATCTTCTGATTTCTCTAGAATATTGGAGGCAGATATAGGGGAATTCAGAAACTCAGAAGCTAAGTCAAGTTAATACAAGAATGATGGTAATATTTAACCATATTTTGAGAAGAGGAACGTGAAAGAACATGGAGATGGCTGTTCACTCTCTTCAGAAGAGATTTATCAAAACCACACCTGTGTGCCAGCAAGGTTTCTAGAAAGGTCAGTGACAGTGAGTGTTCTAAGTAGGAAAAATTCCAGATAAAGATGGGAGAATTCAATGCATTAAAACTTTGCAGAACACTTAATATAGTGAAATTTTCTAATTATAGTAATTGTTATAATATGCTACTGGTACCAAATAGTAGGTTTATTATGTTTTCATATTGTATCCAATATAGTCTCCTAATACTCACCTCTCCTGGCATATTCTTGTCCCTATCCACTCCTGTAGCCTGTCACTCTCCACACGGAGTCCTAATAATTTTATGTTTTTTTTCTTAATGATGACTCCAAATATGAGATAAATACTTTTTATTTTGAAGATTGTTATATTCTCACTTAACTGATGATATTAATATTACTCTATTTTTCTTAATTCAAAAAACATGTTCATTATCAAGAATACTATTCATATGTCAAGTTTTATATATACTATTTATAAACAAGATTTTTGTGTTTATATACCGTTATTTTAAACAATACATTAATTGATGAGGACCCAGTCTGCAATGAATGGCAAAACCACAACTCAAATGGAGGCATAGATATTCCAGACACTATTATTTTTCACTAGCTATGTGGTTACATTAATACATACAAGGAATAAATGAAAATTGCTAATAGATATGGACCATGGTAACAGACACATAGGGAATACAGTGAAAGTCCACGGCATTGTGATGTTTTATATCTAGATGATGTTTATGTTTTTCTAAGCATAGCAATTGCTAGAGTAGTTGATTAAGAAATAAGAGTCCTACTACTAGTTTTCATAATGTCACTAACTCCAAAGTATAAAAAAGTTTATTCAGGGAATGTTTTATTGGCTTCCATGTCATGAACACTGGCAGGTACTACTGGAACTAAGCCTAGTTTAAAAGATCGATTCATGAACAAAAAATATCATTTAATACTTTGTCATATCTAAAGAAAAGATTCCTGTGGAAAATTGAGGGTTTTTTGTTTGTTTGTTGTTTGTTTGTTTTTATCCAATCATTTATTTCCTAACTTGAAATTTTTATTTTCAGTGTTCTAGATGAATTGATTAGCTTCATTGATAAACACAAAAAAGGATGTTAGACTGTATCAGCAAAATGTTTTGGTCCTGGCCTTCTTTGGAATTGAATTAATTTATTGAAATTAAAGCTATTTATCATGTTAATGCTCTGCTGTCACTTTAAATTAAAAAAAAGAAACATTGTCTGACTTTTAAGAAAAGGTAACAAGGTAAAATAAGGCACTAACTAGTGACAGTAAAAAGGTAATTCCATGGACAATGTTCACATTATATGGAAGTCTCCTCAATTAAAGTTTTGCATTAAAGCATGCTGCATTCTGGAAACAATAATTATTCATTAAGGCTCCAAGAGAATAGCACTCCAATGCAAATACAATCACTGGGCTATTATTAAGAGGTATAAAGGTGAAGTATTAAGACTGCAATATTGTGGATGGGCCTGGTGCTCTTTGTATTTTGATGTTAATTCGACTCTCCTGGGAGGGGTTGCAGACAAGGAGTAGGCACATACTCAGGAGACATTTTGTGAATGAATCCCCTAATGAATAAAGGAGCCAATCACTGGGTGAGTAGGCAGGACTTCCGGGTTGGACAGAGGAAGAGAAGGAAGAGAAAATTAAAGTGCTTTGGGGCAGGGATAGTGTGAGGACAAGACATAATTACGAGTGTCTCCTGATTTCAATGGCAGATCTGTCAGGATTAGCCACAGGAAGATTTAGATTTGATAAGGCTTACAAGATTAGGATTTTAGTTGTTGTGCACAGTGATTGAGTTGTCTTTGTTTCTGAATTAACTTTGTGTTGTGTTTTCCTTCACATGGTGACTTGTCTGTGTTCAAGAGAGAAAGAGAGAAAGCATGGGTTTGCCTGAGGTGCACAACAAAGGTCATGGGGATTTTGAAGCATGGGGCTGGTGTGGTAACAACCCACCCGTGGGAACGTAGCAAGCTGGGTGAAGACATTTTGGGAGCTCCTGGCCAGACAGTCTCCATGAGATAAAAACAGGTCAGCCATTGCCTGAGAGTGCATGGTTGGCTAGACTACCAAGACAGAAAGGTGCCCGGGCACAAGGCAGGAATGTGCCGGTTCGTTTTTAATATTTCCTGCAACACTGCAAACTATATTTTTTTAATTCTCTAATCAACGCCTAGCCCAATTGTCATTAGAGAAGCTCCCTGCAGCTGCAGATGGAAGCAGAGGCAGAGACCCACAGCCAAAATTAGATGGTGCTGCGTGTAATTTTATAATCCATACTTGCTCCTTTTCAAGAGCTCAGCCAGTGATTTCTCAACCTCTTACAGCTAGCTCCACTATCCTCTAAAGATCACCCTATTCTCCCTCATCTCCCACAACTAGCTAAGGCATCCGCCCCTGAGTCTGTCTCAGGTGATTGCCAATGACCAACAACAACCACCCTGGGGCTGCATACTCTCTTTCTTGCCCACCTGAGTCATTGCAGATGGATAACACCAGACAATCTTGATATTTAAAATCAGCCTGATTTGGCAAGTGGTGGTCACAGAATCTATTGTTCTAAACTCATCAGCCATCCTGTGTTGGAATTCTTCTGGGGGTGGAGATACCCACCAGTTCTAATAGCCCCCAGGCCTACATGCTTTCTGTGTTCTCTGCTCAACAGCCTGCCTGAAAAACCTTCTTCTATTTTGTCTTCTCCTCTTTCAACTGGGATCCAGAAAACCTACCTCTATATCTTCGCCCACTGATTAGCTTTTGCGGTCTTTGTTTACCCAATCAGACAATTTAGGGAACCTCCTCCTACAAGACAGAGCATAAAGAACCTCAGAAGAAGAAGAAGAAAGATTGTAGAAGCCAGATGGTCAAGGATTCCAGGAGAACATGGCCCGCAGAATTAACTAATGAGGAAGGACCTCATGGGGATCCCAGAGACTGAAGCGCCAAACAAGGAGTCCGAGCAGTTCTGCACTATGTCCTCTGCATATATGTTGGTGTTCTTTAGTTTTCTTTTTTTTTTAAATTGGATATTTTATATATTTATATTTCGGATATTATCTCCTTTCCTGATTTCCTGTCAGGAACCCCACTATCCCATCCCCCCTCTATGAGGGTGCTCACCCACATATCCACCCACTCCTGCCTCCCTATCCTGGCATTCCTTTCATTTTTGCTGAATGTCTACTGGTGTTAGTGAGATATCTCTGACTCTTTTGACTGTTCATGGTGCTCTTTCTCCTACTCAGTTGCCTTTTTCTGCCTACCATTGTTGCATCTTATTATGTTGTTCAGTTGATATCCCTGGGAAGCCTGCCTTTTTCTGAAGGGACACTGAGGAACAGTAGTAGATTTAGGGAAATTAGAGGTGAGGGTGGGAAACTGGGAAGAGTGGAGGGACTGAAGGCTGTGAACAAGATGTATTGTGTGAAAGAAAAATAAACAAGTAGGAAAAAGTAAATGAAACAACAGCAAAGTAATAAAATAGAATAAACAGAATAGTAAGCCCTATTCATTCCTGGTAGGAACATGAGCATGTTTAACCACTTTGAAAATCCATGTGCATGTTCATCAAAAATTAGAAATTGGACTTCTAAAAAATACCCTAATCTTTCCATGCCTCACACTACTTTTAAAAATACCAGTGTCATGTCAGTCTGTTTTGCATTTTCTCATCTTTAGACAAGGTTGTCCTTTTTCCTTTGAATTTAAATTTCATACTTCCCAGCATGTTTTCTTGTTATTCTATAGAAATATTTCCATTTTAATTTTACTCCTTGTTATTTAACACTAATGTCTTAGTTCAGATTTCTATTGGTGTGATAAAACACCAAAAGTGACTAGAGGAGAAAACATTTATTCCTGCCTGAACTTCTGCATCACAGTACATCATTCAATGATGTCCAGATAGGTACTCAATACATAAACCAGGAGCTAGGAAGAAATGCAGTTTCCAGGAAGAAGCAATATTTACTGCCCTGCTCCCATTGTTTGGTCAGTCAACTTATAGCACACAGAACCATGAGTCCTGGTTTCAATCTCCAGGGGCCATTTTCTCATTTAAGGTTCTTTCTTCCAAAATGACTCTAGCTTGTATAAAGTTGACATAAAGTTAACTAGCATACCTATTTTTACTTTTATTTCAAAATACTAATCAGAATTTTCATTGTGTATTCAGTACTATTTTTGTCTCTGTTCTAGAATCTAGCTAAGTTCTACAAGAAAAAGGTCATGATCTTGGCTCACCTGAATAAAACTACAAATGATAATTACACTGCAGTGTTATAACCATTGTACATATGAGCACACAATACTAATACACAAGAAATGTTCCTTTCTTGATCTGGTTCAATCAGAAGTCTTTTTAAAGAGGCAATGTATCTGGAGAACTAAACAATGAGTTGGTGGGAAGAAGATTAAAAGGAGGTAGAAAAATTCTACAAAAAATAATACAGAATAGAAACAAATAGAAAAAACAAACAAACAAACAAACAAAACTCCAAAGCCTGAACCAGCTATCATCTGTAATCAGTCAGGGCTTCCAATGGAAGAAATTTCTATCTAAAATGTGCCATGCCTGCATGAGGTGCTAGGGTAAAAGTGGTACAGAAATTGTAGGAGTGGACCACAAAATGACTAGTCCAGCTTGAGACCCATGCCATGAGAAGGAACATACTCATGACACTGCCTGGAAGACGCGAAAACAGAGATAACCCAGAGACCTATGATAGAGCAAAGCATGATTGGAATATAAAAAGGCAGTGAAAGGACTCCTAATGATATTCTGCTATACTCAAAGACTGGACCCTAGAATAATCATTATTAGAGAGGCTTCATCCACCAAGTAAAAGGAACAGACACAGAGACCTACAGCCAAACATTAGGCAGAGTTAGAGGGGTCAAGGACATCACAAGAACATGGCTCATAGGAATCAACTAATCCTGCAGCTCATAGGGGCTTACTGAGACTGACCTGCCAAACAGGAAGCCCTCATGGGATGACCAATACATAACATATATGTTATTGCTTGTGTTCCTTGGTCATCTTGTAGGACTCCTAGCATTGGCAGTGGAGTTGTCTGTGAATCTTTTGCCTGGTTTGGGACCCTGTTTTTCCTAACTGATTGGATTATCTAATCCAGCCTTAATATGCAGCTTGTTATACCATATTTGGTGCATATTCCTGTGAGGCCTGCTCTTTTTCTGAAAGGAGAAAAAGATGGGAATAATATGCCGGGAGCATAGGAAGAGTGGAAGGTAGGGAAACTGCAGTTAAGATGTAGTATGAGACAAGAATAAAGAAAAAAAAAGAGAAAACTTCTGTTAGTTTCACTGTTAGCATGAAATGGCAATAAAATTTAAAGGTGGAATAGGGAGAATAAAAGGCAACTAGCAGGGCTATGGAGTAAAATGCTGAGGTTTCTCCATAAATTAATGATATTGTAAAAAAAAATCCAGTAATATGGGATAAATAAACACCTGAAGAATTGTTTAGAGGGTGCATAAACATAGAGGGAGATATGTGGAATGATTTCTTGGTTACAATAATGAGTTATTAGGTGCATGGTTATTTTACAAATGGAGACATGGACAGTCAATGAAGCCTCAGATGTTAATCCTAGCTTCAGGTCCTAGTAGCTATATACCATTGTTCAAAGTTATCTTTCTCTGGTTCTTCATTAATACACCTAACTACTAAGCTGTCAGAACTATACAGGGAGTGGAATGTATGAAGGAGTTTCAGACAGACAAATATAAGGGCCTACTAATGAGTTCCCTAAACATGGCATATGCTGAATAGCCAGTAAACAATTGGTCATTACTATTGACACATTTTATGTCACTTGTTTTCAATATTTATAAGAGTCATACTGATACTAATTTTAGTGGAAAAATACAACACAGTTTTTCATCTCTCTACAATATCCACTAGTTTATTTAAAATGATAATTTAACCCAATGAAGTAGAATACTATAAATATAAAATCATACATACATATTTTTATCTCCATGGAGCTTCTTCTGGAGCACACTTTTTTTCTTGATGTCATAACTACTTCCAATGTCAGCAGTATAATGAAAATGTATCAGAAATTGTGGTAGGTGATTCTTGTATGTAGGAATTTTAGCAAGAAATGGAATGTGTTCCCTTGCCTTAGTAGGGAGAGAGTATCAGAGAATTATAAACTCTTTTGTCATTGAAATTAAATTTCTAAGCTGACTGAAGGAAAACTGCAAAATCTTTCATACTCACTCCCAGTCCATAATTATGTCTTTACTACAATGCTTTATACTGATCCTGGCTGACTAGCTAAATGATAGTACCTGTGATAATACCTAAAATGTATGACACTGGGATAACATGGGTCTTCTTGATGGATGCAAAATGAAAAAACAAAAACTATATGCAAAGAGATATTGGATTGCTTCTTCCAGTCCTGTGTAATAGAAAATCCTAAAGAAGATGTCTTGGGCATCATATGTTTCATAACATATGATGTTATGAAAGCATCATAATGGACTGGCAGAGAATCATAAAAAATCATAAACCTTCATTTCTATAACACAAGAACCATGCTATTAGAATCCAAATTCCTTATTTCAAAAAAAGCAACACAGTGAGATGATCTTTCTCCTTCTCTAGTAATAAATTAATGATGGAGTATGATGAAGTATTAGTAACTGCTTCTGGAATTACAGAAAATTAAACAGTCTGCAACTTTTCATTTCTGTCACAGACTGCAAGTATAATCAAAATTTCCAAGATAGTCAAAATGGCAGGCTATTTGGAAATTCATCATTTTAAAGTGGCATATATAAAGTGGCATATTTACTCTAAACGATAGAGTAAAAGAAGCTGCAAAATGGCAAAACATATTTCTGTCTGTCTGCTTAAGGGCAGCAATCTTATTAGCTACACAGTAAAACAGCAAAACAAACATTATCAAAACATACCTTTGCTTTTGTGGTGATGCCAGAAAGGGATTAAAAAGATTGTGTCTGGCAACATGTGGCCCTGAAATCAAGCCTCAACTCTAAGATGTAGTGGATTTATGATCCCAGAAAAGTTAACTTATTCAAACCTTTCCTTTACCTTAAAGTAAGAATGTTAAAACAGGGCAGTAGTGGCACATGCCTTTAATCTCAGTACTTGGGAGGTAGAGGCAGACAGACTTCTGAGTTAGAGGGCAGCCTGGTCTACAGAGTGAGTTCCAGTACAGCCAGGGCTACACAGAGAAACCTTGTCTTGAAAAAACAAAAACAAAACAAAAAAAGAGAGAAAAGAATGTTAATGTGTATATATAAATGCATATTTCACGTGAAAGACAGAGAAATCGGAAATGATGTCTCAGAAATAGTTGATGATCTGTTATCCACTATAGAGCATATACTATGTGGCAGGCCAAAGGCATCACTGGAAAAGTGTGTAGGAAGACACCTCACGATCAGATTTTCCTTTATCAAGCAAAGAAAAGGATGTCATATAGTATTCACAAACAAGAACACAACTAAGTACTTAAGGATGTGGAACAGTAACTGGCAGAGTAGAGAATATGGAAACACTATAGAATAGAAGGAAGCTGCACAGCTGGTTATATATTTCCATTTGCCATCTGCAGACATATTCATGTGTTCATAGCTTAGATTGCTGTAGATATCAGGACCCTTATGATCCTTCATCCCAAGAATGCTTACTGGGTTGTGAATCTGCAGGTGTGTTCTGTGCCTGGAGCCAGCCTCAGGTAGGTAGAGATTTTGTCACTCTGAGCTGGGAATAATTGGCCCCTATGGGGCCTCTGAGAGAACCACATAGGGGAAGCCGTTGAAAGGTGGGAAAGAGGGATGCACATAAAATTCAGGGGGATATCTGATTGTTTTTGTGAATATTTATTCTTCACTATACCATGAACCATGCTCAAAAAATTGGCCCAATAAACATATTGACTACAGATCCAGATAGTTTTTACTTCAATCAGGCAAAATTCCCAAATTATCTGTCAGAACTCATAATGGCCTTGAAATGGATCCTGAATCACAGATGATGTAGCCCTCAGAATTGGCAAATGTGTGCCTGCTGACAACACAGCTAACTAATGTGAGATCTTTCCCTCTGTATGCTCAAGAGCAGTCTGGTAGTAGTATAGATGAAAGATTTGCAGCCCAACTCCTATTAGAGTCTCCATAAAATCATTTGTGAACCTTAGCTTATTTACTTCAGGACAAGAAATCCCAGTGTTCAATGAGATAACCAAAATCTAATTCATGGAGATGTCACTAAGTGATACGAATGATAATGCTGTTAAGTGATGTAATCATTGAAAGGCAACAATTATTATAGGTTGATTTCCTATCTGTAGGGATTTCATTAGCTACATTACACTTTACAAACATACTCCTGCCAGTTACTGTCCACATCCTTATCTGATTAGTTGTGTTCTTGTTTGGAAATACTATGTGATACCCTTTTCTTTGCTTGATAAGGTAAAATATGATTCCTGATGTGTCTTCCCACATATATTCCCAGTGATGCTTTTGGCTTGCCACATGGTATATACACTATAGTGGTAATAGATTATCAACTACTTCTATGATATGATTTCAGATTTCTGTGTCTTACACATGACATTTCCTCAGTTTCAAATGGTCTCCCTCCTGCTCTTTTTAAAGTAGTTTCCCACATTATTTTAGTGCAAGCTTTAAGGAAGAGCATTCCTGGGCATTATACAGTATTTGTCCCACATTCATCATTATGCATTCCAAAATAATATCATACAAATCATATTAACATTATTTCACTTGCCTAATTATTTTCCTTATTTTCCTTATTTCACTTGCCCACTTATTGCCTTATTTTCTTTAACTACACTCTTAATGCATCTATATAATTTGCATATTTTACATTGATTATTAAAAATAACAATATCATTATGTAATATTGCAAAACAGAAAGATTCATCTGCATTCCCACTCCTCAGAGAGTGTCAAAATTACATATAGCATTAGATAGGGTCAAATCAATTGTGTGCAAAAAACTAGGTGGGAAAAATACAAAGTTTGTTTGAAGGACCAAGACAAGTTCAAAAGACTATAATGTACAGTGACTAAAATCTCAATCTCCTACATCGTCATATGTATAGTGTAAGTGAGTCAAGTGCTTCATGTAAATATCATTACTATTTGAGATGCACCGCAATAAATTCAAGTATACTCTGTACTACTTTCTTTTATGTAGAAGTTGATACTGATTATGATTACCTAAATTGATACCTAACAATACTAAGGAACTCCAGCCATACTATGAGAAAAACTTGCCATGGTCTGATTGAAACACTTAGTCATGAGCATGGGTGTCATTTTGTGAGTGAAGGCAATCAAGTAACAAAGATTCCCTAAGAGCATGGAAATAGGAGTACCTGAGAGGGAGGACCCCACCAATTCCACCACCACCAAACAAGTATTTGGGATAACATAAGTTTCTTTGAGATGCCATATCTGAATGGAACTCTGCAAACCTCTACTCCTGATCTCTACATGGAATGTGATAATCTCATATAATGCTGCACAGATTAAAACAATGGAAGAATGAGAATGGTTCTGTCATCTACTAAAGTATCTCAACCTTACAACTACTATACCTATCCAAAAAGTAGCTACCAGTACAATGCCATTACTATCACTGAAATTCTTGCAAATAAAATAGGATAATATGCCAAGGTTTGTGCCAGATATTTCATCTGAAAATAAATTCTACAACAGATAAATTTCATTTTACAAAATAATTTTTATTATCTTGGTGATTTAAAACAATCCTAGTAAATTATGTCCTAGCTCTCTATGTCACTAGCACAAGGGCGATCTATTGGGTTCTCTGCTTCACATCTTGCACTGCATATATCATAGTGTATTAAGCAGAAGAAATCACTTCCCAGATCATTCATCTTATTAAGGCTAACACACTACTTGAGGATAGAAGACCAAATCACTCTATTTCTGTTAGATGTTTGGCTGGAAATTGTTACCTTGCCTCTGAAGCTTGTCTAACCTTTCCTGCCAGCTGCCTTTTTATTCTGATAATATTACAGGTATAGAGAAAAATGGTCACTGTTTCACTGGATAATTCAGAAAGGGAAAATTAGGGACTGAATTAGAATCCCACTTAGCATACATACTATAAATATTTCTGTCTACCTGATTCCCAATACAATTTAGCTCATTTGATTTTATACAGTATTGATAAATGTATATGACGGATGTTTTTACAAAATATATCTCATCTTATATAAGAATATCAAGACTTATATCACCTAATAATAAGGGACATGCTAATCAACAATGATCTTTCAAGATATCTGCTTGCAGCTATAATTGTTGTATATTCAAGTTTGCTGTAAGAATTCTCTGGAAATATAGGAGTTGATTCAATGTATATTTTTATGCTTTCACATTGAAATTATTTTTATTATTTAAAATGAACTCAGCTTAGTCATAGCATTCACCCAATTTCCTTGTCTACTTCAATAAATCTGTCAGCTAAAGTCTCATGTAAGTGAGAGGATTTCTAACTCAAGAGCAAAACAGGTATTAAGGAGTAGAGACAAAATTCTTAATGGACAAACAAAAGTATGGGTAACATCTATTTTCCAGCAAGTGTCCTTTGAAGTATCCTTCCTTTCTCACTACATAAATGTTTAAAATATGTTCACTTCTACGCAGATAATCTATCATTGAATAGATAATCTTCTTATTGGATTGTATCCATTTTTTTTCCTTCTTAAATGCCTTTACTAGTTTCTTTTTTTTTTATTTTGAAAGTTTATTGAGTTTTTTGGATGTACATATTCACAAATGTAGTACATATTAATAGGGTATTTTTTTGTCTTATTCTTTAAAATTTATAAAATATTATAATAGTAAAAATGAGTATTATAAAAGTTATTTGATATAAAACAACAATCAATTTAACAGTCTTATGTAGATGC
>NC_045030.1:66293073-66300413 GCF_008632895.1 Mastomys coucha | reverse complement strand
ATTTCTTTATTGTTTCTATTTCTATTTTTAGATTCTGGATGGTTTTGCTCATTTCTTTCACCTATTTGATTGTGTTTTCCTGTGGTTCTTTAAGGGGTTTTTGTGTTTCCTCTTAAAGGGCTTCTAGCTCTTTACATGTGTTCTCCTGTATTTTTTTGAGGGTGCAATTTATGTCTTTCTTAAGGTCCTGTAACATCATCATGATAAGTGATTTTAGATCTGAATCTTGCATTTCCGGTGTGATGGTGTGTCCAGGACTTGCTATAGTGGGAGAATTGGGTTCTGATGATGCTACGTGACCTTGGTTTGTGTTGTTTATTTTCTTACACTTGCCCCCAGACATCTGGTTAACTCTAGTGCTACCTGCCCTTGCTAAATCTGACTGGAGCCTGTCCTTCCTGTGATCCTGGTTGTGTCAGAACTCTCAAGAGTCATGCAGTCTCTGTGATCCTGTGATTTTGGGATCCTGGGATCCTGGGCTTGTTAGATCACCTGGAAGTGTGGCTTTCTTTGTGAGTTGTGGGACTGGCTGCAGTGCTTGTGCCCAAGGTCTGCTCAGAACACTAACCCAGACAGATCTGAAGGAACTGGAGTCACTGGGCTGGCAGAGTTCCTGTGTGCCTAGTCCCTCTGGTCCCAGTTACTCCCAGTGTTGGGACAGATGTTGGTTCCTTCTCATCTCTAATCCTGGGTGTGTCACAGTGCCCTGGAGTAGAGCTTCCTGTGGGTGTTGTGGGACTAGCTGTGGAGCTTGTACCCTAGGTCTGCTCTCTGATCCTGGGTGTGTCAGCATGCCTGGGAGTGGAGCTTCCTCTGGGTGTTGTGGGACTGGCTCAGGATGTGACATTTCTAAGGCAAGAGGTTCAGAGTTTCAGTCCATTATCATCAAGGTGAGAGCATGTCAGCATCCAGTCAGGCATGGTGCAGGGAGAGCTGAGAGTTCTACATCTTCATCTGAAGGCTGCTAGGAGAATACTCGATTGTATCCATTTTTAATGTTATGCATGGCTTGGAATTCATCCCTATCTTTCTGTCTAGATGTAAAATTTAAGTTTGGATCCTTTTGCTCTAATTAAAATATGAAGAAATTATAAATATGTATGTATTTACACTAGATCAAATGCATGAAGTAATTGAAAACGTGTGTCACTGTAAGAATAGTTTATAAACACAATCTTATTTTAATTTAGTTTTGAAAACAAAAACTTCTCAAAAACAATATCAGAATAGTGTAGAAAAATTAACTTTTGTAGGGTGCCACAGTTAACAAAAAATTGTTGCTTGAATGAGTAGGATACAAGAAACAATTTCATAGGACCTATTATGCATTTTTAACACTTGGAGAAATGGAATTTATAATAAAATCTCTATTAATGCTAGTAGGCCAGATCATAGATATACCATTATACCTGTACATGTATGGGACACTGGAATAACACTAAGACAACCAACAACCAGGCTTAGGAATATATAAACATAATAGCACAATCGCTTTTCTCTACATATCCCTCTCTTAGCTTTTCATAAGTCTTTTAAGAAGGACAACACAAATATTAGAGCATTTCCATGTATTTTCCAATGTTAATGAAAAGAACTAGTTTATTTCTAGATTTCTAGAAATACTTAGATATTTATAATAAATATGTAGAAAGATAAATATAATTGAATTCTCCACTGTACCTTAAGCTGTATTCAATTTTATCTTGAAGATAATAGCTCTAAAATTGTGCTTTCAATGTTTTTAAAAATTAAAGAGAATTCCTTATATGTACACGTGAAGGTGAAAAGTATAGCTGTGAGGGCTAGTTGTAACTGTCCATTTGGCATGATCTAGATCAATAGAAGAAGGAAGTCTCAATGGGTAGTTGTCTAGGTTATTTGAGCATGTAATAATGCCTATGGGTGTTTTCAAAATTAGGTACCATTATGAACAGCATTATTCTTCACATAAAGATCCCTGGATTATAAAAGAGTGGACAGTAAGCTTAGTATTAGTATGCAAGAAATAATGCATTATTCTCTATTTCTGACTATAGATGCAATGTGACTAACTGCTTCAAGTTCTTAATGACGTGATACTCCCAAACTGATAAGCATTTTCATTAAATTGTGAATCAAATAAAACATTTCAGGCTTAAGGTTCTTTTGTTAGAGCATTTTATTGTAGGAATGAGAAAATAAGATAAAAACAAACACTTAAAATAAAAGATTAAATATAGATAACCATGTTAATGAATTTAATGAATATTTTAGGCAACCATGTTAGTAAATTATGAATTTTTTATATTTCTTTATTTAACTTGTAATGGGGGCTCTTGAGTACTATAACACTTAGGTAGAGATCAGGATACAACTTGTGGAAATTGATTCTTCCTTTCTCATATGTAGGCTCTGAAGGTCAAAATCATGTTATCAGGCTTGGTAGAAACTCTCATTCTTCCACTGGCCCATGTCATCAACCTTAAGGTATTTTCTGTTATTGTTTCATACTATTTATATTTGATGTCTGAGACTGCTCATAACATGCTCAAGAAATGCAGCCTTTCAGAAAACTTTGAAAGGTAAATATAAAGAGGTGTATGAGGCATGTGTTCAAGATGAAGACACTGAAGAAGGGTTGTCCTGTACAATACCAAACATTCTAAGCATAAGTAGTAATTTGTCAACTTAAATCTTTGCTTTCTGAATCACTTTCTCTATAGGACTAAATCATCATTTGTGGTGCATATGCATTCCATTTATATAAATTAAAAGCCTTGGTAATATTTTGCAGAGTTATAACAGAGGGAAATGCATTGAATTTTTGGCAAGTTTTGGACATGGGATTTAATCCAAAATTTTAATCTGATGTTGTATTTCACTAATGTACTGGATTTCAGAATGACTTTGACAGACAGAAACACATGAACCATTCCTAGAGTTAGTAAATATAAAACCTACAAGATATAAAAAAAAATTAAATATTATACATCAAAGATCTAGAAAATTGCAGCTTTCACCAAAACTAAAGGGATTTTTAAGCCAATTTGGTAACACATGAGATTATTTTAAAATGGTTCTCCCTTAAACTCTGAATCATTTTGAGGAAGAAAAATATTTTTCTATTAGACTAAGAATGAAATGTAAAAGGTAAGAGGGTCGTATGATAAAGGAAAGAGATGAACTGTATTTTGAGATTTTGTTTCCTCTAGAGAACTTTAATAAAAATGTTTTAAATTAATTTGAGATTTCTACTTTCCTTTTGGAAGACTCTATTATGAAACATTTCCAAGTAATGAAGAAAATTAAAATAAATCATACATAGGTACAGTCCAGGAAAAGTAATTGATTGGAAGTGTGAACATTATACAAAACACTCAAGATATTCTAACATGAATTAATGTTACAAGGTTAATGTGTCCACAGACTGAAACATGTCTCCTTAAACAGTTAGTCAAATTGGTCTGCAACAATTAATAAAATTAGCTATAATATGGTTATTCTGGTGCAGATATTGTACCAAAGTAGTACTACCAAAGTAGTAAAGCAATAAGCAATGAGTAAATAACAAGTGGGTTAATATTGTAACAGAGCCTGTAAACTTTTCATACATTGTGTTTAAAATAATCCATGAAAGTATTCTAAACTAGTATAAGGAACTCTACTATTCAATAGTTGCCATTCATTTGCTATATCTGTGTTACATGTATGTATCTGTATTATATAAATATCTCACAATTATATATATATCACTCATATATATATATATTATTCATTTTAATCAATTGTAAAATAAATGCCATATTTATTTTTGACACTTGGTTCCTAAGTATGTCAGCAGATGTATTTAACAATAAAAATACATACTTTAAATCAGAAAAGTGATCATGGGAAATACAGCTGTTCACACTAAGGAACCATAATATACAAGAGTGATACCATTTTAAGTACCACATGATAAATAAGTAGTAAATATCAAATTATAGTTTTTATTCCAAGTTCCAGTAGAGCATGTTAAGTGTATTCTGCTACTTGACAAATATCTAGCAAATACTTTTGAGAGAACAAAACTTCAAATATGTGTAAATTTCAGAATATCCTGTCAAATCAGTAGTATATGAATGATCACTAAAAGTGATAAGTTCAGACAAGATCATTTACTAAATAAAAGACTAAATTACCTTTCAAATGGATGTTTTCATTTTACTATATGGTGAGTAATGTTCAATATATGACATGTACTGTGTGGCAGATGTGACCTCCTTACAAATGTGATATTTACTATATTTCAGGTGAAGAGCCATAATTATTAGGAGGATTCTCTAGCTAATATTTCCATTCTCTGCAGAAATCTTTTATGTTACCCAGGGCATTTGTTGCAAGATTATGTCTCCTAGTAAGATCAGAAGCTACACTGATAACATCTCATCAACAAGACTGACTGAATATTTGCTGAACAAAGATTACAACCAAAACTAGACATGAAAAGCCAAAGAGGCATCAATTATCTGAACATTTAAATGTAGGGGACCTATGATAACTACCGTGCCTCTTTCATCACATGATGGCACATCACTAAGACAGCATATATGAACGTACACACCTGCATTTTCAGTTTTTGAATTGGAAAAATAATATTTTCCTTTTATATAAGCCATTCAGTTTATGGAACTAAAAATTGGATAAGACACCAGTCTTTTGAAGAAGAAAACTAACTGGCTAAAGATAGAGATATAAGCCAATATATTACTGAAAGGTTAAAAAGTACTATGGTCTGTTGTGGATGGGCCTGGTTCAGTTTGTATTTTGATGCTAATTCTGCTCTACTGGAAGAGGCTGCAGACAAGGTGTGAGTTACATACTCAGGTGACTTCTTGTGAACCAATCCTCTAATAAAGGAGCCAATCACTGGGTGAGTAGGAGGGACTTCTTGGTTGGACATAGGAAGAGAGAAAGCAGGAGAGAATTAGGTCCCTTTTTGGACAAGAATAGTTGGAAGACAAGATGTAGCTACAAGTATCTCTCAGATTCAATGGTAAATCCTGATGGATTCACCACGGGAGGATTTAGATTTTTTTTCAATTTTTTATTAGATGTTTTCTTTATTTACATGTCATACAATATCTCCTTTCCCAGGTTCCCCTCCAAAATAAAATAAAATAAACAAAAACAAAAACAAGCTCCTGTTCTCTCCCCCCTCCCCTGCTCACTACCTCACCCTCTCCTGCTTCCTGGCCTTTGCATTCCCCTACACTGGGGCATAGAACCTTCACAGGGCCAAGGACCACTCCTTCCATTGATGACCTACTTGGCCATCCTCTGCTATACATATGATGCTGGAGTCATTAGTCCCACCATATGTACTCTTTGGTGCGTTGTTTAGTCCCTGGGAGCTCTGAGGGTACTAGGTAGTTCATATTGTTGTTTGTCCTAAGGGGCTGCAAGCCCTTCAGCTCCTTGGGTCCTTTCTCTAGCTCCTTCATTGGGGACTCTGTATTCAGTCCAATGGATAGATGTGATCCTCTCTATTTCTGTATTAGTCCGATAGTGTCAGAGCCTCTCAGGAGACAGCTATATCAGGCTCCTGTCATCCAGCACTTGCTGGCATCCACAATAGTGTCTGAATTACAATGAATTTATGAAATTCTTAGGGAAATGGATGGATCTGGAGAATATCATCCTGAGTAAGGTAACCCAATCACAAAAGAACATACATGGCATGCACTCTCAGATAAGTGGATATTAGCCCAGAAGATCAGAGTACACAAAGTACAATCCACAAACCACAAGAAACTCAAGAAGAAGGAAGACCAAAGTGTGGATACTTCAATCCTTGTTAAAAGGGGGAACAAAATACCCATGGAAGGAGTTGTAGAGATTAACTATGGAGCAGACACTGAAAGAAAAACAATCCAGAGACTGTTCCACCTGGGAATCCTTCCTATATTTAATCATCAAATCCAGAGGATTTAGATTTAATAAAGCTTACAAGATTGAGATTTTAATTGCTGTGCCCAGTGATTGAGTTACTCTCATTTTTCAACTAATTTTGTGTTCTGTTTACCTTCACCTTGAGTTTGACTGAGGTACACCAAAAAGGCCTTGGGGGATTTGATGCACAGGGTTGACATGGTTAAAAACCTGTCAGTGGGAACCTAGCTAGCTGGGTGGAAAGATTGTGGAGTTCTGAGTCAGAGTCTCCACAAGGTAGAAACAGATCGGTCATTTCTCACCAGTGAATACCCAGCCAGGCCTCAGAGGCAGAGACAAAAGAGCAGAATGCGCTGGTTCTTTTTTTAATATTTCCCGCAACAGGCAACAGTCTATGAGAAAGTTCAATTGCACAATGCCCTAAAATTATTTTGATAATAACTTCTACCTTAGATTTAAAAATTTATCTTTATCATGTTTCAATGCAATCCAAATTTTTATTTATTGTATACAACAGCCATTAAATGTTATATGGGTAATTAAATTAATTAAATTAGTCTATTATTAGTGGACTGAATACTTGTTAATGTACATTTACAAAATGGTAATATGTGGTTAATATCTTGAATATAAAAATCAAAGTTCTCAGGAATGCACCATTTAGTATCTATTTTATTGTGATATGATCTGTAGTATAGGATCAGTTTAGTGACACAGTAATAAGTATTAACATTTATGCACTTAGGATTATGCTAAGTATCATGGACATTTTTTTCCTGCTAAAATTTAGTATGTAGATAACATAAAACATTTTATCTAAACAAAGCATTGAGCTGACTCTCCAATCAGTGATCATATGTTTAAATATCCCAGAGAAAATCACAGCATTTTTAGCTACAACAGTTGTGTTTGTGTATGATATTTGGGTATTGACTATTCAATCTACTAGACTATAAATGAAGTTGAGAATATTATGAATGATTGAATAAGGTGGAATATATTTGTTCTATTAAGCTTTGTACCCTGGATGTCAACAAAGTCTTTGATATATGCCAAGAAGCAGATAAAATGTGGCTGAATAAAAGAATAGGACAGTTGTATGAACATTAACGCTTTATTTCCATGTAATAAATTATTAAGTTGTCTCTAACAGGCAAAAACATTAGACAAAATGATTCATTATTAGTTGGAGGATTAGAGAAAAAAATATTGAAGGAAGTCACAAAAGTTCCTCTAGAAGCTGATAAGATAGCTCAGCACTTAGGAACATGTTCTATTCTTACAGAGGAACTCAGTTCAGATCCTAACACTCATAACCCTCATACCCTCTGGCAGTTCCAAGGTATTTGACACCATTTGCAGGTACATGTTACAGATTTCCTCTCTCTCTCTCCCTCCCTCTCTCCGTCTCCGTCTCAGTCTCTGTCTCC
>NC_045030.1:66292136-66293063 GCF_008632895.1 Mastomys coucha | reverse complement strand
TTTTTTTTTTATGACAGCAAGGACAAAAAACAGTAAGAGGCAAAATGAGAAGAAGAAATAACTGGGAGAACTGGGGGAACATTTATTGTGTATAAAAGGTGCCACGCCCACTCGTCTACTCCATTGACTTCTGCAGTATCAGAGTTAAGAGCCTGATCACGGACAAGAGGCATTATGGCTTCAAAGGGAGTTTGTGCCTCTTGGGTATTCAGTTAGTCGTTGGCGTCTCCTAACTCAGACGTGTTCCACATTAGTCTTTGCAGTTGTCAACAAGCCTTCTTATTCAGGCATAAAGCATCCCAAGAAATGATTCGTAAATGGCTAAAAAGGGGCATTGTTCCCTGGCCAGTACAGTGTTCCAATATATCCTAATTTATTTCCAAGCTGTCCTTAGCTTGGAATTTCTCACAAGGAATAAGGAATCTATCTTATCAGATAGGATGTCCTCAGTTAGCAACAGAGGTCTGGCACTGTTGCTTACTGCTAACACAGTTAGAATTCTCAGGGCAGTCCCACAGAACACAGAACTGTTTTACATACCAGAGAGTAATCAAAGGGCTTCCTTCACTTGAGGGCATTAGCAGGAACTGCTAGATTGGAACTTCCTGGTGCTTGCCTCCAGCAGACCCAGAGAATTAGCATGGGAATACCAAATTAGCCCCAGGGGAGAGGGCACCACTGCTCTTCACACCTGGATGTCTGGATCTTACTGACCTTGATGTGACTGTCACCTGCCTATGTGACTTTTGTCATTTGCCCTGTTATCTGTATACTATATAAGCCTGGTTTTCACTTTGTGCAAAAACTTAGATGGACTAGGACTTAGACTTAGATTCATTCATTCATTCAGATTCAAGCTTCCAGTCTCATGCAGTCTGCAGCCCCCCAGGCCCAGAGCGCTTGCGCCCAGTGTGTGTGTGTGTGTGT
>NC_045030.1:66277519-66291078 GCF_008632895.1 Mastomys coucha | reverse complement strand
GTAAAAGTCTGATGCCATTTTTAAGAAATACATTCAGATCCTGTACTTCCATGTGTTGTCTCTGCCATGATTTCTTCGCCTATGCCTTGTCGACCTGACTAGGACCCTGTTTCTCACTCGTACTGAGGGAGGCCCAGACTGGGCAGCCCGCAGTAAAAAGGTTCTTTTATTATTATAAATAAATGAATAAATAGTAGATTTTTGTCACTACAAAATATCAATTTCGAATCTATGGTATAAAAAAATTCTATGGGTATGTTAGACAGATAATATAGATAATAGAGTTATATATAGATATAAAATATAGAAAGTAATCATAATCATACCAAAAATTTTTCATAATTTGAAAAATATAAACTGCTTCCCTTTATAATGATACCATTTTTAAATATTTCACATCATTTACCTCTAGTCATTAGATAATTTTCATTTAGTTAATATTATTATTTTCTGGACCCTCTCCAACTCCTATATACAGATTAAGACTATAATCATTCTAATATGTTCATATTTCTCACAGTAAAGAAGGACATTGTTATTCGGTAATTATACATGTTTCTTGCATGAGAAAAGAAATGTAGGTGGGTATTAGGTTCATTTTGAAAACTTTTTCTGCCTAAGTTGCAGGATTTTTATGCACATTCTCACTTCTCCTCATCCAACTTTGTCCCATTTTTCCAGAAAATTATTAATATTTAAAATTAAGCTTATACCTTTCAGAGTACTGAGAATTTAAATGTATTACAATCTTTATGTGTTAACATCAATTTCATTATAACTAGGGAACGCAATTGTATTTGATAATACATATTCTATGTGTCACTGTACTACATAATTCTCAAACTGATACCAGGTCCCTTAATAATCTCATTTTTTAATTCAAAATATTTTAAAATACTTTTAACTACAAAAACTTTCTGTGAAAAAGAATCCCCAAGCTGGTGCCAATATGGTATATGTGTCCAAAGAAGATCATGAAACAGATTGATTAGCTACTACTTTGAATTATTTTTTCCTTCAAGATATATTAGTTCCCAGTCCACCATTAGTAATACTGTAGACTGCTGTGGTCTCTTATGCATAATGGCTTGTGGTTGTTGTGGGATATATGCCAATTCCTTAAGTAGCCTAGAGTGACAATTATCAATTTTTTTTATACAAATCATCTTACTTTCTTTTTAATTTTCCTCATTCAGATATGCATGGGATAAATGAATAGTTATCTTCCCCATTTATTTGAGCAGTATTTGAACTTTGCTGACCTAATATCATTAAGACCAGTTGTTTTCATTTAAGGTAATGTATTACAGGCTACAAGTGAAGTCAAATACATGACATATTTCTGCAGCATCATTGGTTTAAATAATTAGCATCAACCCAATGTCTTTTGAGGTCAACATTATTGTACAGATTCAATTAGCTCAATTCAGTTACAATTGCTTCATATTGTATTCAAAATAACCAAGATTATGGATTTGAAGTTGCAGGCATAAAGGAGAATATGAAAATCTTATTTGAAAAAAATACTGCATTAGAGATGCACAATTTGGCAAAAGCCATGTTTCTGTCTTATTTCAATATATAGGTTAGTTATCTTTTGTTTCAAATGAATAACCCTTCAACCAGTTTTATACTTCTACATGTGCTTATCTGCTGTCTAAATGAGTGCAGGTTTCACAAGGACTCATGAGAGTTCTCATATGATCACTTCAAAAGATACTTCAAAAATAACTTTAGTGTCATGAAATATTCCGTGAGGGCATTTAAAGGAGAAATTGATAATCAAAACTATTTTATGTTCAAGTCATGGAACTGGAATACACCAAAATAAAAGCCTTTGTGTTTTTCTGTGGATTGAGTCCATGATACTCTTTGGGGGAATAAAGGAAGGTGAGATGAACTGTAATATCAGCATTGATTTCTGGAAGTTTATATTTCATAATTGATTATATGTTTGTCAGATAATATGCCTTATATAATGTGGATAAATAGGAATATGACCTGATATATCCCTATTAATTATAGTTTAAATTATTTTTGTAGCAGTCTGGAATGTTGTATATCAGAAAAGATTTGTGATTATGTTTACTATCACCAAATCTTGTATTTATAAAACTTATGTAGTATGGAAATAATTAAGTTTTTGTTTTCTCTGCAGGGAAAGGCCAATTAATATGAAATAGATATGTCAAACTCTGCTGTGTTGCTGTCATCTGAAACCTTTCTCATCTCATAAATGAGTCAGACACTAGTTTTCTTTCTCGTCATGAAAGTTTTACCTAGGGGCATAAGCATACTAGGCAAATTCTCTACTAGTGAGTTACATTAATATACTTAACCTATTATTATGGTATGTCTCATTTTCAAGGACTTAAATTATTTTGAGAAGTTTTCAATATACATTACATTAAATAAGAAATCTTCCTAACTCTCAGGCTGTCACTCAAAATAATTGAAGGTGCCCCAGAACTTTTCCTCATTTTACTTAACACTCCTCCTTAGATTTTTGCTAATTTATGAACCAATGACCTAATTTTTTTTAATTTCTTTTTTTTTTCAAGACAGGGTTTTTCTGTGTAGCCCTGGCTGTCCTGGAACTCACTCTAGGTGGCCTCAAACTCAGAAATCTGCCAGACTCTGCCTCCCAAGTGCTGGGATTAAAGGCATGTACCACCACTGCCGAGGCTCTACATAAATTTTCTTAGTTACTGCCAGGCTTTTTTAATGTTTTAATAAACTCATAGTCTTGCATGAGCTTTAATATTGTTTTCAAATACACGGAGACATCTACATTTGTATATTCAGTTTGGACCTCCAATATCCCCCTGAAGTAAGTACATTACAAACTCATGATACACACCTTAGACGTCTAAGAAGAAATTCAAAATTAGTATGCCCTAACCAAACTTTTATCTTTTCAACAATGCCCATTGTTTTTCATATGTATTGATAAGTTTTAAATGCTATTTTTTTTATTTTGGTTGTTTAATCCTCAAATTCATATTCATTTGTGCTTCATATCTATTACAGGCCAGAAAAATTTGATAAAAGTCTTTAATTTATAGTTGATGACCCATATTTATATGTTTGAAATTGAAAATAATGAGAATATGGCTTTATTATAAATATAGGTTTTCTCTTGCTATGATTTACAAAAGAAGATACAATTATTATCCATATAGCATTTATACTGTATTAGCTATTGAAAGAAATCAAGGTAACTAAGTATATTACAAGATTTGTTTAGGCTAAATACAAAAAATTTACATCATTTTACCCAAAGGTCTTGAAGATCTCCAGAGTAAGATATATTCAGAAGGATTTCGAACTAATTTCTTCAAAATATAAGTAATGGTTTCTCTCCTCCACTTAAACTGGTATCCCACTAATCCAATCATCATCATTCAGCCTCATTAGTTTCTATAGAGGCCTCACTAGATTTTTCCACAGTTTTCACAAGTCCAACATTTATAAGTGAGATGACATAGTATTTGTTCATATATACTGGCTTCTTTCTTAATATAAGGTTTTCAAAGATCAAACATGTTCCAATAAGATTTGTTCCACTGACAAATAATATATTGTTACATGGGTGTTCTGTGTTTCATAAATACATTCAGTAATAGATGAACATTTGAATATTTACAACCACCATATAGAATACTTCTGTGAATAGTTTCATACAAGGTTTTATGTGACTATCCTTTATAATTTATCTTCAGTTTATGACGAGTTGGAGTGATGAATAATATGGTAGGACTATATTTAGTCTTTTGAGGAACTACTGTAATGTTTTCTAAAGTACCGTGCATTGATGTTATCAACAGAAGTGTAAAGGTTTCTATTCTAGCAATTTTTGTTACAAAATATCCAATTTCTCTTACTGAATTAAGTAGAACCCACTTGAGTTGCACAATGGGTCACTGTCAATATAAGATAGAGTTTTTCTTCCTTTGAAAAACCCTTAAAAATTATATAATAAAACAAGTTATGTTTTTACAGTTTCATAGTCACAGAACTTTTCCATCATTTTTGAAAATTTTATTCCTTTGAATACTAATGAATTACATGCAGTTTTATCTTAAAGCCATTCATCTATTTTGTGAAATTATTCCCATATCTTTTTTACCTTTCCAATATTTGAATTATTATTATTTAATCTTTTAGACTCTTTCACATCAAACACCAGAAATTAATTATTTACCAATAACATATATTATAAGAATGTCTGTATATTAGAGCAATTAATGTTGTCTATATTATAGAAAAAAACTATTTTGGAACCATGTATTAATTCTTTCAGAATTCCATAGTATATTTTCATCCACTCACCCATTTCAGACATGCTCATCATTTTTTCTCTTTAAAAATATTTATTTAGTTCAATTTCTACTTCCTATATACTGTTGTTTTTGTGGCCACCCACAAGAGCAATATCAACTTATCACTGATAATACTCTTTAAAAAATACTGAGTCAGGCTGGTGAGATGGCTCAGTGGGTAAGAGCACTGACTACTCTTCCAAAGGTCCTGAGTTTGGATCCCAGCAACCACATGGTGGATCACAACCACCCATAATGAGATCTGATGTCTTCTTCTGGTGCATCTGAAGACAGCTACAGTGAATTATGCTGAGCGAGCTGGGCTGGAGATCACAGCCTTCTATACAGCTACAGTGTACTAATACACATAAAATAAATAAAATAAATCTTAAAAAAATAAAATAACTGAGTCAACATTCCCCAACAAAACATTGTTGTAAATAACTCATCAGCCAGAGGTAATGTTCCATGTGCACCTCCATTATCCATATGGAAACTAGTGACACCTTATGCAGGTCTTGTGTAAGATGGCACATTCCCTGTCCTATTATATGTGCAACTGCCTTGTTATGCAAGGAAACAACTTTCATTGTAATAAATACTCCACCACCTCTAACTCTTACACCATTTCTTTTCCCTCATTCAGAATGATTCTTTATTAAGGTGGGGTATAATATAGATACCACATTTAAGGTTAAATACTCCTCAGTCTTTCATTCTCTGAACCAGGTGATTGTCTCACTGTTTATCACCACCTACCTAACAACAGCCTTTCTGAGGACAGCTGATTGATACATTTATTTCTGTAACAGTAAATAATTAGGTTTTGGCTTAATAATTTATCCATTTAGAAGAATGACAGCAACAAGTTCTGCCCATGAGATGATCAATTATTCTATATACAGATTTTGGTCTGATATTGATGCCATGTGTGGTTGTGATGTTTTATATATGCTTGGGCCAGGGAGTGGCACTATTTAGAGGTGTGGCCTTGTTGGAGTAGGTGTGTCACTGTGGGTGTGGGCTTTAAGATCCTCATCTTAGCACCTGGAAGCCATTCTTCTCCAAGCATCACTAAAATGAAAATGTAGAACTCTCAGCTCTTCCTGCACCATACCGGTCTGGATGCTGCCATGCTCCTACCTTGATTATAATGGACTAAACCTCTGAACCTGTAATCCAGCCCCAATTAAATGTTGTTCTTATAAGAGGTGGCTATTACAAGTAATGCTGCTATGAACACAGTGGAGCATGTGTCTTTATTACATGTTGGAGCATCTTTTGGGTATATGCCCATGTGGGGAGCCGTGAATCTTGAGAGGCATTCGCCATGGCAAGATGGCGCCTACTTCTGCTGTTAACTCCTAGTGGACAACTGTTGGCGCATGTGCATAGAGTGAAAAGGACGCCATGTCACGGCCCATCCCGGGGCGTTACGTAGGGTAATGAGCGAACAGCCAATCATGAGCAGACACACCATGCTGTGGGCAGATACGCGCACTGTGGTGTATATAAGCAGTGCGGATTTTGGGTTCGACCCCTTTTTTCACTATGGATGGAGACAAATAAACAGTTGCTGCAGAAGGAACCTAGTGTCCACGTGTCTTCTTCCCGGCGAGAGGACCACGCGGGCTACATGCCCAGGAGTGGTATAGCTGGTCCTCTGGTAGTACTATGTCCAATTTCCTGAGGAACCACCAAACTGATTTCCAGAGTGGTTATACCAGCGTGCAATTCTCAAGCAATGAAGGAGTGTTCATCTTTCTCTACAACCTCACCAGCATCTGTTGTCACCTGAGTTTTTGATCTTAGCCATTCTGACTGGTATGAGGTAGAATCTCAGGGTTGTTTTAATTTGCATTTCCCTGATGACTAAGGATGTTGAACATTTCTTTAGTTGCTTCTCAGACTTGGTATTCCTCAGTTCAGAATTCTTTGTTTAGCTCTGTACCCATTTTTAAATAGGGTTATTTAATTCTCTGGAATCTAATTTCTTGAGTTCTTTGTATATATTGGATATTAGCCCTCTATCGGATATAGGATTGATAAAGATCTTTCCCAATCTGTTGGTTGCCATTTTGTCCTATTAACAGTTAGGAGCTGAAGGGTTTGCAGCCTCTTACTACTAACAACAATATGAACTAACTAGTACCTTCAGAGCTCCCAGGGACTAAGCCATCAACCAAAGAGCACAAATGGTAAGAATCATGGCTCCAGCAGCATATGTACAGCAGAGGATGGCCTAGTCTCTCATCAGTGGGAAGAGAGGCCCTTGTCCTGTGAAGGTTTATGCCCCAGTGTAGGGGAATGCCAGGGCCTGGAAGTGAGAGAGGGAGGGGTGGTAAGCACGGGGAGGGGGAAGAAACAGGGTTTGTTTTTTGTTTTTGTTTTTGTTTTTGATATTTTTTATATATGGATTATTTTAGATCTCACAAATATTGGGGTAGTAAACAAAGAAAAATATTTTTAAAAAAAAGAGGTGGCTTGGTCATGTTGTCTGTTCTCAGCAGTAAAACACTAATACAGTGGGTTTCATGCTGTATATCTAGACAAAAATCTAATTAGAATATGACCATTGGAGTAATAATGTCACAAGCATTGTGGAAGAAACCAAGAACATTCTGATTGGATTTTGTCCTCTGTGCATATTCCAAATGAAATATATTTAGCTGCAGATTGAAAGATAACCATAAAAAAATGAAAGAAGGGAAACATAGAGGTTAGAATCCCATCCCTTCCCATACCGATCCTACCAGCCCACTGAGTCTTCTGGGGCAATCCAAGCTGTCCTGAGCCACTTACTTATCTCAATAGGTGCTCTATTATCCTGTCTCCTCTCTGCCCAGCTTCATCAGACCTGCTTATCTAGAAGCATACAGGACAGATTCACTTCCAGTAACCATCTTTCCTGAGTGTTGAGCAAAGTCTTCTGGCTTATTCCAACTACCCTAAACAACCTACTATCCCCACTGGACCCCCCTTTCTCACATGACATCTAAACTCACCTTCACCAAAACCGGTAATTAAGAACCATATGTTCCAAGGATACCTATCAGAAGCTTGCCACATCAGAATCATTGAAGTTAGGCACCTTTTCAATACCTACTACAACAGAAACATCCCAGGACTAAACCCATCCAGATGGTGAAAGGCATGCAAATGAACACAATCAGCAATAGCTAAGACAATATGACACCTAAAGAACACATATTCCTCACTATAGCAAGCCCTGAATATCCTAGCTTAACCAAAGAACTATAAAATGACCTTAAATGGAATCTTATAAAGATGATAGAAACATTTAAAGAAGAAATGAGTAAATCCTTTAAAGAATTACAGGAAAATAAAATGAAATAGGTTAAGTAAATTAGTAGAACTATTCAAGACCTGAAAATAGAAGCAATACAAGCACAAAGAGAGAGAATCCTGAACATGAAAATCTGAGGAACAATAGTTACAGAATTCCAGAGATTCCAAGAGAAAACTTTCCTAACCTAAAGAAAGATATGCTTATAAAAAAACAAGAAGGTTATAGAATACCAACTAGACTGGACCAGGAAAGAAAATCCTCCTGCCACATAATAATCAAAACACAAAATCTACACAACAAAGAAAGAACATTAAAAGTGGCAAGGGAAAAGGGCCAGGTAACATACAAAGGCAAACCTATCAGAATTAAATGCAACTTCTCAACAGAAATTGCCAAAGCTATCGGGGCCTTGACCAGTATCATGCAACCCATGGATGTCATCCTAGACCACTATACTCAACAGAAATCTCAAGCATCATTTGGGGAAACTAAAGTATTTCAAGACAAATCCAAATTTAAACAACTTCTATGCAAAAATATAGCCCTACAGAAATAGAAGGAAAACTCCAAACCTAGGAAGATAACTATACCAAAGAAAACACATAAAATAGGTAATTCTGTACTAGCAAAAACAAGGGAAGAAAACACACACACACACACACACACACACACACACACACACACACACAAACACCACCAACATCAGAAAGCAACAATTGCTGGTCATTAATAACTCTCACATCAATGGGTTGAATTCCCCAATAAAAAGACACAGGATGGATGCCAATTACCTGTGTCAATAAAAAGACAAAGAATAGATTTGAAAAAGGATCTATCATTTTGTTACTGACAAGAAACACCCCTCTTTATTGAGGCAGACATAACCTCAGAATAAAGGACTATAAAAAAGTTTCCCAAGCAAATGGATCCAAGAAGCAAGCTTGATTAGTCATTCTAATAACTAATAAAATAGACTTTCAGCCAAAATTAATCAAAAGAGACAGGGAAGAACACATCATACTCATCAAGAAAAAATCTTCCAAGGTGAAATCTCTATCCTGAACTCAATTCAGGAACTCTATTCGCCAAACACAAAGCAACCCACATTTGGAAATGAAAAAAAGAAATATTACTAAAACTTGAAGTCTACATTTGCCACAGGCCAGCCAGCCTCGGACTCGCTCAACAGCGGGAGAAACAGGGTTCCAGTACAGGTCAGAAAGTCATTGGTGAAGGTAAAATAACAGATACAACATGAGGAAGAGCAGGATTTGAATGTATATTCTTAAAATTAAACATCTGACCTTTATGGTCATTACAAATGAAAGAGAAAAGTCAGGCGGCTCAGGGGACAAGGTACATCTAAGGCCATCTGAAACACACTGGGTCTAAAGCAGTAGCCATCTCCTCTGGACAGGTGCAGCACCTCCGAGCTCTGAGCATGCTTGGCCCTGCCCAGCTAGAGTCCCGGGGAGCTGCAGGTGAGCCAGCCAGGAGGGTAGAGGGTTGAAAATTGAATGCAGTACAGCTTTCACTCAAAACACACACATACACACACATGGCTCAAGGTCATGTCCATCCTTAGTAAACGCCCACTATGCTAATCTGGGATAGCAGAGACGTGTCTCAGGGGTCTCATTCTTCTAATCCCTGGGAGTGGCTTAGCTGCAATTCTAATGTGGTCTGTCCTACATGACTGAAATGGGATTTTAGTTAACCTTGCCCTGGGATTATCAACTACCATTCCTTAAACTTCAATGCCCAACCCCCCCTCATTATTTCCCTAACAATGCCAGAGGCAATTAGTCTGAATATGTAACATTGCCTACGAAATTCCAAGCCAGGGTTTGGCTAAGATGTTGGAACATTGGTGGAGGTCAGAGAGCAATGTTTAATTTTGTTTAGCTATTATAGTAAATCATATCTTGGGGGACACCTAGCACTTGAGAACCTCCATTGACTATTGCAAGGACATATCTGGGCTACCTCTGAGGTAGGAAATGCCAATGAATGAATTCCAAGAAGCTGGCTTCCTTTGAAATTGTACACCTCTGATACGTGAACAGGTTTTCAGGCCTGACACTCAGATTTTACCGGAGTAGTGGGCGTGGCATACATTGAGGCTCAAACATTAACAGTGGGAAATTTAATACCTCACTCTCACCAACTGACAGGTCATTTCGATAAAATCTAAACAGAAAAATACTTAAACTAACTGACATTACATATCAAATGGTTCTTACAGATATCTACAGACTGTTTCACCCAAACTAAAAAAAATATACTTTTTTTCTCAGAAATTCATGAATCCTTCACAAAAATTGACCATATAGTCAGGTTCAAAGCACTCCTCAACAGATACAAGAGAAATGAAATAACACCATTTATCATATCATTCTACCATGAATTAAGCTGGACTTCAACAACAAAAGAAAGACCAGAAAGCCTATATACTAATGGAAACTGAACAACTCATTACTCAATGATCTTGAGGTCAAGGAGAATTGAAGAAATTTAATGCTTTCTAGAATTCAATGAAAATAAAAGCACAGTATACCCAAACCTATGGGACACAATGAAAGCAGTGCTAAGAGAAAAGCTTATAGCACTGAGTGCTTCCATAAAGAAATAATAAAGTACTCACACCAGCAATTGAAAAGTATACCTTAAAGCTCTAGGAAAATAAAATATAAGGAAACACATGGAAGACTAGTAGAAGCCATGAAATAATCCAAATCAGGGATAAAATCAATCAATTAGATTCAAAGAGGACAATACAAAGAATTAAAAAAAAATCAAGAGCTTCAGAAAATTCAACAAGATAGACAAACATTTAGTCAAACTAACCAAGAGACAGAGAGAGAGAGAGGGAATAACTAAATATATAAAATTAGAAATGAAAAGGGAGATATAACAACAGACAACCAGGAAATTTAAATAATCATTAGGTCTTATTTCAAAAGCCTATACTCAAAAAAGTTAGAAAATCTAAATGAAATGGACATTTTTCTAAACATATACCACATATCAAAGTTAAATAAAAATCAGCTGAACTATGCAAACAGCTCTATAACCACTAAGGAAATAGAAGTATCCATTGAAAGTCTCTCAACCATAAAAGCCCAAGGCCAGAAGGTTTTAGTGCAGTTTTCTCCCAGACTTTCAAAGAAGAGCTAATACCTACATTCCTTAAACTAGTCCACAAAATAGAAGCAGAAGAAACATTGCCAAATTCATTCTATGAGGCCCCAGTAACCCTGATACTTAAACCACACAAAGACACAAGAAAGAATAAAAATTTCAGATGAATTTCTCTTATGAACACTGATGAAAAAATACTCAATAATATACTCAAAAACAGAATCCAAGAAAACATCATTCAGTATGATCAAGTAGGCTTCATCACAGGAATACAGGAGACATTCAATATATAAAAATCCATTAAGGTAATCCACTATACAAACAAACTGAAAGAGAAAAAAATCACATGATCATCTCATTTGATGCTGAATAATCCTTTGATAAAATCCAATACCACTTCAGGTTAAAAAGCTTACAGAGATTAAGGATACAAGCACATACCTAAACATAATCGAACCAATATACAACAAACCAATAACTAACATCAAAATAAATGGAGAGAAATTTAAAGTAATTCCATTACAATCAAAGAGAAGACATGGCTGCCTACTCTTTCCCTATCTATTCAACACAGGACTTGATATAGCTAGAAGATGGAAAGGTTCCGTGCTCATGGATAATTAGAATTAACATAGTAAAAAATAGCCATTTTACCAAAAGCAATCTACAGATTCAAAGCAATCAGAATCAAAATTCCAACACAATGACAGAGCAATTGTCAACTTTACATGGAAAACCAAAACCCCAGGATATCCAAAACAATTCTAAACAATAAGAGAACTTCAGTGGGAATCACCATCCCTGACCTCAAACTGTACTACAGAGCAGTATTAATAAAAACTGCATGGTATTGATATAAGACCAGAAGTAGATCAATGGGGTTGAATCAAAGACCCAGAAATAAACCCACAGACCTTAGTACACTTGGTTTTTGACAAAGAAGGTGAAATTATACAATGGAAAAAAGAAAGCATCTTAAACAAATGGTGCTGACTTAACTGGCTGTCAGTATGTAAGTAAATGGTACAAATAGACCCTTATCTATTACCACGCATAAAACCCAAGTCCAAGTGGATGAAAGTCTTCAACATAATACTGGACACACTAAATCTAACAGAAGAAAAGGTGGAGAAAAGCTTTAAACTCATTGGTACAGGAGAGAGCTTTCTGAGCAGAACACTAATGCCTCAGGCTCTGAGATCAACAATTGATAAATGGGACCTCATGAAACTGCAAATTGGGGAAAAGACACTGTCAATAAGACAAAAAGGGCAACCTACAGATTTGTAAAGTATCTTTACCAACCCCACATCTGACAGATGTCAATATCCAAAATTTATAAAGAATTCCAGAAGTTAGACACCAGCAATGCAAATAACCCAATTAAAAATGGGATATAGATTTGAACAGAGAACTCTCAATGGAAGAGCCTTGAATTGTTCAGAAATATTTGAGGAAACATTCAAAATCTTTAGGAAAATGTAAATCAAGAGAACTCAGAGATTCTATCTTATACCCTTCAGAATGACTATGATTAAAACCTCAAGGATAGCACATTAAAAAAGAATAGAACTTGAGAATATCATCTTGAGTGAGATAACTGAGATTCAAAAGGATATGCATGATATGTACTCACATATAAGTGGATATTAGCCACAAAATACAAGATACCATGCTATAATCCACAGACCCAAAGAAGCTAAAAATAAGGAAAGCCTAAGTGAGGATGCTTGAATCTGAAGGTGGTGGGCAGGAGGGAACTGTGTGGGAGAGGGCATTAGCAGGGGAATGTGGGCAAATCAGGGTCAGGTATAGGGAGACGCAGAGTAAAAGTGGCCAAATGGCCAAGAGGATGGAAGGAAATATGCAGCTGGTCTAGAGTGAGTATCTGGAGGACATGCCTTTGACCTGGGATAATAGAGGCTCCCAAGAATCAATGGGAGTAAACTTAGCTGAGGTTCATAGCAGTGAGGATATGGAACCTGAAGAGGCCATCTTCTGTTGTAAGGCAGGAACCCTAGTAGAGCCATAGGAACACCAAAACACCCAATAAATTTTGACATAGAATTTTCCTGCCTACAAGAAATGCAGGAACAGAGGGAACAGCCAAGCAATAACTGGTCTAACTAGAGACTCATGCCATGGGTAAGCACCACTCCCTGATACTACTAATGATACTCCATTATGTTTTCAGACAGAAGCATGTTGTCCTTTGATAGGGTCTACCAAGCAGCTAACTCAGACAGATACAGAGGCCCAAAGACAAATATTGGATGGAGTTGGGGATTCCTATGGAAGAATAGGTGAAAGGACCGAAGGCCCTGAAGGGATTAGCAACTCCACAGCAAGACCAACAGAGTCAAATAACCTTGACCCTCAGGGTCTCTTAGAGACTAAACCAAAGCACATACATGGGCTGGACCTACTGCTGCCCCGGATGGACACATACACACACACCCATGAATAGCAGATTTGCAGCATGGTCTTCATATCGATCCAAACAACTGGAGCAGGGCCTCCTCGCAAAACTGCTGCCTGTATGTAGGATATATTTTTCTAGCTCGACTGGGCTGCCTTGTCTGGCCTTAGTGGGAAAAGATGTATCTAAACCCTCAGAGCTTGATGTGCCAGGATAGGGAGATATCCAGAGTGGGGCTCCACTCACTCAGAGGAGAAGCGGAAAGGAGACAAGGAGGGACTGTGGGAGGGAATACCAGGAGTGAGACAGCGATTGGTATATAAAGTTAATTAATACAATAAAATTAAAAAAATAAATTTTAAAATGA
>NC_045030.1:66274600-66277246 GCF_008632895.1 Mastomys coucha | reverse complement strand
AAGGGATGAGCACGAATCTATCTATGGGTGTATGTTAAAGAGTAGTATTGTTGGATTATGTATACTTATTTGAAGTTTCTTAAGGTTATTTCCACACTGATTTCTATAGAAGCTATTCTATTCAGTTACCCATAGTTATATTAAAGAAATATGCATATTTTTCAAAGACCATCTTTCTATTTTAAAGTGGGTCATTTTTAGTTCAGGTAGGCTTCTCACTTACTACGAATCATAGGATGATCTTTAATTCCTTTCCCGATTAAGTTCTAGAATTGTTTTATACACCATTGTATAAGAGATAGAAAATTAATTTTAACTTACATATTTCTTCTTGTTTTAACATGTCAAAGCAAATGTTGATTTATAATCTGAGATAGAAGTTTTAAATGTATCTGTCATACATTATGTAAATTGTAAAGGAGGTAAGACAAAAGTATTTTTCAGTATATTTCTTATGAAACAATAAAGTTCAATGAGCCATAACATGCCATATTGAAGAGAGTAATCTCAATTAACATAAATATATACACAATGATTTAGAAAGATTGATTTCTTTTACACTAAAGCAGGCCAAATATGCCAGGTATTAATGATAGTTGAATTTAATCAATCTGAATATTAATATATAAATATACATGAGATATGTTTTAAGCAAAATTATAAACCAGTGAATCTGTCTTTAAAATACTGTAAATATCATAACCCATATAAATAAACTATATATTCCAGTTGAAAATGTAATAATTCTGAGTAATTGGTAAGATGTAAATCCCTGTCAACTATGTTTAATACTACAGTATATTCTAAATCAAACCAATAATGTTTACCAAGAACTTAGGCATGCTCATAAAATTTTGACCTGGAACTCAATTAATATCAATCAACAATTAATATGATAAGATTAAATGCATACCAAAAATACAGGACTTTTTGATAACTCCTGAGTGTATAATGGCTTCTGGATTTATTAAGTCCATAATCTAATGAGAAAACAATAGAAAAAAACACAAAATAAATAACCACACAAATGAATTTAACTGTATCAAATTGATTTGTCATGACACTTATAGGAGCATTATAAAACCTTATAAAGAAGTATGTGTCCTCTAGTTGAGGAAGAAGAAAATCTTATCAGGAAAAGTTACAATGCAGTAAACACTGGAAAGAAATAATCAGGTATAATGAGAGTGGAATAACGGTGTGGATAAAGTTGGATATCAGCACAGGCCCTGAAGCTAATCAAGAGGGATAAAGGAACACATAGGTAACATTGCTCCATATGGTTGGTAAGAATGCCTCTGCTTAGTTAAATACTATAGTTAATATAAATTAAAGTCTTTTTAATCGCATGAAACTATAGTGTCTGTGGATTAAACTTCTCAATAATTTCAAGATCTAGAAAGAAAAGTTTGTTGGTTTTCTTAAAATTCATGGACTATCCTTTAGAAACAAGCTGGAAAGCTTGCTTTGTCCTAGTGTTCAGTCTTCTTCCTATTAGCAAATGCAGCCATTAATGACCTCCACTTCCCCTTTTCTACTCCCAGAAAACATCTCAGGTGGCTTTCTTTTGGTTTGCAAACAATATCTTTTATACTGAATTACAAATTTTTATGAGCTTGAATTTACCAATATTTTATTTGCCTCTCCCATCATGTGCCTAATATAAATGAGAGAAGTATGGCCTAATACCACCCAATCTGAATAATAGAAAGAAAGACTAAAAAGCCATCATCTTAATCTAAATATCAAGGACATGAAGTACTATGGAAAAAATGGTTAGCAGTGATGTCAGAAGTTGAGTAAAATGTTAAATATCTAAACAGAGGAATGCTCACGGTAATATAGCTCACTGTCCTTGTTAAATGACCTCATTTCTTATTTCTAGACTTTATGTAGTATATGGTGCTGTATGATATGCTCACATTTTCTGTGGTAACTGACTTTCACACAAGGACATGAGTGTGACATATGGAAATATAAAATCTGTTTCATATATTGATATAAAATATATTGCTTCTTAATTCTTTTAAAGTGTTTTGTTTTCTTTCTGTGACTAAGATATAAAAAGATAGATTGAGGACCTGGATGTTATTTTGAAAGTACATAGAATTAGAAATTATAAAATCAGAGGTATGTCTTTGATATTTTTATATAGAAGACGAAGACATGATATTAATAGAATACATAGGTAAAGGAATGAAGTTTAATTAACATGCATATATATATATATAAGATATACTTATCTTATACTTGTCTAATGATTTTAGTTTTCAACCCCTTAGGAAGAACAAGAATATCAACCAACTAGACACCCCAAAGCCCCCAGGGACTAAACTGTCAACCAAAGAGTACACATGGAAGGACCCATGGCTTCAGCTGCATATGTAGCAGAGGATGGCTTAGTTTGTCATTAATGGGAGGAAAGATGCTTAGTCCTGTGAAGGCTCGATTCCCTAGTGTAAGGGAATGCGAGGGAAGGGAGGCAGGAGTGGGTGGGTGAACACTGTCGTAGAAGCAGGGTAAGGGAGGATAGGATGGGGGTTTCCAAAAGTGAAACCTGGAAAGGGAATAACATATGAAATGAAAATAAATAAAATATCCAATTAAAAAAAGAAAAAAATAATCTATTGCTAAGTAAAATTATAT
>NC_045030.1:66265285-66274328 GCF_008632895.1 Mastomys coucha | reverse complement strand
CCTCCAACTAAAATCTCTCATATTACATTCAGTTATTATCCTCTGGTCAAATTCAAACCAGAAAGAAAAAAAGACGAATCATCACATCTCTACCTCAATGTTCTCTGCCTGAGAATTGTGATCTAATATGATTAACTCCCTGTGAATATTTCACTTGGTATAAGATAAATTCCTAACAGCCATCATTAGTTTTAGTTTAGGATGATTGGATACCTTTATAGCAAATGTCATGCTTTAAATTCTTATTATCAGTATTTTATTTTTAGATTAATTAAACTTATCTTTATGGGAAAATGGCTTAAGGCTGTAGACTAGGTACAACTGGACACCTGGTCCTTGAGCATCCTGTTTTCCCCTTCCCTTCTCTCTTTTGAGGGATGCTTCCTATATACCCTTTGGATCCACTACACCCACCACTCTGAACTCCTCACAGAGCCATTTAAGTTCCATAATTGAAACCATCTTTTTTTCACAAATGTACAGATACAAAAAGTAGTCTCTCATCTCTGTCTCTCTCTGTCTCTGTCTCTCTGTCTCTCTCTGTCTCTCTCTGTCTCTCTGTCTCTATCTCTGTCTCTCTGTCTCTGTCTCTGTCTCTGTCTCTGTCTCTGTCTCTCTCTCTCTCTCTCTCTCTCTCTCTCTGTTTTCTCTCCATGGTGCTACTTGGTATGTTCTTTTCATGTCTCAATATAACCTCCCTTATGCAATGGAAGAAACTACTTTCTGTATGCTCATCTCTAACATCTTACTTTCTAAACACATCAATATTCCTTCTTAAGTATGTTTCTAAATAATGGAGTGAGAGAGAAGTATGATTTCACAGAAAAAATACTGGCGCTTAATAGATATAATGAAAGCCAGACAACTGGTGTGGAAGAAAAGTATTTCTGTTAAATGATGAGTGTTTGAACATTCATTTTCTTTACACGTTCATATTCAAAAGACTCTACTTGCTTTGCAGGGAGAGAAAGTGCTCTCACAATCAACGAATCAGAACATTTCAGGAATAACTGACTTCTAAAAGACACAGACTACTCAGCTATTAAATACAATGACTTCATGAAATTCTTAGGCAAGTGTATGGACCTAGAAAATACCATCCTGAGTGAGGTAACAAAACATGGTATGCATTCACTGATATTAGTCCAAAATCTCGGAATATCCAAGATATAATTCACAGACCACATGAAACTCAAGAAGAAGGAAGAACAAAGTATGGGTTCTTCGATCCTTCTTAGAAGGGGAAACGAAATGCTCAAGGGAGTAAATTTGGAGATCAAGTGTGGAGCAGAGACTGAAGGAAAGGATATCCAGAGACTGCCCCATGTGGGGATCCATCCCATATACAGCCGCCAAATCCAGTCACTATTGCAGATGCTTGCTGACAGGAGCCTGAAATAGCTGTCTCCTGAGAGGCTCTGACAGTACCTGACTAATACAGAAGTAGAAGCTCACAGCCAACCATTGGACTGAGCAGGGGTTCCCAATGGAGGAGTCAGAGAAAGGACTGAAGGAGCTGTAGGGTATGTAACCCAAAGGAAGAACAAAAACACTATCAAGTAAGCAGATCACCCAGAGCTCCTAGGGACTAAATCACCAATCAAAGAGTACACAGGGAGATACCCATGGCTCCAGCAGCATATATAGCATCAGATACTCTTTTTGGACATCAATGGAAGGAGATATCCTTGGTCCTGAGAAGGCTAGATACCCCAGTGTAGGGGAATGCTAGGTCAGGGAGGCTGGAATGGGAGGGTGGGTAGGGGAGCACCCTCATATAAGCAGGGAAAGGGAGGATGAGATAGGGTATTTCCTAAGGGGAAACCAGGAAAGGGGATAACATTTGAAATGTAAATAAAGAAAACATCCAATAAATAAGATAAAAGACAGGCTAATTAGTCAGCTGTGTTCTCACTGGAGGTTATTTAAATAAAACTTAAGGTTATTAGGTTAGAAAAATGAATAAATAAATGAATAAATAAATGAATGAATGAATGAATAAATAAATAAATAAATAAATAAATAAATAAATAAATAAAAAGGCTGCTCATCTACTTAACTTCTGTACTTCCTTCCCCCTTAAGTGTTTTTTCTTTCCTTTAAAAGAACAGGTAGTTCTCCACTTTCTTTTAATAATCATTCAAACTGTTAATATTGATTGCAAAATCACAACCATTTTTTCTATGTAGCCTGAGTCGTACCAGCCAAGTCATTTTCCTTACATCTCATTTTGAGTTATGACTTTCAGTGGAAATAAACCATAGTCTCTATCAGTCTGTAGAGTCCCAACCATGTTCTGTCCTTGCCTTCTTTGCTTCCTGTGGGCATTTGTGGATTTGTAGCACTTACACTTACATCTCTCTTTTCAGATGAACTGTACAAACCAAACATTCGTTTGCACTATTCACTCTGAATGCTTATTTCAATAGATCTTTAACAATCTGGCCTTCCTGAATTTCTCACTCAGTAGGATTGATATCTCTGGAATTAACTGACTGGGACTCCCCTTATGTGTTCCCTTGGGGTTAGGAACCCAGAATGAACATTTGTTTTTCAGATTTACTTTCCTCTTTAAAGTAGTCAGAATTGATTTTTCCTGCTTTTCTTTCCAGCAGCCATTTACCACCTTTCTTTAAATATAATCAGTCTTCTCTGCAAGACAGAGAAAACACAGTGGGGTTTTGCATGCCTCTAACTCCACAGTTGTAAGGCCTTTCTTGTCACAGTGTGTTTCCCTACTGAAGTCAGCCATATTAAATGACAACAATATGCTATAAGAAATAGCTTCCTCAAGCCGGGCAGTGGTGGCACACGCCTTTAATCCCAGCTCTTGGGAGGCAGAGGCAGGAGGAGTTCGAGGCCACCCTGGTCTATAGAGTGAGTTTCAGGACAGCCAGGACTACACAGAGAAACCCTGTCTTGAAGAAAAAGAAAGAAAGAAAGAAATAGCTTCCTCTAAAAAGACAAAAAACATGTACTTATGGAATAGAAAAGTGACTATAAAAAAAGCCTTTTGTCTAAATCTTCATGGCTAGTGGTTATATAAAGAGAAGAGGTTTTTTTTAAATTATTTTTTGGTAAAGTTATTGGAGCATATTATAATTTTTGCTTTAACATTTTCTATTATCAAGAAAGACAGTTAAAGTATTAGGTCCTAATATTTGTGACAAGGTATAATGAAAGAAAAATGTATAATACACTCAAAGATGTTTCCACCTCTAAAATAAAAATTCTAGCAAGCCTCTTAGCCTGATCACATTTAATTATTCTTTCATCTCTCAAAGATCAATGATATGTTTTTAATTTAATAGTTTTGAAATCATCTTGCAAATGTACTTGTATACATAAAAGCACATTGTAGCATAAAAGTGTTTAATTATTTTGTGGGTCATGTATTATTTCTTGAAAAAAATCATTTTGGTGGTGGGGGGGTTGAGACAGTGTTTCTCTGTATAGTCTTGGCTATCCTGGAACTCACTCTGTAGACTAGGCTGGCCTCGAACTCAGAAATCAGCCTGCCTCTGCATCCCAAGTACTGGGATTAAAGGCATGTGCCACTACTGCCTGGCTCAAAAAATATCATTTTTATTTCTCTTAGTCCAACTCATAATTATTGATTTTCTACTGTGTGCTGAGCATTTGTGGTTCTACATCCTATGGGTATAACAATAAACATGATTTTCTAAATCTTACTTCAGTTGTAATGGAAAATGACAAATACTAGAGAAAATGTGTGAAGCATAGTAACTGTACAAAGTCAACTAGATCAAGAGTCATTGATTAAAATGGTGAAGGCATGATAAAAAAGACATGAATTATAATTTTAATTAAGATGTCCAGGGTATTTCTAAGCATTAAACTTTTAAGTAGAGACAGACGTGACATGAAGGAATAATGAAGTAGCTGTCTGCAAAAGGAGCATGCTCCGCAGAGGGTATTAATAAATAAGGTCCTAAGACAATAGTAAATACCATTTACCAATGTTTATGAAAGACTCAGCTCTTGCCTCAAGGTTAAAAAAGAGATGTCTTATTCTTGAGTCAGATGTGAGTGACCATGACCCAGGAACACAAAATTAGTTTTCCTAAAATATCTTGTCCCGAGGAAGTAGCAATTTCATAAACTCCTTTAAAAAGATTCATTATTTTCAGTTGTGTAAGTATGTTTGAAGGAGGGTCTCTGTGTGGTTATGTGTACATGAGTTCTGATGAGCATAAAGGCATGAGGCATACGATCACATTGAAGTTTGAATTAGAGGTGCTTATGAGATGTCCAATGTAGGTATTAGGAATTGAAGTGGAGTCTTCTAACCATACTTAACCAATGAGCCAAGTCTCCAGCCCCCATCACATACTTTTTATAGCAACAATAAAAACATCATAAACTAAGGGACTATTTGATACATTCCAAAGAAGTAACCTAATGATAACAAATGTTAAGTCACTTATAGAAGAAGGCAATAAATGACTACTATAAGGGATGAAGATGTCCCCAAGATACTTGGTTTTGGACTTGGAACATTCCAACCTCTCCAAATCATTGAAGTTTTAATCACCCAATCAGCCAGTTCAGATGGATACACCTTCTTTCCAAGAATTCTCATTCACACAAATGAATAGTGTAAAAATGCTAATATTAGAAAATGAAGTCATTGGAGCCACAGGAGCTATAAGGCTACTAAGGTCACAGTTTGAGGTAAATCAAAAATATGTTGCAACCTTATCTAGAAAGAGGTACCCTGATTGTCCATAGTTTATACAATTACTTTGATTTAAGCTTACAAGTTTTACAGAATAGACCAATAGTAGCATGATTAGCCATAAAATTCTTATTAGGGATATTATCGGGGTAGTTTTGACATAGCTAATATAAGAGCAAAAAGAATATTGGTCTGTGGAATACTAATAAAATACATAAAACAATTTCTGAAAGGTCAAATGGTGTAAAAGTTGTCTTTGTCAAGTTTAGATTTCTGGTGTTAAGCTTTGAGATCATTTGCCTAAAAACTAATAATTTAGCCTTCATAGAATGAATAGCTGTTAAGCCCCATAAATAGTTTAACCATCTTACCTCATGTTTTCTAAGTCTTCTTCCAGTATTATGACTCTAGAGTGGAATGCATATTAAGAGTATTCATCACATGTCATTTAGGGAAAAGATCAATACTGAATATTCTGACAGAAAGGTACAAAAATAAAGAAAACCACTTTTCTGTGTATAAAATCAATCTCCTCTGCAGAGTGCATTGGCACACTCAATTTAATAGTTTGAAGTACTGCCTGCTTCCAAACTAAAGGCCAATGATGATATTTATCAAAATTTTTCTAATTGTATTGTAAAAGTCAAACACATTTTATTATGAAATTACATTTAAATAAGCTGTCACTTAGACTAATGAGATGATACTTACTTAAAACATCCAAATAAAATACAATTTAATTCTGGTAATAAAAGTAATAAAAGTATTTTTCCTTAATTAATAGCTATTTTTCCACTATTTTACTAAATAATTTTATAAACTATCTTATTAGAGGCAAACATTGCTGTCAATATTGCGTTTGTGTGTGTGTCTGCATGTGTATGTGCTTTACCTCTTTTTGCTCCATAGTCCCATGCTGGCATGTTATGATGAAGCTTTCCAGAGAACTATGAGTATGAGCCATGAGAAAGCCAACAATGGAAAGGATAGTATCTTACATACATGTGTAAAACTCCTGTTATAGTTTAAACCCAGGAATACAAGTTCTAAAAAGAATTTGCTTTAGATTTTTCTTTGAATTTTTCAATATGTGTTAGAATATTTGTCACGTATGTTTTGTCAATTAAGTAATGAGGCAATTGCATTATATTACCTCTTTCTTCACTGGAATTATAAGCCATTTTCTTGTTAATTGCAATAAGGAAACAATGTATCAAGTCTATCCAATTAAGGATTACATTACAAGGTGAGATCACCATTTCCTCTCTGGTGACTTTCTAAGGCAGGACCAGCTGGGAGGGACAGACTTCAGATGTGACAGAGCAGCTGGGACAGGATCCTTTTACCTCCATCTATACCTTGAAGGGACAGTGGATCCACAGGTCTTTCTGCCCCTTCCTCTCCAAACAGAGAGCTTGCCTCCAGGGAGTGCTCTGACCCAGGGACTTAGGTGAGATCTCCATTTTCTCTCCAGTGATTTTGTAAGGCAGGATCAGCTCGGAAGCACAGACTTCAGAAGTAGCAACCCAGCTAGGACAGGATCCTTTCTACCTCCATCTATAACTAGGAGGGACAGCAGATCCGTAGCCCACTCTGTACTTTTCCTGCAAGCAGAGAGCTTGTCTCTAGGGTGTGCTCTGACCCCAGGACTCAGGAGGGAAGCTGATGCACAGGCCTCTGCGCACAGGTTTTACCAGAGGAGAGATGGTTTCCCAGAAGTGCTGACACAGGCTTACAGACCTACAGGAGGAACAAGCTCAAGCCAGAGACAGCAAGAACATCTAACACAAGATGTTTTTGCCATCAACAGATGACAAAAAGGCAAATGCAAGAATCTTACCAACAGAAACCAAGACTACTTGGCTTCATCAGAACCTAGTACTCCCTCCATAGTAAGTCCTGGATACCCCAAAATACCGGAAAAGCAAGATTTGGATCTAAGATCATATCTTATGATGGTGATAGAGGAATTTAAGAATGACATGAATAACTCCCTTAAAGAAAAACAGGAGGATACAGGTAAACAGGTTCAGGCCCTTAAAGAGGAAACACAAAAATCCCCTAAAGAACTACAGGAAAGCACAAACAGGTGAAGGAATAGAACAAAACCAACCAGGATATAAAAATGGAAGTAGAAACAGTTAAGAAATCACACAGAGAGAAAACACTGGAGATAGAAATCCTAGGAAAGAAGTCAGGAACCATAGATGCAAGCATCACCAACAGAATACAAGAGATAGAAGAGAGAATCTCAGGTGCAGAGCATACCATAGAAAACATTGACACAACAATCAAAGAAAATGAAAAATGTAAAAAGTTCCTAACCCAAAACATACAGAAAATCCAGGACACAATGAGAAGACCAAACCTAAGGATAATAGATATAGAAGAGAGTGAAGACTCCCAATGTAACGGGCCAGTAAATATCTTCAACAAAATTATAGAAGAATACTTCCCTAACCTAAGGAAAGAGATGCCCATGAACATACAAGAAGCCTACAGAACCCCAAATAGACTGGACCAGAAAAGAAATTCCTCCTGCCACATAATTGTCAAAACACCAAATGCACAAATCAAAGAAACAATATTAAAAGCAATGAGGGAAAAAGGACAAGTAACATTTAAAGGCAGACCTATCAGAATTACACCAGACTTCTCACCAGAGACTGTGAAACCAGAAGATCCCGGGCAGATGTCATACAAACCCTAAGAGAACACAAATGCCAGCCCAGGCTACTATACCCAACAAAACTCTCCATTACCATAGATGTAGAAACTAAAGTATTATATGACAAAACCAAATTTACATAATATCTTTCCAAAAATCCACCCTTAAAAGGATAACAAATGGAAAAGTCCAACACAAGGAGAGAAACTGCATCCTAGAAAAAGTAAGCAAGTAATCTTCCAACAAAACTAAAAGAAGATAGCCACATGAAGAGAATTACAACTCTACCAACAAAAATAACAGGAAGCATAAATTACTTTTCCTTAATGTCTATTAATATCAATGGACTCAATTCCCAATTAAGACATAGACTATTAGACTGGGTACAGAAACAGGACCCAACATTCTATTGAATACAGGATACCCACCTCAGTGAAAAAGATAGACACTATCTCAGAATAAAAGGCTGAAAAACAATTTTCCAAGCAAATAGTCTCAAGAAAAAAGGTGGAGTAACCATTCTAACATTGAATAAAATCAACATTCAATTTAAAGTGATCAAAAAAGATAAGGAGAGACACTTCATATTCATCAAAGATAAGATCTACCAAGATGAACTCTCAATTCTGAACCTCTATGCTCCAAATGCAAGGGCATCTACAGTCATAAAAGAAAGTTTACTAAAGCTCAAAGCACACATTGCACTGCACACAATAATAGTGGGAGATTTCAACACCCCACTCTTTGCAATGGACAGATCATGGAAACAGAAACTAAACAAGGACACAGTGAGACTAACAGAAGTTATGAAACAGATGGATTTAACAGATATCTATAGAACTTTTTATCCTAAAACAAAAGGATATACCTTCTTCTCAGCACTTCATGGTACCTTCTCCAAAATTGACCATATAATTGGTCACAAATCAGGCCTCAACAGATACAAGAAAATTGAAATAATTGCTTGTATCCTATCAGATCACCATGGAATCAGGCTGCTCCTCAATAACAACATAAACAATAGAATGCCCACATGCACATGTAAGCTTAACAACACTCTACTCAATGATAACTTGGTAAAGGAAGGAATAAAGAAGGAAATGAAAGACTTCCTAGAGTTTAATGAAAACGAAGCCACAGCATACACAAACTTATGGGACACAATGAAAGCAGTCCTAAGAGGAAAACTCATAGCTTTAAGTGCCTCTAAAAAGAAACTGGAAAGAGCATACACAAGCAATTTGACAGCAAACCTTAAGGTGCTAGAACAAAAAGAAGCAAATTTACCTGAGAAGAGTCAAAGGCAGGAAATAATCAAACTCCGGGCTGAAATCAACCAAATGGAAACAAAAAGAACTATACAAAGAATCAACCAAACCAGGAGCTGGTTCTTTGAGAAAGTCAACAAAATAGATAAACCATTAGCCATACTAACTAGAGGGCACAGATATTGTTAGTTGACATCCTAATTAACAAGATCAGAAATGAAAAGGGAGTTATAACAACAGACACTGAGGAAATCCAAAACATTCATGAAATCCTACTATAAAAGCTTATACTCAACAAAACTGGAAAACCTGGGTGAAATGGACAATTTTCTAGACAAATACTAGGTACCAAAGTTAAATCAAGATCAGATAAAAAAATGTAAACAGTCCCATATCTGCTATAGTCTC
>NC_045030.1:66261731-66265275 GCF_008632895.1 Mastomys coucha | reverse complement strand
CAGGACGAGAAGGGTTTAGTGCAGAGTATTATCATGCCTTCAAAGAAGATCTAATACTAATATTTCTCAAACTATTCCATAAAGTAGAAACAGAAGGTACTCTACCCAATTCCTCCTATAAAGCCACAATTACTCTTATACCTAAAGCACACAACGACCTAACAAAAAAAGAAAACTTCAGATCAATTTCCCTTACGAATGTCCATGTGAAAATACTCAATAAAATTCTTGCAAACCGAATTCAAGAACACATCAAAACCCATCATGATCAAGTAGGTTCATCCCAGGGATGCAGGTATGGTTCAATATGTGGAAATCCATCAATGTAATTCCCTATATAAACAGATTTAAAGAAAAGAACAATATGATCATCTCATTAGATAGTGAGAAAGCATTTGACAAAATCCAACATCCCTTCATGATAAAAGCCTTGGAAAGTTCAGGAATTCAAGGCCCATACTTAAACATAGTATAAGCAATATACAGCAAACCAGTAGCCAACATCAAACTAAATGGAGAGAAACTTGAAGAAATCCCACTAAAATCAGGGACTAGACAAGGCTGCCCACTCTCTCCCTACCTATTCAATATTGTACTTGAAGTCCTAGCCAGAGCAATTAGGCAACAAAAGAAGATCAAAAAGGGAAACAAATTGGAAAGGAAGAAGTCAAATTATCACTATTTGCTGATAGTATATTTAAGTGGCACCAAAAAATCCACCAGAGAACTCCTACACTTGGTAAACAACTTCAGTAAAGTAGCTGGATATAAAATTGACTCAAGCAAATCAGTGTCCTTCCTCTACACAAAGGATAAACAGGCTGAGAAAGAAGTTAGGGAAGCAACACCCTTCACAATAGTCACAAATCATATAAAATACCTTGGTGTGACTCTAAACCAAGCAAGTAAAACATCTGTATGGTAAGAACTTCGAGTCTCTGAAGAAGGAAATTGAAGATCTCAGAAGGTGGAAAGACATCACATACTCGTGGATTGGTAGGATTAATATAGTAAAAATGGTCATCTTGCTGAAAGTAGTCTACACATATTCAATGCAATCTCTATCAAAATTCCAACTCAATTCTTCACATACTTAGAAAGAAAAATTTGCAAATTCATCTGGAATAACAAAAACCCTAGCATAGCAGAAACTATTCTCAACAATAAAAGAACCTCTAATGGAATCATCATCCTGGACCTTAAGCTGTACTACAGAGTAATTGTGATAAAAACTATATGGTATTGATACAGTGACAGTCAGGTAGATCAATGAATAGAACTGAAGAGCCAGAAATGAACCCACACACCTATGGTCATTTGTTCTTTTCCAAAGGAGCTAAAACAATCCAGTGGAAACAAATGGTGCTGGCTCAACTGGTGGTTAGCATGTAGAAGAAGGCAAATCAATATATTCCTATCTCCTTGTACAAAGCTCAAGTCCAAGTGAATCAAGGACCTCCACATAAAACCAGATATACTGACACTATTAGAAAAGAAAGTGGAGAAGAGCCTTGAGCACATGGGCACTGGGGAAAATTTCCTGAACAGAACACCAATAGCTTATGCTCTAAGATCAAGAATTGACAAATGGGACCTCATAAAATTACAAAGCTTCTGTAAGGCAAATGACACTGTCAATAGGACAAAACAGCAACCAACAAATTGGGAAAAGATCTTTACCAATCCTATATCTGATAGAGGACTAATATCCAAATATAGAAAGAATTCAAGAAGTTATACTACAGAGAATCAAGTAACCCTATTAAAAATGGAGTACAGAGCTAAACAAAGAATCCTCAACTGAGGAATACCAAATGTCTGAGAAGCACCTAAAGAAATGTTCAACATCCTTTGTCATCAGGAAATGCTAATCAAAACAACCCTGAGATTCCACCTCACACCAGTCAAAATCGCTAGGACAAAAAACTCAGGTGACAGCAGATGCTGGAGAGGTTGTGGAGAATGAGGAATGCTCCTTCATTGCTGGTGGGATTGCAAGCTAGTACAGCCACTCTGGAAATCAGTTTGGCGGTTCCTCTGGAAATTGGACATAGTTCTACCAGAGGATCCAGCTATACCACTCCTGGGCATATACCCAGAAGATACTCCAACATGTAATAAGGACACATACTCCACTATGTCCTTAGCAGTCTTATTTATAGTAGCCAGAAGCTAGAAAGAACCCAGATGTCCCTCAACAGAGGAATGAATACAGAAAATGTGGTGCATAATGGAGTACTACTCAGCTATTAAAAACAATGAATTTATGAAATTCTTAGGGAAATGGTTGGATCTGGAGAATATTATCCTGAGTGAGGTAACCCAATCAAAAAAGAACACTCATGGTATGCACTCTCTGAGAAGTGGATATTATCCCAGAAGTCTTGAATACACAAAGTAAAATCCACAAAGCACAAGAAACTCAAGAAGAAGGAAGACCAAAATGTGAATACTTTGTTACTTCTTAAAATCGGGAACAAAATAACCATGGAAGGAGTTGCAGAGACAAACTATGGAGCAGAGACTGAAGGAAGGGCAATCCAGAGACTGCTCCACCTAGGAATGCTTTCCATATTCAATCGTCAAATCCAGACACTATTATGGATGCTGGGAAGTGCTGGCTGACAGGAGCCTGATATAGCTATCTCCTGAGAGGCTCTGACAGTACCTGACTAATACAGAAGTAGAGGCTAACAGCCATCCATTGGACTAATAGACATCCATCCATATGTACAGGGTACCTAATGAAAGAGTTAGAGAAAGGACCCAAAGAGCTAAAGGGTTTGCAGGCCCTTAGGATAAACAATAATATGAACTAACTAGTACCCTCAGAGCTCCCAGGGACTAAACCACCAACCAAAGTGCACACATGGTGGGACCCATGGCTCCAGAAGCATATGTAGAGCAGAGGATGGCCTAGTTTGCCCCTGTGAATGTTCTATGCTCCAGTGTAGGGGAATGCCAGAGACAGGAAGCAGGGAGGGTGGGTTGGTGAGCAGGGGGAGTGGGGAGGGGACAGGGGATTTTTTTGTTTTTGTTTTTATTTTATTTTAGTTCATTTTTTTTCAGAGGGGAAATTGGGAAAGGAGTTATCCTATGACATGTAAATAAAGAAAATATCTAATAAAAATCATGAACAAAAGGGATTACATTGCAAAATATTTTTGAGGCTTGTTCAGACTGTTCATTGTAAATTGCTTCTCAGGAGAAAACACTCTTATTATATAATTCAAGATGAAGCACATATATTTTACAAATGCTATTTTTTCCATGGGCTTATCTTCCTATTTCAGTTCATTTCAAGGGGTAAGAGTTGGTTGATTCTTAGAAACTTTCTAAGAATTACCATGTTATAATTTTCTCATATTGAGGTTACAGTATCAAACCCTTTAAATCCATAAATCCTTTTATTCTTGTGACATTTGTTATATTATTTTTGCTTCCTCTTTGCTGTTGTAATATTCTTCTTGAGATTGCCAACATTAATACAACTGAGTTGAAGGCACCAATTCAGCTACTGCCAGAGAGATTTAAAGTCCACTCT
>NC_045030.1:66256047-66261720 GCF_008632895.1 Mastomys coucha | reverse complement strand
CTCGTGGGGCCTGTGCCTCCCTGCTGACTGTTCCCGGCTTAGGAACTCACCGGAGAGAAGATGGCCTAAAGTCCACTCTTATACATGAGAGTAAAAGTCCACCAAATTTGCTTCAATTTAAGGAATTATTGTTTAATTTTGTAATAGTTCTCCCAAAAGTAATAGGAGAAGGAATTTAAATAAATACTCAGTAATGTTACAACCTAGAATTATTTGACAGGAAAAAACTTTAATTTCAAAGGCCATTTAAATGAATAAATTATTGGCCACCAGATGGGAATTTATCAGAACAAATTAAAGTAAGATAAAAGTCCTGTTGTTATCTTATGTTCATTTGTAAAGTGTTGATAGGAAAAAATAAAGCACAATTAATTTATGCTAAATAGTATTATGGAGTCTGACAAGATTGATACTTCCAGAGGAGTGATTTTTTTTTCAATAATACTAAGACCACTTAGGATAAACTTATGATTAAGAAAACTAATCATCCAAACAAATGAAGAAGTTAGGTATTAAATCTTTAATTTTATTTTTTCTAAATTAGTAGTGGTAAATTTACATTAATGGCAGTAAGAGACAGCTCAGAATGCAAGTTCTGGGGCTATAACAATGACATATACATTCTGATAATGCTGTTGATTTAGTCTGACCAAGGTAGAGAAATTGTGAATTGCTGAACTTTTTTTTATTATTTGTGAAAAGTATATAAAATAGCTATTTGTGAGTGCTGATATGTGCATTGAATGTTGACATGTAATTGTCTCAGAACAATGTTTAACTCACTGGTGTTTTTCCCTAACTTTGATTATAGACAGAGTGAAACCTTTGACAGAAAAACAATAAACAAACATTTAGAATTTTATATGACTTTAGATTATATATATATATGTGTGTGTTGTTTTAATATAACTGGAAATAAATATTTAAAAGAAACATTATTATCAACAGTAGAAAATTTTAATCTCTGCTTTTCATGTTGCTACAATAAAGTAATTGGGGAAAAAGATCCCAATGAATTTTCTCAAAGCTATGGAAAGAAACACTTTTGCTTCAACTGGACATCTAGGTGGAAAATATTATCAACCCTGAGACATATCATGTTATCTTAATGTGGAGAAACGGGAATAATGACTATTGTGGTGGAAATATAGCAATTAATTAAAATCTAAGAAAATAATGATATTCTCTCAAAATTTAAAGTCAAGAATATCCCTGGATCTATCAATTTTGATATCCAAATCAATGCAATTTTCACTTAATAAAATGTATAAAAATAAGTTGTGTTATGTAATTAAAGAAAATATTATTCATTCATATAATTTAGGTACTAGCATATGATGAAAATATAGATTACCTTCAAACACAAAATTCTGAATATTTTATAGCTTTGTCTGTTTATATGACATAATAGAATAGATAAGCCCATTGAATCACAAAGCAAATTTGAGTTTAATGGTGTATTAGTTGGTGAATGGCCATGGAATGAGGGAATAGGAATTTACTGATTATTGCATAAAAAGTTAGATTTTAAGTTAATGATCATGTTCTGCATCTAGATAATGGCAATAAATCTCCAAAACAGAAAAGTACTAAATGTACCTAGATTGATAAATTAATGAATTATATACTATATGAATTATCCATATTAAATATTGCTATGTATATATATTATAATTCTAAATATTTGTGTTTATATTATAGCATGCTAAAATATGTTAATGAAAGAAAATTCATAGGCTAAGTATTCTTCTCCATTGAATGTACTTAATATAAATTACCACCAAATGATAAAATTCAAAAGTTCGCAGCTAATATATCATCAAACTGTGCAAATTTTAGCATCTGTAGAATACATTGTGAATCATTCCTATACTCTGGGCATCATATGGAATTGCACCATTCTTACATGACTATAATTCATCAGACTTTGCTTAATTTTCTTAGAGTCTGTCCTCTAAACTTGAAAACAATAACCTTTCGGTGGCCAGTGGTATAATGAAGGCTCTACTTCAATTTTGTATTTTTCTTAATTTTAAAGATTATGTTTACATCATGTTTCCCTTTTAAATTTCCTCCTTTCAAATCCTCTCTTACACCACTCCTTGTTCTCTTTCAGATCCATGTCATCTTTTTCATTAATTATTGATACATATATACAAATGCATACTTATATGTCTAAACACTTAAGTATAGTGTGCTCAGTCTGTATAATGTTACGCATATGTATGTTTTCAACCTTGACCACTTGGTATTGAATAACCAACTGTGTGCTCCTTCTTCAGAAAGATTATTTCTCCCACTCTCAGCAGTCCTTAGTTGCCTGTAGTTCATTGTATAAGTGTGAGGTCCCATGAGGTTTTCCCTTCTAAATCAGCATACCTTTTGGTAGTGTCCTAGTTCAGCTTATGATATTTAGGCAGTCATTTTGGTGAGACATTATGGGTGTAGCTTCTGACATTTCTAAAAGATTTACTTTCACAGCAGATTCCCAGTTCCTCTCACTCTCACAATCTTTCTGACTCCTATTTCCCAATGTTCTCTGAGCCTTAGGTATTTTAACTTATCAGTTGCAACTGGTCTTCATAAGTCTACACTTTGTGTTTTTCTGCAATCTTCTTCTCCATCTGAAGTATAGTTTTTTCTTGATGAAAAGTGAGGGCTACACTTACCTGTTGAATAAGGATATGTATTCAGAATATAGTTACGACTTGTGCTATTTCAGGACACATTGTTTAACTAAGTTTCCAGTACCTGCAGCAATAGGAAGGTTGAGAACTACTTACTGATCTAAGTCATATCAGAATCAAAACCTCAAGTGACAGGTCGCAATAAACATGGATTATGGAGCACAAGTATTGAAAAGCTTATCTTTCTTCAATTTTTATAGTTTGACATCTTCCTCAGAATCTCAGGAGTATAGTTTCATTAGTTCATTTCTATGGCTTGTGTTATGCTTCATTTTTGGCAAATTCTTCTGCTTTTTTATTATGGCTTTTTAGTATGAATTTAATTCATGTATTATGATTCTTCAACAATGTAAGTTTTGTATATTAGATTGCCAATTTATTTACTAAATTATTTTATTTCCATTTAATTTTTAATTTTTCTTCATATATTGTAGAAAATAATCTGGTTACATATATAACTAAATATTTTCTTCCATTCTGTTTGCTTTCTTAACATTTAATCCTTTTTTGTTTATAAATTTTTGCTCTTATTTCCTGAGCTGTTATAAATAAGAACATCCACAGTAGAAATCAATATGAAGATTACTTTGAAAACTAGAAATGAAACTAATAATGCATACATAAAATCCATGCTACCTACAAGTTGAAAGTCAAAGGATGGCAGTGGTTCTCAACATTTCTATTGCTGCAACCCTTTAATACGGTTTCTCATGTTGTAGTGACCCAACCATAAAATTTGTTGTGATGGTACTTTACAATTGTACCTTTGCTACTATTCTGAATCATAAAGTAAATATCTGATATGCAGGATATTTGATATGAGACACCCATGAAAGATTTATTCTACCACTAAACGGTTTGCAAACCATAGGGTGACAACCACTGCTTTACAGGATTTCTTTCAAATGTGACACGAACATTTTGGATGCTGAACACTGATATCATAGAAGAATTTATTCCTCATGGAAACTCTATAATTTCAGATATAAAAATATTGTCTAGACTAAACAAATATTTTTGGTTTTTACTTGTTTCTCAAAGCTAAAATGATTTATGATGGCTTTAATTATCATTTGGCTCCTATGAGAATGCATATGAAAAATACATAAATTGATACTATGAAATAAGGTTGAAAACTGACTTATATTCTAGGACTAATAAACCCATTCCATTCTTAATTTTTCAACTGAATATTGAAATATGAATTTCTCTGGAGAATCATCAATTGACAAGCACACGGTGATGAACAATGCTTTATCTGTTCTCTGAGTCAATATATATTAATCACCAAAAAAAAAAAAGGTCAGTAAAAACTGTTGTTTCAAAACTATTTCAAACAACTACTGATATACTATATATTAAAAATTCTGATTGTTTCCAAAAGAAGCAAAAACAATATGGTGACTTTTAAATGGGTTGGAACAGGAAAGAAGTACAAAGGACCAGGAAATCGAATAGAAATATTTAACAGTGGGGTGTGGGGAATTAGAGGTAGCTACGAGAAAGTCCCAGACACTTGGGAAGCTAGAGTCTCCCAGGAGCCAACTGGAATAGTGTTAGTCAAAATACCCAACAAAGGAGACATAGAACCTATAGAGAGTAAGTACCTCCAGGAAATAGGCATGGCTCCCAGTTGAGGAATGGTGATATCTAAAATATTTTAACCCAGAAATGTTCCTGTCTAAAGGAAAAACAGTAACCCAAAATGAAGTCGAGCCTGAAGGAAAAACTACCCCACCTAAGGATCCATCCCATCATTAGACACCAAACCCCCACACTACAGCTGATAAGAAGTGCTTGCTGACAGGTATGGCTGTTCTCTGAGAGGTTCTACCAGCACCTGACCAATAGATGCTGATACTCACAGCCAACCATCAGAGTGAGCCCAGGGACCACAATGTAAGAGTTAGTGGAAGGACTGAAGGAGATGAAGGAGTTTGTAAACCCATTGGAAGAACAATAACATCAACTAATCGGACCCCCCCCACACACACAAACACATACCCCAGAGCTCCCAGAGACTAAATGACCAACCAAAGATTACATATGGAGAGACCCATGGCTCCAGGCACATATGTAACAGAAGATGGCCTCATCTTACATCAGTGGGAGGGGAGGCCCTTGGTCCTGTAGAGGTTGAGGCCCCAGTATAGGGGCATGCTATAATGGTGAGGCAGGAGTGTGTGAGTGGGTGAAGGAGTACCCTCATAGATGCAAAGGGGGAAAGAATGTGATGGGGAGTTTGTGGAGGGGAAACTGAAAAAGGTATTATTTGAAATGTAAATGAATAAAATGATTAATAAAAAAGAAAATGGCAAAAACATATAAGCATGGAAAATCTGTTTTCATGGATCTTCATCAGTCTTGATTAAAAATTATCTTACGGGGTTCCTTATGGTCTGTCTGGGCTGGGGTCCACAGCAGACCTTGGGTACAAGCTCTGCAGCCAGTCCCACAATACCCAGAGGAAGCTCCACTCCCAGGTGCTCTGACACACTCAGGATCAGAGGTGAGCAGGAACCAACATCTGCCCCAACACTGGGAGTAACTGGGACCAGCGGATCCAGGCACACAGGAACAATGCCAGCCCAGTGACTCAGGTTCCTTCTGGTCTGTCTGGGTTAGTGTTCTGAGCAGACCTTGGGCACAAGCTCTGCAGCCAGTCCCACAACTCACAGAGAAAGACACACTTCCAGGTGATCTAACAAGCCCAGAATCCCAGAATCACAGAATCACAGGATCACAGAGACTACTTGACTCTGAGGAGTTCTGACACAACCAGGATCACAGGAAGGACAGGCTCCAGTCAGATTTAGCAGGGTCATGTAGTACTAGAGTTAAGAAAATAAACAACACAAACCAAGATCACTTGCCATCATCAGAACCCAATTCTCCCAACATAGCAAGTACTGGACACGCCATCACACCAGAAACGCAAGATTCAGATCTAAAATCACTTATCATGATGATGATACAGGACCTTAAG
>NC_045030.1:66253873-66254197 GCF_008632895.1 Mastomys coucha | reverse complement strand
TGAAGAAGAGGACTTTATAAGTTACTCTTTCTCTGAGATGAATACTTTTCCAAATTATCACAGCTAATTAACCAAATTCTTACCCTCACCTAATGTCTCTGCCACCCTCCAAGCAGAATCATTGTTCATTGAAACAGTTGGCAAATGACTTTATGGACAGACCCATCTTAATATTTACACCATTTCTTAAATGAATGTAACCTGTTCTCTGTGGGCTGAGAATGAAGTCACTCACTCAAGTCAGCTTTGAACATATCAGGAAGTCTGTATCCAAAAATCATGCCTACAATTCATTTCTTGGTGCAGCAGAACTATCAACTCTCA
>NC_045030.1:66246594-66253405 GCF_008632895.1 Mastomys coucha | reverse complement strand
TGAAATAAAATTTATAAAATATTATTTATATTAAATATAAATAAATAAATAAATAAATAAATAAATAAATTCTTTCCCTTAAGAAACATGTTTAGAAAATATCTTACACTGAATGAATATGAAGTCTGACAAAACAATAACAACAATAAAACATTTGTTTTCTGTAGTAAAGCAGTAACTACTGGTATAATTTTAGGCCTGATGTTATATATCTTAACATGCTTGTGCAGGTAGAAATTCCAAGACTTGATGTCCTTGCCTAGAGATAGTATCCTCTACTCTTAGCCTGTATATGTTACCAGTCCTTAGACATATATGTACCTATATAGATGTATTATATTTTATTTTATATATTTCATATATAACTTTCATGTTATAATATATAAAAACTTAAATATATTTTTATTAATATATTATATATAAACATATAGGATTATATAGAATTTTCTAAATAAAATATATATTAAACATTTGAATAGGAAATGCATTTACAAACTCCTTATTGTAGATTATCATATACCTTATATTGCTTATAGTTCAGGTGATACTCAATAGAAACTGAGTATTTGTTAACTAATGACTTTACAGGTTTCAATTTTTCATATATGCATCTTATCTTTCCTGCAAACAAGATTCTCCAGAGAGTTTGATATTGTGTCTCTTAGTTATATCAGAAGTTACACCAATAAAATGTAAACAATATGACTCATTAAATATAAACTGAACAAGGATGACACTAACAGACATAAAAAAGTTGACCATGAGAAATCCACAAAGCATCAACACTGAACAAAGAAAGATAGGCAACTGAGGAAAATTTGGAATTGTAGACATGGTGTTCCATGGGAAGAACACATCTACTTCTTTTCCACTGCTAATTGTAAAGCCCTGAAAACATACAGAAAAGTAACATCCAAAGTAAGAATCAATAGGTTATATTTAGGAATGAGTATGTATATACATATGTATGCATGTGTATAAATATATACATACATATACACATACACATTTGTGTGTATATATTTATGTGTTTATATATGTATATATATATGTGTATATATATGTATATGTATATGTATATATATATATTCATACATATAATAACAATTAGTAGTAAAAGAGACAGTAATTTGATGGAGAGTGAAGAGTGGTACATCGGAGTATATGGAGGGAGGAGAAAAAGTAAAAGATGAAATTAAAGGGAAATATTTAAAAGATAAATTAAAAAGAATGATTATTGTGTGTTATACACAAATTTAAAGTGGCAAGTGGTTATAAATAGAAAAAGTAAAAATATTTCTGGAACCTCATAAATATTGGTAAAAATGTCCATCATTGAGCAGTCCTGAGATGTTTCCGACTCTTTTTCTTGTGACAGTTTTATGAGTGACAGCTTCATTCAGTGACCAGCTTCAGGATAATAAAAAATTCTTCTGAGGTAAAGCAAACCACATTAGAATTTGGCTGCTTTAAAATTTTAAGGACTTCAAAAGTATCCAACTGCTCAAAATACTGTCCTGACAAGGGCAATACTTCATGTTGCAAAAATTTGGTTACATATTTTATTTCTCACCCTAAATTGTCAGTTCTTAGTGATCTTTAATAGAGAATGAAACTGTACATTTCACCTATGCAATTCTCGAGTCATTTCCAAAATTAAGTGCTTACTATATGAGGATTAGACATAACTCAGAAACTGCAGACCTATTCCATACATTAGTAACAAATTTCCCCAAAAGAAACATGTAAAAATTTCATCAGTCCTATCCACAGTTGTTTTCACTATTTTCAGATTCTGAAGAATATAGTCATGGCATTCTTCATATTTTGTTCTCTAAGATCATCATCAGTTCTTGATAATAAAGCCCTCTTTCAAGTGAAGACAATATTTGAATCTGAATAATTTATCTTGAGGTGAGCAAACATAAAATAGATATTGTCATAAGCAAGGCAGTTGTGTAGCTTATTTTAAAAAAATTTCTCACCATTATACTTTAAAAAATGTTTCTTTGGTGGGTGGTTTAGTCCCTGAGAGTTCTGGGAATATCCGTTTATTTGGTTTTCCCATGGGTTGCAAAGTCCTTAAGCTTCCTGTAACTTTTCCATTGGGGTCGCAGGGCTCAGTCCATGGGTGAGGTGGGATTGGGTGAGTGAGTTGGGAAGTGCCCTCTTAGAGGCAAAGGGGAGGAAAGATGGGATAGGGGTTTTGTAGAGGGGAGGTCAGGAAGGAGGACAACATTAGAAATGTAAATAAGACCCTGGCAGCTCTGAGGGTACTAGTTAGTTCATATTGTTGTTCGTCCTAAGGTTCGTCCAGGGTCTCAACCACCAACCAAGGACCGCACATGGAGAGGTCTGATTGTTCTGGCAGTATGTGTATAGTAGAGGATTGCAATTTGATCATCAATAGGAGGAGAGGAGCTCGGCCCTGTGAAGGTTCTGTGCCCCAGTGTAGGGGAATGCCAGGGCCAATAAGTGGGAGAGGGTTGGGTGGCAGGCATGGGGAGGGGGGAGGCAACAGGGGTTTGTTTTTGTTGTTTTTGTTTGTTTATTTGTTTTTTGGAGGGGAAACTGGGAATGGAGAAATTTACATGTAAATAAAGAAAATATCTAATAATAAAGAAAAAAATGAAAAAAAAATAAAGAAGATGGATAAAAAAGAAATGTAAATAAGTAAAATAGGCAATTAATTATAATAAAAAATTCTACATTTCTTTTAGAAGGTCTAAATTGAGTCCTAAGAGTGTCTCATGTCTCAGTTCTCTGGTACGTTCTAGAGGGTCCCCCACCTTGCACTCTAGGAGTCTGTTTAGCTTATTTCCTTCCGTTCATTTTCTTAGTCCTTTAGACCTCTCTCTTGTCTCCTTCTCTCATATCTGATCCTGTTCCCTTTTTCCCCTCCCGTTCCCCTCTCCCATTCATTTGCCCCTCCCTTTGCCTCTCCTGATTATTTCCGTTCCACTTTCTAAGTGGGGCTGAAGCCTCCTCACTTGGGCATTTCTACTTGTTACACTTCTTAAAATCTAAAGGTGACGACACTCTTTGGACTCATTGGAGTGACCTTAGCCAAAATGACCAACATTAGGGAAATGAGTTCACTCTAGTAAATAGACAGGGCCTCAAGTAGAAGAACAGGGTTAATAATACACAGTCAAAAGTCCTGACTCAGAATTGTTCCTATCTAAAAGAAATGTATGAACAAAAATGGAGAAGACACTGAAGGAAAGGAAGTCCAATGACAAGCCCAACTTGGGATGCATCTCATGGGAGGACACCAAGGCCTGATACTACTATACTATGGTGTGCTTATAGATGGGAGCCTGGCATTGCTGTCCTCTAAGAGGCCCTACCAGCAGCTGACTGAAACAGAAGCAGATACTTAAACCCAACCATTGTACTGAAGTCAGGGATCCCTATGGTTGAGTTACAGGAAAGATTGAAGAAGCTGAAAGGGACAGCAACTTTACCCCTAGGAGATTCTAGAGACTGAGCCACAAACCAGGAGCTTACAAACACTGGTCCAAGGACCCTAGCACGTATGTAGCAGAGGTTGTCCTGGTCTGCCTCAGTGTGAAAAGATGCACTTAATCCTTGACAGACTTGAGGCCCCAGGGAAATAGGAGGCCTAGTGGGGAGAGTCCCATCTTGGAGGCAAGAGGAGAAGAAATAGAATGAGGAATTGTTGGACAAGGGACCAAAAGGAGGACAGCAACTGGAATGTAAATAAATAAAATAGCTTTAAAGGGGCTAAAATGATGCCAAAGGAATACTGTATATTTATACAATAATAATCCTTCATTTACTTTCAACATACTACAAGATCACTAAAACAAATAATGCTAATTTTTACTATAATATTTAAAACACAGACTTCCTTATGAACCTATATATGGTTCTGCACATATAAAAGTTTTCATGTTTTCACTAAAGTATGTTTACTAGATTCTAGACCCATAAGATAACAGTATAGGAAGACAATAATTAATGTCAGGTATTTTAAGTCATGATGGGTTATTCTTGCTTTAGTGTGCTTTTATTGCTCTGATGAACACCATGACCAAAAATGACTTGTGGAAGAAAACACTTATTTCCTATTACAACTCTCAAGTCACAGTTTATCACAATAAAACTCAAGGCAGAAAATGGAGCAGAGGCCCTGGAGGGAGGCTGCTTTCTGTATTGCTCTCCATGGTTTGCTCAGCTATCTTTCTTATGAAAATCCATACTTATCTCCCCAGGAATAAAAACAGCCCAGAGTAAACCAGACCCTCCTACATCAATTAGCAATCAAGATAATACCCTATTAACAAGTTCTCAGGGCCATCCAATAAAGGCAGTTTCTCAATTTGAGATTATGTCTCTCAGGTATAATACAAGATAGTCTTCTGGTCTCAAGTTGACAACATTAAGCATTCCAACTTCATGAATGGATTAATGCTCATTATAAAAAAAGATGAAATGTTTTAAATTTGGCAACATTTTCTCTTGCTGTTTTGTTGTACTGGTTCCATGAGATGACAAAAAGTATATCCTTTCCACATATAAAACACCAAACCTTGAACTCCCCAGTCTCAAATAGTGTACAAAAATAATTTTTGTTGTTTTTAAATCGTTTAGATTCTGGTGTTTTCTTATAACCACATAATGTCCAAGGAAATAATTTAGTTTCAGTATATGGGTAATTTCATGATATTTAGTTAATGTAAAATCTGTAGTATTTGTTGTACACAAAGATATTATAGTATATAGTATATAGCCATCCTTAACTCATGAAAATATTTAATAAGCAATACAATATAAGCTTGTTATCAATATTTAATATTGAATTGTGAATCTGAATTAAAGGTGTCTACTTTCTTCTTCAGAACTCCTACGTGAAATCTACATCATGTCCCCTTTCCCTTCTCTAAGCACAAACTCCACTTCCATGCTTGGGAGTATTGGATACTTTACTCATTTATGAGATATAAATAACTGAGCAAGTTAAGGAAGAAAGGATTGTGTTGGTTCACAGTGCAACTGTATTGTCCAGCATGGCAAAGCAGCCTTTATGATAGGAGATTGAAGCAGTTGCTCACATTGCATATGCAGTCAGGAAAAAAGAGATAAAAGCTGGTGTTAACCTATTCTCACTACTTTCAACATTTTGAGTCTGGGCCCTTAGCCTGTTAGATGTTGCTGCATCAATTAATTCAGTTTGTAAACTCTGTCAAAGACACAGACAAAGATTTGTTTTCACTATGACATAATACCCCAGAAAGATGGAAAATCACAAGTACATATTACATTTTGCTTCCTCTCATCATACTTAATCACTTGTATCTGGTCATCCATAGTGTAGGACAGTTTGAGTAGTACAAATGCACTAACAATACCAAGGACATGTTTAAGGTTGTGATGTGATAATTTCTTATTATTTGAGTATTGGGATATAATGATTTTGGGATGTGATGGAACAACTTCATAAAAATACATTTGCACTGTGTGAAAAACAAGTCTCAAATTAAGCTTTAATTTTCAAACATTACATCTTATTTGCTATTCCCCTCAAATAATATCCTTTCCAATTTATTTGTTCCTTTTACTCAACAGAAGAAGTTTCACATTGAAAAGAAAATATAGCAGAATTGTGGACTATTTTCTCTGGTTATCATACTAAATTTTTGAAAATTTAAGAAGTGCATACATTGCCTCTTGGTACTCTTTTATGTTACCTATGTTTCCATCATATACATATATATAAATAATTAAGCAAAATATTTTACTTAATCAATATACACAGAACATTTATTACTCTACTCATTGAACATTTGATTACCACTTATCTTTTCTTTATTTTGTTTTTGTTTTTGTTTATTTGTTTGTTTTTTCAAGACAGGGTTTCTCTGTATAGCCCTGGCTGTCCTGGAGCTCACTCTGTAGACCAGGCTGGTTTCGAACTCAGTAATCCGCCTGAGTCTGCCTCCTAAATGCTGGGATTAAAGGCGTGCGCCACCATGCCTAGCCACTTATCTTGTATTTACAATGATAGGAGTAGTTTAATGACTCTTCCTCATGAGGAAGCTTTTAATAGAGAGACTCACTATTTTATAAATAAAAATGGAGTAGGTAGAGAATGAAGGAGCAGGGAGAATGTTATTTGGTGAAAACTACCAATTCACTACTGAACTAAGTAATACAATTTATGTCAGTAATCTTAGGAAGAGACAAGTGAAGACATACTGTAAGGAAAAGAGGTGAAAGAGGAACAGCTTGAAGTGTACTACTCTACCATAATGAAGACTTTAGCCCTCCTTATAAAGGAAAATTGACTAATCATTCTTTGAAAGTTTTATCAAATTGAGAACTAGATTTGAAAGTAAGAAGATTGTTCAGGCAAAAGGATAGAACTAAAGGAATTGAAATTAATGCTTGTGGAAGAGTTCACACAGTAGATAATACCAAGATAAATCACTTTTTCTGATACTAATTTATAAATTATCACTGTAATGATTTTGATATTCAGAAGTTGATGTTTAATAGTTGAAGGGACAGGAGATCCTTGATTGCTGAAAGACTATCAAAGAGCTGTAACTTAACAGTCAGTACCATTGACTCTCTTGCCCTACACATCTGGTATTGTGACTGAGGCTAGGGTTAAAATTCTGAATACTAAATTACTAGTGGATGTCTATTTATTTGGTGATTTCTGGTTTACCCATTAGGGACATTTTATTATCAGCTCTAACTCTCAAGCAAAAATACTTCATAGGCATCAAGATGAAACAGGCCATTTTTGGTTACATGAACGACAATAAGGTGGTTTTATATA
>NC_045030.1:66231231-66246276 GCF_008632895.1 Mastomys coucha | reverse complement strand
CCTATTGATGATCGAATTTGCAATCCTCTACTATACACATGCTACCTGAACAATCAGACCCCTCCATGAGCAGTTCTTGGTTGGTAGTTTAGTCCCTGGGAGCTCTGAGGGTACTAGTTAGTTCATATTGTTGTTTGTCCTAAGGGGCTGCAAACCCCTCAGCTCCATAGGTCCTTTCTCTAACTCCTTCACTGGGGACCCTGTATTCAGTTCAATGGATGGCTGTGAGCCTCTACTTCTGTATTAGTCAGGTACTGTCAGAGCCTCTATGTGAATTTTTTAAGTAACATGGTAGTTAAGTTCTACAAGTTAATTATTTAAAAATAAAATTCTTCTGGATATGACATAGTAGTTGCAGTCAATTACTTACTGAAACTCTAATTACTTGCGAAAAGTTGTGCATAGGTAAAAGCTCATGAAGCCCTACTCTGAACAGTGAGTGGCTGCTGGGGAGTGAGATGGCAATTTTCAGTGGTGTAACTACTCATGAGTTACACATGCTCAAGTAACTAACTTCCCACTAATGATCATGTAAACAAGCATAATTAAATTTAGTACATCACATACACAAAATGATAAGAATGTAGGAAGAGAATTTGGTAGGAGGAAGGGTTTCAGCAGGAGATATAAGTGATTAAGATAAGGTACTGGGGACAAAGACAACTGAATTCCTTATATACATATATAAAACTTCAGAAAGCTCATTTTGGGGCTCACATCTCTGAATCCCTAGGTGCCTGCCAGCATCAGGAGTAACCACATGAGACCTCTCCCCAACAATCCCCTACCTGCCAGGTACCCTTGGGGGCAAGCCCAGCAGCAGTGAGCTACACCCTATCCTCTTGCAGCTCAATTTCTGGTCTCCAGCTCTCTCTGCATTCTCAGAAACCTACTGGTATGGGATACAACCAGCTTAGATTCTTCATCCCAATCTCATGCCTCCCTAGTCCCTGGGAGCCAGTCCAGCAACATTCAACTATGCCCTATCCCCTGAACACCATTTATTAACCTACTGCTCTGCTTACATTCAAAAAGGCCTGCCAGTACTCGAGACAAACACTTAGAACACTGACCTGGGTCCTTTGCTTGACTGTGCCCCTCAGGGCATAGCCAGAAACGATAAACAGTGCCCTATAAACTGTGCTCCATTTTGTGTCCCACAGCATTGTCTGCATTCCCAGAGGCCTCTGCCAGCAAAAGGTGAAAGCACATGGCTAAACTCAGCATGAGAGCACAGTCAACAAGAGACAGGGCGATAGGGAACCACCAGATTCAAGATACCCTACTACAGCAAACCCTTGATATCCTAACACAGCTGAAGCACAAGAAAATAATGCTATGTACAATCCAATGAAGATGATAGATGCCTTTAAAGAGGGAAGGAATAAATCCCTTAAAGAAATACAGGATAATACAATCAAATGGATGAAAAAAGAATAAAGTTGTTCAAGATATGAACAGAAAAATAGAAGCAATAAAAAAAAAAACCACAGAGGATATCTTGGAGATGGAAAGCAGACACAAGCACCACTAACAGAACACTAAAGATGGATATGAGACTCAGAAGTGTAAGGAGGTGAACAAATCGATAAATTTATCAAAGAAAATGTTAAATCTAAACAGTTTGTAGCACAAAACATCCAGGAAATCTGGGATATTATGAAAAGCCCAAACCTAAGAATTATAGGAATAGAAGAAGAAACAGATTCCCTGTTCCAAGACCCAAAACATATTTTCAACAAAATCACAGAAAAAATTTCCCCAACCTAAAATAGGAGATATATATGAACATACAAGAAGCTTACAGAACATCAAATAGGTTTGTACAGAAAAAGAAAGCATCCCTTATAGAATAAACAAACTTCTAAATGTACAGAAGAAAGAATAGTAAAATATCAAGAGAAAATTGCCAAGGGACATATAAAGGCAGACTTATCAGAATTACAACCAGCTTCTCAACAGAGACTCTAAAATCTAGAAAGGCTTAGGCAGATGTTTGACAGTATCTATGAGGCCAAAGATGACAGCCCAGACTACTATACCCAAAAAGAACATTCATCAGCATAAGTGGAGAGAACAAGATACTCCATAACAAAACCAGATTTAAACAATATTGATCCAAAAATCTAGAAGGAAAACTCCAAACCCACCAACAACATCAAAACAACAGAAATTAAGAGTCATTGCTCATTAATACTTATCAATATCAATGAACTTAAGAAACAGAGATAGACTAACAGAATGGACGCAAACAATAGGGTCCATCATTTTCCTGAATACAAGAAAAATTCTTCAGCAATAAAGATAAACATTATTTAGAGAGTAGAGGGCTGGAAAAAGCTTTTCAAGCAAATGGACTAAAGAAGCAAACTAGAGTAACCATTCTAACATATAATAAAATGAACTTCAAACAAAATTAATCAAAAGGGATGGGAAATGACTCTATACTCATCAAAGAAAAATCCACCAAGATGATATCTCAGTTCTCAATATCTGTACTCTAAATGCAAGGGTAGTCACATTTATAAAAGAAACATTACTGAAGAGTAAATTACACTTCAATCCCCACATATTAATAGTGAGAGACTTAAACAGCCCAATCTCACCAATGGATGTGTAATCGTCACAGAGATGTAATGAAACTGATATCTACAGAATATTTGACCCAAACATAAAATCATATACCCTCTTCTCATTATCCCATGGAAGTTTCTCCAAAATTGAAAATATCTTGGGTCACAAAGTAAGCCTCAAGAAATACAAAAAAAAAAAAAAAAAAAAAAAAAAAAAAAAAATCAGAACAACATGGATTTAAGCTGGATTTCAGAAACAACAGAAAGTTTAAAAACTCATGGAAACTGAACAACTCACTGCTCAGTGACTACTGGGACAAAGAAGAAAGAAGGAAGGAAGGAAGGAAGGAAAGAAAAAAGAAAAAAAGAAAGAAAGAAGGAGAGAAAGAAAGAAGGAAGTAAAGGAAGGAAGGAAGGAAGGAAAGAAGGAAGGAGAGAGAAAGAAAGAAGGAAAGAAAGGAAAAAACTAAAGCCATTTTTAATTCAATGAAAATAAAGGCAAAACATACCAGTATTCATGGGACTCAATGAAAACAGTGCTAAGAGGAAGTTCATAGCAATAAGTGCCTTTGTAAAGAAATTAAAGAGTTCTCATACTATTAGCTTTACAGCACACCTGAAAGCTTTAGAACAAAAAGAAGTAACCACACTCAAGAGGAGTAGATGCTAGAAAATAATCAAACTCAGTGCTGAAATCAATAAATTAGAAACGAAGAGATTAATTCAAAGAATCAAGGAAACCATGAGTGGGCTCTTTGAGAAAATCAAGAAGATAGACAAACGTTTAGCCAATATAACCAAAAGGCCATGATAGAATATACAAATTTACAAAATCAGAAATGAAAATGTGGACAAAAGAGTGGATGCCTAGGTAATCCAAAAAAATTAGTAGGTCATACTTCAACAGAACTGTTTGCCACAAAATTGGAAGATATAAATGAAATGAACAGTTTCCTAGATAGATCCCACTTAAAGTTAAATCAAGATCAGGTAAACAATGTAAGTAGACCTGTAACCACTCAGAAAATAGACAGAGTCAACTAAAAGTCTCCCAAACAACAACAACAACAAAATCCCAGGACTTGATGGTTTTGGTGCAGAATTCTACCAGACATTCAAAGAAGAGCTAATACTAATACTTGTCACACTCTTCCATAAATTCAAAACAGAAGGAACACTGCCAAACTCATTCTATGAGGTCATTCTTACCCTGATACCTAAACAAAAGGAAGATTCAACAATAAAAGATATTTTCAGACCAATTTCCAATATGAAAATTGATTTTAAAATTCTTAAATTAATTTTGCTCTAATAGCATAGAGGGTGATATCTGACTAGTGCTTGTACCATTTAAAGCTTATTATAAATATGAAAAGTTGAGTCTTTTACCTAGGAACAAAATGGTCAAAGGTAGGGTAAAACCCTACATTGGGATTAAAAAGTTCTACAACAACTCACAAACTGAGTCCAAGAAAATATCAAAACATTATTCAACATGATCAAGTAGGCTTCATCCCATGGAGGCAGGGATGATTCAACATATACAAATCCATCACTGTAATCCATTACATAAAATCTGCAAAAAAAAAAAAAAAAAAAACCATGATCATCTCTCTACATGCTGAAATCCAAAACTCCTTCATGATAAAGTTTTAGAGAGATCAATGATATAAGAACATACCTAAACACAATAAAGACACTATAAAGCAAGCCAATTGCCAACATCAAATTAAATGGAGATAAATTTAAAGCAATTTCACTAAAATCAGGAAAAAAACAACTCTGCCAAGTGTCTCCCTATATATTTAATATAGTACTGGAAATTCTTGCTAGAGCAATAAGACGACTAAAGGACATCAGGGGATGGAAATTGAACAAAATCAAAGTACCACTATTCCCAGATGATATGATAGTATACATAAGTGACCCCAAAATGCTATCAGAGAACTCCTACAGCTGATAAATGCCTTCAGAAAAGTGGTTGAATACAAAATTAACTCAAAGAATTCAGTAGCCCTCTTTTATACAAATTGGCAAAGAAAGAAACTATGGAAACAATACATTTTATAATACCTACAAATATATAACTCTAACCAAGCAAGGAAAAGACTTGTATAACTTTGAAGAAATAACTTGAAGAAAATATCAGAAGATGGAAAGTTCTCCCATGATCATGGATTGATAGGATTAATATAATTAAAACTGTCATCTTACCGAAACATTCAACATAATTCTCCAACACAATTCTGTAAAGAACTTGAAATGATAATACTCAGCTACATATGGAAAAAGAAAAAACCCAGGATGGGTGCAACATTCCTATACAATAAAAAACCTTCTGGAGGTATCACCATATCTGATCTCAAGTTGTACTACAGAGTAATGAAAACCACAAGGTATTGGCACAAAAAACAGAAAGGTTGGTCAATAGAATTAAGTGGAAGAAACGGAAAAAACAGAAATAAACAGCTATAGACAGTAGATTTTTGCCAAAAGCATACAATGGAAAAAGAAAGCACTTTCAACAAACGGTGCTGGTCCAACGAGATTTCTGAATATAGAAGAATGAAAATAGATCCACATACACCCACAAAACTCAACTCCAAGTGAATCAAAAAAGCTCAAGGTAAAACTGGATACACTAAATCTGATAGAAGAGAAAATTGGGAATAATCTTGAACACATTGACACAAGAAACTTCCTTTCCAGAACACCAACTGCTCAGGCACTAAGATTAACAGTTAGTAAATGAGAGATCATGAAACTGAAGCACTTCTGTAAGGAAAAGGACAGTCTCAAATGGACAAAATTGCAGCAGACACATTAGAAAAAGATTTCAACCAACTCTACATCTGACAGAGAGCTGATATGCAAAACGTATAATGAACTCAAGAAATTACATTAACAAACCAAATAATCCAACTGAAAAAATGGGGTACAGGTCTAAACCAAGAATTTGCAACAATAGACTCTAATGTCTGAGAAGCAGTTAAGGAGATGCTCAACACCCTTAGTCATCAAGAAAGTGCAAAAGAAAGAAAGAGTCACTATGACTCTGATATTCTGTCTTACACTTGTCAGAATGTCTTAAGATCTAAAAATTAAGCCACAGCTCATTGTTGCAAGAATGTGGAGCAGAGGGCACACTCCTACATTGCTAGTGGGAATATGATCTTGTAGAACTACTTTGAAGATCAGTTTGGTGGTTTCTCAGAAAATTGACAATAGTTCTCACCTCATGACCCAGCTATGCTATTCCTGGGAATATAACCAAGAAAAAATCGTCCATCATTTCACAAGGAAACTTGCTCAAATATGTTCTTAGCAAATTTATTTATAAGATCCAGAAACTGAAAACAATGTAGACACACCTCAACTGAAGGATGGTTTAAAAATGTGGTATATGTACATAATAGAATATTGCTCAGCTATTAAATACGATGACATTGTGAATTTTTCAGGCAAATGTATAGAACAAGAAAAGATCTTGCTAAGAAGGGTAACCCAAACCTAGAAAGGCATGTAATATATGTATTCACTAATAAGTGGATATTAGCCATAAAGTGCAGTATAACCATGGTACAATCCATAGACCCAAAGAAGCTATATACCAAGGAGACCCCAGGGGAGTATGCTTGAATCTCACTAAGAAGGGGAAATAAAATAGATGTGAATAGTGAAGGAAGGAGCAAACTTTGTTGGAAGGGAACAGAATAGATCAAGTGTCAGGAGAACAGAGGGAGACAGAACTGAATTTGGTGGGGTGGGGCATCTCTGGGATAAGCTTAAAATCTAAGAAAATGGAAACTTCTAGGCATCTAGTAGACTGACCTTAGCTAATACACTTAGCATGGGAGATATGGAGCCCAAAATGGCCACCACCTGTAATAGGCAAGACTTCCAATGGGGGGATGGAGACACCAATCCACCAAAAAAGAAACATTACCTATAAGTTGTACAGGGATAAAAAGGGTATAGAATTTTATTGAAGGAATGGTCAAACTGTTACTGGCCCAACTTGAGAGCCATGACATGATAGAGAGCACACCCTTGACACTATTAATGATATTGTTCTATACTTGCAGATAGGAACCTAGGGTAACTGCCATCTGAGAGGTGTTACTCAGTAACTGACTGAAACTGACACAGAGACCCACAGCCAGACACTATAGGGAGCTAGGGGAATTTTGTGGAAGAGGAGGACAAAGGATTAAGGGAGCCAGAGACATCAAACACACTCCAAAGCAAACTAAAGAATCAATTAACTTGGCCCCATGAGGGTTCACTGAGATTGAACCAGCAAGCAGAGAATGTATATGGGACGGACCTAGGTTCCCTACACATAAGCAATCAATGTGCAGTTTGGTCTTCATGTGGGGATGCTCTTTGACTCTTGCTTGGATTTTGGATCCTTTTCCCCTAAATGAGCTGCTTTGTTTAGCCTCAAAAGAACTAACTGGACCTCTCAGACCTCCCAGGGACTAAACCATCAACCAAAGAGTACACATAGTGGGACTCATGGCTCCAGCTGCATATGTAGCAGAGGATGGCCAAGTCGGTCATCAATGGGAGGAGAGGCTCTTGGCCCTGTGAAGGCTCAATTCCCCAGCATAGCGGGATGCTAGGGCGGTGAGGCAAAAGTGAGTGGGTGAGGGAGCACCCTTATAGAGGCAGGGGAGGGGGAATGGGATAGAGGGTTTGCAGAAGGAAAACTGTGAAGGGGGACAACATTTTGTTAAATAAATAAAATAACCAATTAACAAAAAAGAAAAAAGAAGATTCACCTAGTCTTACTGCAACTTGATATGCCAAGATGGGTTGATATTCATGGGAGGCTTCCTCTTCTCTATGGAAAAAGGGAGGGTGGTGAAGGGAGGAGAGTTGAGAGGGAGGGACTCAAAGGAGAGGAGGGTGAGGAAGCTGCAGTTAGTAAAGAATTAATTAATGAAAAAATAAATATTTAATCAATAGGCAAAAAACTTCAGAGAATATGAATAAAATTAAATTTGAAAATTCACAATATACAGTTTACACAGAATATATATTTACATAAAAGTTTACTAAAGAAAAAGTTGTGTGCAAAAAAGATGTCACAAAATATTTTACAAGAAAATAACTCAGCTGTATTCTTGTATCTATTTTTGAAGCAAAAGAAATCGGTAAATATGAGATATGTCTCTATGTGATACCTTGCTCTTTCCAAGTGGTCAAATATTTGCTTTATATATAGTATATTAAGAGCCTTGTCTTTCAAATTTAATATCTTGACCTTTAAAACTTTATAAAATACATTATTCTTTTTGATGGCCTAATTTCTCATTTGTTGCATAGGAAAGTAGAAAATAGTGTTGTTATGAGGAGTAAATGAAATAAGAGTATAAAGAGAAAGCATATAACAACAAATATATTCTAAGACTTTTTGTCTTCTGCAACATTTCTTAGAATACAATACATAGTGATTTCTTTAATAAATATTTTAAATCAGCATTTAAAATCTTATTGGTATTTTTACACTGATAAAAATTTATTATAAATATATGTTCGGAAAATCAAGTACTTGCTTTTGTCAATATTTTCATACACTATTGCTAGAAGTTCAATGTTTGAACAAAGGATAAGTCTTTTCAAGTTACGTCACTTTCCTTGGTTGTCTTAGTCTAAATGAACAATTTATAGTCACCAGCAAATTTGAGAGTGTTCAATTCCCCCATGATCTTTGTAATATTTTTGAACATGGATCATGGGAATCCTTCCAATTTCCTTTCCAATATTGGAAAAAGCCTCTCCAAAATCCTTTTAATTTATATTGTATCACTATTAAAACCTGTTAAGCATTTGTACATTGTACATTTCATTTAGCTCTAAATTTTTGTTCATTGTTTTTCTTTTTTTGTTTATGATTTTTATTTATTTATTTTAGATATTTTCTTTATTTACATGTAAATTTCTCCTTCCCCAGTTTCCCCTCCAAAAAACAAACAAACAAACAAAAACAAGAACAAACCCCTGTTGCCTCCCCATCCCCATGCCTGCCACCCCACCCTCTCCCACTTATTGGTCCTGGAGACTGAAGGAAGGACAATCCAGCCTAAATATAGCTATCTCCTGAGAGGCTCTGACAGTACCTGACTGACACAGATGTAGAGGCTCACAGCCATCCATTGAACTGAGTACACGGTCCCCAGTGAAGGAATTAGAGAAAGGACCAATGGAGCTGAGGGGTTTGCAGCCCCTTAGGACTAACAACATTATGAACTAACTAGTACCCTCAGAGCTCCCAGGGTCTCAACCACCAACCAAGGACTGCACATGGAGGGGTCTGATTGTTCAAGCAGCATGTGTATAGTAGAGGATTGCAAAATCGATCATCAATAGGAGGAGAGGACCTCGGCCCTGTGAAGGTTCTGTTTTTCTTTTTTATTGGTAATACATTGTAAACAATTTTCTCTGCTCTTTGTTTGGTTCATATTTTTTTAGTACACAGGTGACATATTTGAGTGCTTAAAAAAAAATTTTGGGTTGAAAAAGTAGCTCAGTACAAGAGTGTTTACTGAGATGTCCACCACCCTGGGTTCAGTCCTCAGACACCAAGTCACTGCTTTAGTATTCACCTCAAGCACTATAAATATCCCTAGTTCACTTAATTTTATCTGTATAATGATAACATTAAAAGTCATAACAATCTCTATAAAATATACTAATATTCCTTTCTATATAATATATTTTTGTGATGATAAACTGAACAATTTCATTATAAAAGGAGCTGCTAGTTCATCATATTTTTGGCATCAACAGACCAGTGAGTCAAATTAAATACCAAGGAATAGTCATCTAAAGAACAAGACATTTATAAAAAAGAAAAGAAAAAAAAACTTTATAACTGACCCTGCCAGAACTGACACTTTGCTTTTTATAATTTCAGGAAATAATTTTTTCTCTGCCATTTAAAATGGTACTGCAGTATAGACACCTAAAATAGTGTTCAACCATGAGCCCTTCATTAAATTCTTCAGCATCCTTTTATTGAGCACTTTGTGGTTTCATGAACACTATGCTCGTAAGTTCGACTAACTCAATAAGCATGGTAGAAGAAATCCCTGATTCCACACACAACAAATAATACTTTAAGTGTTTATAAACTTCATATAATATGGTTTTACTATTTGGATGAAAAATATAATATAAAATGTATCTTTCATGAGCATAATGTCATATACCTTTAATTCAAGGACTTAGGAGACAGAGGCAAAGGCTGATGTATCCTGTGAGTTTGAGGCCAGCCTGGTCTACATACTAAGTTTCAGGACAGCTTGAACTGCAAAGGGAGACACTGTGTTAAATATATTTAATATATGAATATTACATATACATATTATATGTATATATGAATATATACACAATCAGCATTATTTATTATACCCTAGAGATAATCTTTCCAAATGATTTAAGTTCCCAGTAATCTTGAAAGGAAGGTACTGTTAAAATATCCAAAGGAGATAGGAACTCCACAGGAAAACTAACAGAGTCAACTAACCTGGACCCATGGTGCTTGCAGAGACTGAACTACCAACCAAAAAGCATACAATGGCTAGACCAAGGTTGCCCAACACATATGTAGCAGATGCACAGCTTGATCCTAATATGGGTCCCTAACAACTGGAGCAGGCACCATACCAAAAGCTATTGCTTGTCTATAGGATATGTTCTTCTAGCTGGGCTTGTCTGGCCTCAGTGAGAGAGGATGCACCTAGCCTCACAGAGACTTCATGTGCCAGAGTGGAGAGATGCATAAGGGAACACCCTACCCTCTCAGAGGAGAAAGGGAGGTGGGGATGGGGAAAGGATTGTAGGAAGGTATGACCGGCAGGAGGGTCGGTGAACAGGGTGTAAACTTCATAAATGCATTTATTAATTAATTAATTAAAAATATTTATATTTTTCAGATAGAAGGCATAGAATATATGAAATGAAGTTCTGTGTATCATATATCAGATAGAAAGCTCAATGCATGCTAGAATACATTGAAATGTTTTCTGATTTTCACCCAGTATATTTGCTATATTTATTTTATGACAAACTTTTTAAAATTTATAATTTTAAACCCTTAGTTTTTAATACATCATAGTTGATTTAATACATAGCTCACATAAAATATTCATTACCTTCATCTCCTATGCCTTCCTCTTGTAGAGTCTTTGCTACAGCTTTTCTTAAAAGTTCTTAAAACAATTATATGCTTGAATATCTATAATTATCTCTCTTTATCTAGTTCTTAGGTACCTATGTTCTTGTGTATTCCAAACATACACAAAAGTACTATGTAAATAAAAACATACTTTCAGAACCTTAATAAATATTGTTATTTCTGCATGCAGGAACATTGAAAATTCTTCTCATAGTTAATGTTTAAAAAGAATTATAATAACTTATGACAGATATAAAGTAGAGAGGAAATATAAAGAGAAGATTTTTGACAATCTGCCTGGAATGAATAATACAAAAATACCTAAATATGCCACTAAAAAGAAGTCAAAACTATTTTCATATGCCACTTATACTGTAGGAATAGCACACTATTGTATAATAGCCAATAGAAAAGATTGGCATTTATAACAACTAAAATGTTATTAATAAAATGGAGTTCAGTCATTGTTACATTAACAATGACATCTGATTAAAAGTTGTTGATGATATGACACAAGGTGTGTTCTCAAAGTACATTTATTTATACTATATAAGGTGATTTAACAAACTAGCATTTTTTTGCCCATTTGTATGAAAAATAAGGTAAAATAAAATTAAATTTTCCTGACAATTTTAGAATTGTCTAAGTTTTTCTGATTTTCTCTAATTTGATCTTCATGGCAGGAAGCAGTATCAATTAAGAAAAATACTGGCAAGAAAGTCTAATATTCTTTGTTTGTTTGATGTGACAAGTCTGGAAGTGGTAGAGTTACATATAAGCCTGAAATTGACAGGAAAAAAAGTAAAAGACACTTTTTGAGTTAACACTATGACTGAAAATATGCTATTGTTAACTAATTATCTATATTTTCCCCAGATAAATGAAAAATGTATCATCTTATTATGATGTCTTTCCTTCTATGGTATTTTTATTCTGAAATGCATACTCTTTTCTCCCATCTGTATTTGTATTCATCTGTCAAACAGATCATTAGTTTTCCAAAACAGGTTCAAATGTCAACTTCTTAATGTAGTTTACCATGTATACCCATTGAGAGGCAGGACTTGGTAGGTATGGGTTCTACATTCGGATACAACAATATTTTAATTTAAGGCTTACCATCTAAAATCACTTAAAACAGAGTAAGAGACTTAGATCTTTAGAATTATATTTTTTTCAGTGACCAGTGTAAGAATTACTCATATGTATTTTCTGTGGATGACAAATATTTTTAAGAAAAATCATATGTAATAGGTACTACTAAACTAAATTTTTATCAAATTCACTATTCAATTTTTAAAAGCAGTAAGAATTTTAAGGCTCAACTTCTGATATACATATATATATGCAGATAACTGTTATAACATAGGAAACATGATTTTATATGTAAGTGTTGGATATCCAAGAATGAATATCTTTTTAATTGTTTTTTGTTGTTGTTCCATGTTTGATTGTTTGTTTTTTAGAGAGTTATTTTGTATAACCCTTCCTGTCCTGGAGCTCAGTCTGGAGCTCAGTCTGTAGCTCAAGCTAGTTTCAAACTAACAGAGCCTCTGGCTCCTGACTGCTGGGATTAAAGGAGTGCACCATGACTACTTGGCCTAGGTTGAGTATTATACTGTAAAAATCACTGGACACAATTATATATGGATTTAAAATTTGCATGATAATAATAAGATGATCTTTACAGTGCAGTTTAGTCAAGTTGGTGCTTTCAAATTATGATGGAAAATGTGGAACATAAACGAAGAACAATGGAAGGATAAAAATTCCTAAATATGTAATTCTGTTACAACCATTATCAATGTTACTAGCCCCACTTATTATGAGTCTAATGTTCTAAATTGAGGATGATTCAGCTCCACATACTGATGAATCCAGTAATGAGTTGAGGATTTGAATCATTTGTAAATTGCTTACATAATATTCACAAGGCCAGGGCATTAATCTCTAGCACTACAATACCCAAAACAAAATGTCTAATACCAAAACTATGCCATTTATTAATTTGGAGATTAAATTATATAAGAAGATGGCTTCATAATATTAAAACAGTCTTTGTAAAATATCTTTCTGACCATTGTACTTCTACTGCTTTCTTTTACCCATTCAATTTCTGAACTTTTTCTCAGCTCAAGGCTAGAGTGAACAAAGGACAATTCAACTATAAAAATGAATTAATCTTTTTAACATAAGCATGATGAGATTTAGGGAAGAGCTCTATATAGATAGTTCAGCTTGCAGATACCTGCAGTCACAAGCATATACAAAGACATGTTAATGTAGACATAATTCAAATTAATAAAAATAAGACTTAATTATTTAGAAAACAGAAACTAAATAGATAAGGGAAAGGAAAGGATGTGTTAAAGACAACATTGCGAAGAGAAAGGTTTGGGGAGGGAATCGAGAGAAAGAGAGAGAGAGAGAGAGAGACAGAGACAGACAGAGACAGAGGCAGAGAGACAGAGACAGAGAGAGAGACAGAGGGAGACAGAATGAGACAGAGAGAGAGAGACAGAGAGAGAGACAGAGAGAGGGAGAGAGAAGAGATTCATACTGAGTTTTGTTATGAATCCTCAAAACTCACCCCTACATACTTCCTCCACCAGGCCCCTCTAACTAAACCTTTCCATCCAGCACCAACAACTAAGTATTCACATAAGTGAGCTTATGAGGGACATTTCTCATTCAAACCACCACTAAAAGTTATTAATATTAAATACCAGGAATTTCATTGTTTTCTGACAGACTGTCTCTGTCCTGTCTTAGATATTAATGAAATATGTGATACATACACACAATGTTCTTATAGCATTGTGACACATTGCAAAGCAAAACAATAATTACAGACAAGCAATAGAAAACAGAATCAACAGTCTGCATTTGCATATATATATGTGTGTGTGTGTGTGTGTGTGTGTGTTTGTACTTACGTGTACCAATAACAATAAAAACAATGAGACCATACATTTGTGAGAGTAAGGAACAGATACATTGAAATGGTTCAAGGGAGAAAGGAAGAGGAAAACGATGTAACTATATTTTAATCAAAATGTATATTTAAATAAAAATCTGAGAAATATTCATTATAGTATGTTTGAATTATATATAAAGATATGGTCAACCAGGCAGTGGTGGCACATGCCTTTAACCCCAGCAATTGGGAGGCAGAGGCAGTTGGATTTCTGAGTTCGAGGCCAGCCTGGTCTACAGAGTGAGTTCCAGGACAGCCAGGGCTACATAGAGAAAGGCTGTCTGGCAGAAAAAAATAAAAAAATAAAGGTGTGGTCAAAGGATCTTCAAATCTTCAGTATGATGTTCAGGAAAGTGAAGTCTTGTCAGTTCCCAATTTGAAATTTATAGATTCAAACTTTTGGGGAATTTTCCTTTTGTTTTGAAATAGGGTGCCACATAGTACCACCTCTCCTCAATTTCCCTATTAGCAAACTATAAATTATTTTCCTATGCCTGCTACATATTAGTACCATTATATGCAACTATTTCCATCAGATTTCAATACCATATACTGGCTTATGTTAAATATGCCAAAATATTTTAAACATGTTAAATATCTTAAAAATATTTTCTTTTTTTATCAGATATTTTCTTTATTTACATATCATATGATATCTCCTTTCCCAGTTTCCCCTCTGGAAAAAATTAAAAAATAAAAATAAATTAAAAAAAAAACAACCAAAACAAACCCCTGTTCCCTCCCCCTTCCTACTGCTTACCATCTTACCCTCTCTTGCTTACTGGCCCTGGCATTCCCCTACACTGACACATAGAACATTCACAGGGCCAAGGGGCCTCTCCTCCCATTGATAACCGACTTGGCCATCCTCTACTATACATATGCTGCTGGAGCCATTAGTCCCACCATTTGTACTTTTTGGTTGGTGGTTTAGTCACTGGAAGCTCTGAGGGTACTAGTTAGTTCATATTGTTGTTCGTCCTAAGGGGCTGCAAACCCCTTCAAGCTCCTGTGTCCCTTCTCTAGCTCCTTCATTGGGGACCCTGTACTCAGTCCAATAGATTGCTGTGAGCCTCTACTTCTATATTAGTAAGGTACTGTCAGAGCCTCACAGGAGACAGCTATATCAGGCTGGATTGTCCTTCCTCCAGGCTCTGCTCCATAGTTAGTCTCTACAACTCCTTCCATGGGTATTTTGTTCTCCGATTTAAGAAGGAATGAAGTATCCACATTATGGTCTTCCTTCTTGAGTTTCTTGTGGTTTGTGGATTGTACTTTGTGTATTCTGATCTTCTGGGTTAATATCCACT